>NC_044497.1:49307775-49552775 GCF_902362185.1 Chanos chanos
AGGTGTTTTATAATGAAACTGGCAGATGTTATTGTATACCATGTAAACATGAATTTATGTGTCTATACAGTCAAAGAAAAATATGTTATGTTCTCACATTCTACCTTCACCTTTTTGTCTCCAAGTCAGCTCAACAATACCTTTTCTTGTGGTGTAAAGTCTTTAGAATTTTGATCTTTAGTGACCCAGGTAGTGAGAATAAGGTGCGCGGCACAAAATACACACGCGTATACCTTTTACAACAAACAATGGGCACTTTTAAAAGCAACGCTGAGATTTCCATGAGACACACACGCACATAGTCTACAAGCACATTCAAAACATTCACAATTGAAATCATGTCCTTCATATGAAACCATGAGGTCATAAAACTCACCTGCAAACAAATTAGATTTCTCTCCGTTAGTTCCAGCACCTTTTAGATTTGTAACTTTAACAAAAGCAGTCGCAATATTTTTTTAAGCCTGGATATAAAAGCTAAAAGAACTAGAAGGCAGAATTGGAAGAAAACACCAAAGAGAAGCTGATAAATGAAAGGATGTCCACTCTCCTCTTACTACTACATAGGATAAAATAGTCACTATTGTTAGTTATGTTCTGAGGATAGATAAATGAAATCTAGGGAGATCTGAAATCCAAAGGGCAATGTAATTGTTGATTTAATTCCTATCATTGGAAAAAAAAAAGACAGTCTGGTGGTGTTGATAGAGATTGACTGTTGTTATTTATCTACTAGTCTATTTATCTCATCATTAATTTGTGATTAAAAGTGTTCAGAGACACATCAGGGGTTGTACAGTTGTGTGCCCGCAGCTTGTTAGCACCTGAGTTAGCATGTGAATTACTGTTCCTAACCTGTGAGCTTTATTTCACAGGCATTAGAGTCTAAGTAAACACACAGCCATTGATAAAGTGGAGTCAAAATCATTCTCCTCTTATTCTGTGATGCTGAGTGATTAAACACAAAAATACATATGTACACACATTGATAGACATATGTGTCAAAGAAAATTGCCACAGACACAACACAAACCCTCCCCCACACACACACACATACACACACACACACACACACACACACACACACCAATAATGTAGAAGACAAAGAAGGGTTATGCACTTTTAGAGACACTGAGGCTCTCACTCATTAATGACCACTAACAAGGCCAAGGCTGCAGAGCAACACTTTCTTAAATGTAGGTAAACAAGCTAATGCTGTACAGAAGGGCTGAAGTGTGTCATTTAGGCAAGTCTCGCTCTATGACAAGTTTTCCCAAATGACACACAAACACACACACGCACACACACACATACACACCATTATGAGGCCCAGTCTGGCACCCTTTGCTTATCCAAGGCAGGAGAAAAGAAGAAAGCTATACAGAAAAGAGAAGAGGAGAGAGAGAGGAAAGAGGAGAGAGAGAGGAGGGTGGCAATGACACCCTTATTCAACACCCCTCCCGCCCCAACCCGCCACCTCCCTCCATCAGCCTTGCCTTTGGGCTTCCTCTAATTAGCATGACACCTCTTTTAGTCTTCTCTCCTTCTCTCCACATCATCTTTACTTCCATTCACTATCTCTCCTTTTCCTCTTTTCCACTTCACTGCAACACCTCCAAACACTTTCTCTGCTCTACCTCCCTGACCACTCTTCTTTCTCCTCTAGTGTTTTTCCTCCCTCTCTCTCTCTCTCCTCCTCCTCTCTCTCTCTCTCTCTCTCATTTATTTTTGCTTTCTCCATCCTTCCCCCTTCTCCTCTCTTCTGCAGATCTCTCCCCTTTTTAATTCTTTTCAGTTTTGTAGGTTTTATTAATGGTCTCTGTCGTTCTTTCTACCCATAGTCTCTATTTCACACACTGTTCCTTTGCAGCTATCCCCCTCTTTTGCAACCTTTTCTTTCCTCTCTTGCTTTCTGATGTGGTCAGATCTGGGAGGAATAGATTGATATGGTGTGGAGTAGAGATGCAAGCACATGGATCACAGCTGTCTGGTGGAGCTTTCCGGATCAGTGTGATGTCATTCACTCTTCTGAGGAAGCACTGGCCCTGTGGGCTACCCCCTATCTCTCTCACTCTTTCTTCCTCCCTCTCTCTCTCTCTCTCTCTCTCTCTCTCTGTTTTTCTCCCTTTCACATACACATACACACATACAAAATCTCAAACAGGTGCTTACGGGGTGGTGATTAGCTGCTGTGTCATCTGTGTGTGTGTGTGGCTGTGTGTGGCTGTGTGTGTGTGTGTGTGTGTGTGTGTGTGTGTGTGTGTGTGTGTGTGTGTGTGAGTGAGTGAGTGAGTGAGTGAGTGAGTGAGTGAGTGAGGGAGTGAGTGAGGGAGTGAGTGAGTGAGTGAATGAGAATGCGCCTGTGGGGAGGCTGACAGATTGGGCATTAACAGCCATCACTGTCATCTCAAACAGCTGTCCTCTTCCCATCTAGCCATTCAAAGAGACGTGTTTGCATTGTGCTGCACGACCTCTCCCAGAGGACTGAGAGAGAGGGAGAGGGAGAGGGGAAAGGGGAGGGATGAATGGAAGAAAAGAGAGAGTTAAAGGGAGAGTAGATGTGAGTGAGGAGATGTGAGAAGGATGGAGTGACTGAGAGAAAGAGAGAGAGAGAGAGAGAGAGAGAGAGAGAGAGAGAAAGAGAGATAAGCTCCCTCACACTCTACCTTTTCTTTCTCTCGCTTTCTCTCTCCCTCTCCCTCTCCCTCTCCCTCTCTCTCTCTCTCTCTCTCTCTCTCTCTCCCTTTCCCTCTCTCTCTCTCTGTCCCACTGGTCTTTTTGCTCATGTTGGTTCACATTGGTGTTTCTTATCATACAGCTCAGAGATATGTCACACACAAACACACACACACACACACACACACACACACACACACACACACATACCTAGCTGTTATCATAATGCTCAGAGATATGTCCACTTTATCTGGCTGCTCCAGAGGCTAAACGGGGAGCTTTAATGCATAAGAAGTGAATACATTCTTTTAATCAATTCAAGCAAACTAGGAATTTCTGAGGAACAGCTACTCAGTAATTAGTTGTCCTAATGTAAATACACACACACATACACACACGCACACACAAACTAGGGTCAAATTTCTAATCATATTGGAAGAACATGGTTTAAAAAATAGGAAAACCCCTACGAATCAGATAATCTGTAGATACCTTTTAACTAGATATTTTTTCAAACTCATATTCAACTGATATTCAAACTGATATTCAACTGTTTTCAGCTCAATCACGGTTTTAGTTGTTTTGTTAGTTCTTACAGACAGTTGGTCCAACTCCAAGCAGCCTGTGTGTTTTTGCGTTTGTCAGTCTTTCCGTCTGTTTGTCTGTCCCTCGTGCAAACTGTCTTAATAATGTACATTTTAGAGAGGGGTCAAAATATCAGAAACATTGAGTTAAAATAATACAAGGGATTTTAGTACGCAAGTAGATACAAATATGAGGTGGACTGGGACTTTGATAGGGTTCGGTTGCTTAGAACGAATTCATGTAATAAAAAGAGCAGAGAAATTTTGAATTGGTATTTACTACTTTGGTATAGCGTGAGAACAGAGGAACCTAGTACCTGGATGAGTAACTGCTCTTTGGATGGAGTGGATGTCTAAAGCTTGCCACAGTCTTAAGCTGTGTAAGGAGTGGAAAAGGTGAGTTACCAATCTGACATATTAATATGAATCAGTTGAATGATTAAGCCAATCCTAAAATCCTGCATTGCAAAATGTTCTGTTTGATGCACATTTCTGACAGACCTAAAGAAGTGAAAGCTCGATGTATCACAGAAACAAATCATTTCTTCTCGTTCTTTTTTTAGCGCTTTTGACAACTGAAAGACGCAAGTAAGCCTTTTAAGTACAGTGTCATACAATAGTGTATGACAAGATTTGAGCCTAAAGATAAAAATTTTGAGTCCTGTGTAACTCGTGTGCCAAGCCTGAACTCATACCAGGAACCAGAGCCAAGGAACCTGTTCCAAGCCGGTGCCAGAGCGAGGCCCAGGGAAGGGCAGGTGGGCTGGGCAGAAACAGACACTCCCCCTCCCTGCCATTACAGTTCCTCCATAGGTCATCCAGATGACACAGCCTGAGTTTGGAGATAAGACTTCTTGGGCCTGGAATTACGATGGCCAATGATCCACAGGGGCAAGGGTGACGAGTGTGCGCACGTGTATGAGTGTGTATATGAGAGTGTGTGCGTGTGTGTGTGTGTGTGTGTGTGTGTGTGTGTATGTGTGTATGTGTGTGTGTGACTGCACATATGTCTTTGCATGTCTGTGTGTGTGACTGTGTGTTTGTGTCTGTAAGGGTTGGACGGGTTAATCTGCCATCGTTTGAAACCCATAATGCAGCTGCTCTGATAATCATCTGCAGACAACCACCTCCAGACCCCCCTCTTCTCCTGCAAATATCAGCCCAGCACAGAGCATCTCAGTCAGACAGATATCTGCTCTTCTAGGGGTGGGGGGGGACAAACACAAACCTCAGGATTAGGGGGCTTACCCAGCTTCCTGATAACATTACAGGGGTCAGAAGGGTTAGGGGGTGTGGTAATGGGAGGGGTTCGGCCGGTATGGGGTTCAGCATAGTTAGGATAGGTCACCAGGTTTTGAGTTTTATGAGTTTGTCTGAGGCAGGCTTTTGTGTATTCAGACACAGTAGTGATCAAGTTTAAGACAGAAGAAGCAAAAACAGATTCAACATTGGCTATATAAATAACCATTTGTATGTCTATACAAGACCATTAAGGTGTATGGAGTGGATGGAGTGGAAATGGAGTGGAGTAAAAAAAAAAAGAAGAAGAAGAAGAAGAAGAAGAGAGAGGATGTCAAAATAGAAAAGACACATAAATGTGAATTATGGAACTGTCTGAGGCAATGCAGTGCAATTTTTTTTTTAATTAAAATATAGAACTTTTATTCTGTGCATGTTTTTGCAATGGTATTCTGAGGAAAGGATAACAAAATTTTACAAAGAACAGAACTCATCAACTGATAGAGACATCATAATGAGTATCGTAAGAGTTTGATCATTTCAAAACAATTTAAAACAACAGAATGCTGATCCTTCAGCATATTCACTTTGCAAGACTTGGGGAAGTCAGCTACTTTAAGAGCTAAAACATTACAAAATGATAGAGGCACCAACAATAAACAACAATATCTAAACTTCGATCAGTAAATTATTGTACATCAATGAAGACAAAATTTTGGAAACTGACATTTGAGCAATTTCAAAAATCTAATCATTTCAAAAATTCAAAATTCCTTGAATACTGAGGAAAATACAAGAGCATAAGTTGCAAACACCAAGTTGCAGATGCATAAGTTATTGAATAACGATTGATTTGATTTGTTTGTAAATGAAAATGATAATAGTTTGTAGATACACCACAACACAAGGAAGAGAGTGTAATGTGTTAGCTGTTATTACCAAACTCATGGTGTTCCTTTTTCTGAAAGAAGTACAGTGACTACACCTTTCCATACCTCCCCCAATACCAGCGATGATAATTCTTCACCCTCACTCTATCCCCCCCCCCTCTCTTTCTCCTCTCCTTTCTACTGGCAGTAATATTTATTCACACCAGCACTCTGTCTCCCTCTCCCTATGCTTACCCAGTCTCTTCTCTCTCTCTCTCTCTCTCTCTCTCTCTCCTTTCCTGCCTACCTCCCTCCCTCCCTGTCTCTCTCTCTCTCTCTCTCTCTCTCTTTCTCTCTCTCTCTCTCCTTTCCTGCCTACCTCCTTCCCTCTCTCTCTCTCTCTCTCTCTCTCTCTTTCTCTCTCTCTCTCTCCTTTCCTGCCTACCTCCTTCCCTCCCTGTCTCTCTCTCTCTCTCTCTCTCTCTCGTTCACCGCCTCTCCCTTATCTCCACTCTGCCGTCCTCAGTAATTATTATTATGTGCCGTGGAGATAATTCGAAGGCTGTGAGGGAAAAAGGAGAAAAAAGACGGATGAAAGAAACAGTGGCTGTGGCTTCTTGGGCTGTGGCTTCTTATCTGACCTTGGGCAGAGCCACCCATTGTTAGGCAAATCTCATGAGCGAGTGAGAGAGGGAGAAAGAAAGAGGGAGGGATGCAGGGAGGGAGTGTTTTATGGAGCGATAGCAGAAAGAGTGGAATGGCTGGAGAGGGATGAAGGAGGCGGAACGGAGGAACGGAGGGGTGAAGCCATTCAGCGTTAGAAAGAAGGGAAGAGACAGCTTGAAAGAAAGAGAAAAAAGGACGAAATGGGGACTTCATTTTTCCAGTAGTTTATTGTGAGAGACATACAGCTTGTCAATAATGCTGAGCATTCAGAGAGAAATAAGAAGAGAAAATGATTCAGATACATACTATGGATTTCATCTGTTCGATGGTGTTCAGACTGTGTCACAATCAGCCCCAGTATAAATATATTTCACAAAGGACACCTGCTTCCTCTCAGATGACTACAGACTTCAGAAAAGAAGCTGTACAGACTGTCCTGTATTTGCCTGGGTACTTAGGCTCTGTGAAGCAGAGTAATTCTTGTCTGTGGACTTTGTAATAGCCCTAAAGCGACCATTGCTGGACCTTTATTTGTTACTGTACTACTCTAACAAATTTAGACTTCATAAACTTCATAACATAAAACATTTCTTTGACTGTATCATGACTTATTTGAAGACGGTGGATTTCATTCTCTCTTTTTTTCGCTTGGGAGAAAAATTAGAGACAAACATCGGATATTATACCAGCGGAATTTCAAATTTCAAAAATGAGTCATTTAAGACAAACTTTAAAGTCTAAACCACATTATGTCTTGCATTAATCAGCTCATCTGTTCTTGTTTGCCTCAACCATAAACATTATGGGAGGCCCTGCCATATAGGCTAAGAACCATACCTGCCAGGGCAGTCTGTCATCTTTTGGATAGCCCCAGATACAGCATTGGGAGATAATTGTACTTGGTTAGTGGAAAACATTTGATGTAATGCTTTCTCTTTTGAATGCTCCACCGATTAAAGATAAGTTCTGATATACTCTGAAAGCAATATGAACAGTGAGAATTTACAAGATAGGAATGTAACTATTTAATTCCTCGTTGTCTGAAAGACTGTAATATTATGACATAATTGAATTCGTAACACATTTACGGTGTCATGTTCATAGCTATAGGTAACACTGAAGAGTATGCAGGGAGATAATGACTGTTTTCTGATAGCCGTGCTTACCAAAATCGTTACCAGTCAGCAAACGGTGATATAGAGAAAGATTAAAATGTTCAAGTGGAATAGTTCTGACTATATCTGTTATAACAGAATTATCAGAACAAATGCATGAGTTATGTTAAATGGATGACTGTCATAATTGGAAAAAATATCAAGTGTTTTTTGTTTTGATCTATGGGCTGAGACAAAATTGTGCCCTAATTTGATTGTGTATTCACACTAAACACAGAAGAGTGTTCAACTAATTCATTACTTTCGATTTCTCTGCAATGATTCAGTAACTATTGACATCTTACATGAATCATCGCCCAGTAGGTGCTAATGTTTAGAGGGTTGTGTAGATTGTGTTTTGAGAGTTAATTTGCAGATTACCATGGACTTTTAACCGATGCGTATCATACAGGCTGCCCTGTCACACCACAAAGACACATGGAGTCGATGTTAGTTAAATATTTTGTATTTTCAGACAATGGGTGTGATAATCACTCTTTAGATCAACTATAGACACCATGGTGACAATTCTTTATGCTGTTGTTTGCACATGGAAAAAAAAACCAGTGCAAAAAAAACTGCCCTTAATGAACTAAAAGTATGTCAACCGAAGACAAAAGCTGAGCCTCTCCACATATACATGTGACCGGTTGGCAGTTGTACAGTTCTACCACAGCTGAAGTGAGATGGAAATTGCTGTTTTATTTGGGTGGATATAAAGCTAGGCTCTTTTGAGAGCAGTTTTGTAACTCTGTGGTGTTGACAGTTAACCTGCCCAGAAAGGCAGTGCAGACACCACCAGCCGGGAAGCCATAAATTCCCATCAGCAGTGTCCGGAGGCTGAGCAGCACTGACGTGTGGCCTTTCCCCTTAATTATGGTCCATTCTATAGGAACAACAGTGTGTCCTTCTGCCAGATTTAAAACTCCCCATTCCAGTAATTAATCGTCTTGCATGTCCTTCGCAAGGTGCAAGGAGTATTGCGCGTGTGTGTGTCTGTGTGTGTGTGTGTGTGTGTGTTTGTATGTGTGTTTGTGTGCATGCGTGTGTGTGTGTGTGTGCATGTGTGTGCGTGTAATAAAGAGAAAAATAATGTTTGTGTATGTGAAAATGTGCATGTGTGTGAGTACAGAAATATGTGTCTGGGCCTGCTCGTATCTGAATCTGATTTCAAAATTAAACAGCTTTTGCGGGACATTGGTAGTACTCTCCCTCTCTCTCTTTCTCTCTCTCTCTCTCTCTGTCTCTCTCTCGCTCTCTCTCTCACACACACACACACACACACGCATACACACACTTTTTTTTTCTAAATTACAAATGTCCCTGGCCGATCACTAACTAAGCCAGAAGAATACCACTGACAGAGCTTCATTCTGAAAAGACACACTGGTCTTCTTCATGATACACCGGGTGAAGAGGCATTGAGCGTCAAACTCATTGTGTGAAAAAGGAACAAAGCAGTGAGGTGAACAAGCGAGCAGTGAAGGCTGACACCCCAGGCTCTATTGTGGCTTTTTTTTTTTTACCCTTTCTATGTCGTTCCCCTCCCCTCTCTTTGTTTAAGACTGTCTGGTCTTTGATTGTCACCCCCTTCACTTACCTGCCACAATATAGACTAAACTTTTCTCTTAGGCCTCCAGATCCCCTCCCCACAAAAAGCATTGACTCACTTTGCTCCCACCCGCCCACCCAATTTGCTTCTGCCCTATGAGCCCTGTGTCTTTGCTACAAGGCCAAACAAACAGAAGGGCCCAGAGCTAATGATGAAGATGCTACGAGTAAAGGAAGAACACTGAAAGGGATCCTCTCTCATTGATGTGGGATTGAGTGGTATTGATAGAGGAGGGCTGATCTGATGGAAAGGGTCAGTCTATTGCCTCCTTAAAGCCAGGGGTGATGGAAAAACTGACCAAAGATATCAGATGAGCTGAAAGATCCTGGCTGGTGCTTTTGTTTTGCGCGTTGTGCCCCTTACATGTCAGCTTGCATTGTTGAAGCTTGGATGATGTGCTTTCCCACACTTACTCTTTCTGTCTTGGATCCTCTCCTCTTTGATCGGGCCATGTGCATTGTGGCTAGCTTTAGCTGCGGCAGTGGCTAGGTATCGGCACATTTTCCTCGTCTCCAAACCAATTTGTTTGCTTATTCCAATTTCCTTAACGATTTCTATGACTACAAACTATAGGCATGGAAATTGCATTTAGTTCCTTTGACTGTTTGTTGCATTTGGGTCATGGAGATTCAAATCTACTATCCTTAGCAATTTCTTGTTTAACATTTTTTTTTATTAGAAAAATAAAACCATGATAATTTAGCCATTTGAGGTGTTCCTCAAGGGTTGATTTTTGGTCCATACATATTTTGAGTGTGTGTGTGTGTGTGTGTGTGTGTGTTATACAACTAAGCCACATACAACTATTCACAGGAGATTATTACCAACAATTTCAGATTGCATATCAAAAAGCATACACCTCCTGATGAGTAATCAAAGATTTAATGCATTATTAATATGTAATAACATAATGATAAAACAGTGTGTTACAAAAGACTCTTTCCTATATATGGTATATCACTGTTCACTGTATGGTGTATCACACATCATTCACTCAAGGTATTACATACATTTTCATCCTGCATTCTGCTTTCGCCTCCCCCCACTTACACACACACGCGCACACACACATACACACACACACTCACTTATACACCTACGCTTACACACACACACATAATGTATATTATTTTTCATTTTCATAATTGTACAGGATCAGGACTTCATTGCAGCTGCCACTGAGCTTGTGAGGCTGCAGTAAACGACTCGCCCAAACGGCTCTTGGTAGTAATTACCTAAATGGGCTCATTCAAAACCTCTTCATTGTAGAATCAGTTAATTAATTAGCCGTTTCTCTGACAGGATAATGGTGAAAGCATGCTAAATAGATTAGTCTGGAACTTGATTTATCGTTGAAAGCCACCCCCCTTTTTCTGTTTATCTCTCTCACTCAATCTCTCTCTCTTTCTCTCACTTTGTCTTGTCTCTTTCCATTTCTCACCCACACACATCCCCCTCATTCATACAAACAAACATGAAATCAAGTATCTGATAAGATACTGTAGATCTGCTTTTGTCATGTAGCATCTTGGTTTACACATACAATACCAAACTGTTTTGTTTTTTTTTTACAAGGCGAAAATTCACACACAATGCTGTAAAAGTTCTTTTATTTTTTGATCCATGACATTGTCAACCGATATGCTGTACATGAGGAACGTAAATCATAAATATATTACAAATTGCACATCGTAGTCCTTGTCTGTTGGCTGATTTAGTTTTCTGGATCTGCAGTGATTAGCAATGTATGCACAAAAGTTACATGAGGTATACTTTTGATATCTTTTTCTTTTTTTTTCGTGTTCCTGTTCAAAAATCATAAGTCAATACTTTTTCCTGACATCTTGACTTTGAATAAAATAACAATTATGTTGTTTATTGCTGGAGCAAAAAACTGTTTTTTCTCTCTTTTTTTTTTTTTTTCTTCGGAACTGACTGAAGTGTCACAGAACCATTCACCTGTGCTGGCACAGCAAATGACATTGCCTGACTGATGAAAGTTCAGTTTGATTCAATGCTTTTTTTTAATCATAATTTCTGTAAAGGCCATGCTAACAGAGCATGGCCTATGTTTCTGCTTTGAATAAGTAATTATAGGCTCACAACATCCTTGTCTCTCTGTGGTGACATTTGTGATGAGTTTCAGAGCCAAAAATATAATATGCCTCAAGAACATGGGCATCATCATCATCATCATCACAGGTCACATTAGTGAAAAGTCATAACTTATTAGATACTAAGCAATGAAAGACATTTCACTGAATGTTTGTAAATGTAGTAGAACTACCACAAAAAATAGCCTATAGCTGAGCTAAAGTACCAAAAAAAAAAAAAAACATTTCCAGTTAGAGCCTGCATTTTTCTTTCTTCGTTTTTAAAATTCCAGCTCTAAGACCTTTCTGACTAAAAGATCTCAACAAAATGTTTAGGTTTTTGTCAAATGTCACAATTTTGTCACAGAAAAGCAAATGCACTATATTTATGCATTAATTATTCAGTGATATCATTCTGATCGTGTAAATTCTCAATATTTTCTGGTGTAAGAGTCTAATAAATTTCTAATCTCAGCACCAAACTGAATACAGTGTTCCCACTTGCTTCAAAGTTGGTGTTGTTGTATAATTTGACACCTGTTGGAATAATCATTCTTTAATCAATCCTTTATTTCATTTCTCCAAAACATTACCCAATGTCCTTCAACTGTCCTTTCAAACAGACATCCCTGACACCCCCAAAAATGGAACACCCCCAAAATAGTGACTGACACCACCAAATGATGGATAAATATTTCAAAATTAAACTCAGAAAAGGTATCAGCGATTTAGGGAATGACTGGATAACCGGTTAAATTAAACCAAACAAAATCATATCAAACAAATGACAAAAAAAAACAAAAAAAAAACGCCCCACATACATTCCTTCAAAGCTGAGAGAGAGGGGAAGAAGTAAAGGGGAAGAGAGAGTTGGAAAATCTCTTGATTAATCAACAAAGAAAGAGTGAGCTCTCCTACCGAAGCCAATCAAAGTGAGAGCGGCTTGGGTTTAGCATGGCGTGCCAAATCCTCTTGTTGCTCCTGCGGGGTCCAGAGAGCTAGGAGGGGAGTCTCTCTTTGTCTGCACAAAGCCAAGCTAACGTGCTTTCACAGCAACAACGGATGGGAGGGCTGTTTTGGGGGGCCTAGAAAACAGACGACAAGAGGTGTGAATGAGATGCTATTCTCCTCTCTGAGCCTTTACACTAATTCCCGGCCGTCGCTACGCTCTCCCTTTCTTCTCCTCGTCTGCACAGCCACAAAACAACAAACTGAGAGAAGGAGTGAAAATAAGAGATCCTGAGGGCTTAGCGTGCTTGTAATCCTTTAGCACTTCTGACCCGGTGTCGACGTGTAAGTCCCTGACCTCCGTATTCAGGTCCTGTGATGTGTGTCTATAGCTAAGATGACCCCCCCCCCCCCCCTTCTGCTCCTCAAAACCTCAAACTCTCTACCATTACCTCTCCAACACCCCACGTCTTTCAGATGCGATGGTCAGGAATCTGAGCTTTGAAACACCTCGTGGTTATTGAAAAGGACTCTGTAAGCAGTCTAAGTAGGAGAGGGTCTGTTCGTGTTTCTTTTCTCCCGACCATTTAATTCATCTTTAGAGGCCATCTCGTTAACATGATCCTCCCTTCTCTCTTTTTTCTTTTTTTTTTTGCTTTTTTTTTTGCTTTCTACTCCTCTCCAAGAACTCACCCTCCCCTCTTTCTTGCTCTCTCCATCGCGCTCAACTTCAAAGGCCTTTCCGTCGTCGCGCAGGAGAAAGTCACCTCTTTCATTCACTCTGTCTTTCCTGCTCTCTCTCTCTCTCTCTCTCTCTCTCTCTTTTTTTTGCAACGTCTTTCTTCCCCTTCGCTTTTTAGCCCCCAAAGCAGCTGTGGAGAAATCATCTCACTTTCTCCAACTGTTTTGCATTTGAAAAAGGGAGTAATTAGCCGAAAAAGGGGGGGGGGGGGTATGGGGGGGGGGTGTGAGAGAGAGACGGGACCCCCTCACTAGCTACATTCTTGCCACCCATAAAATTTTTTTACTTATCACCTATAGTGCCGATCGTTCCACTCCTACAACGAATTACAATGAATATCGTGTGCAGTCTATGCATCTATGTGGTTCATCTGCAGTTCATGTGCATTTTCTTTAATAAATTCAAAGTGAAACCTTGTTATGTTCATGCATGGTGAACTCAGTTTCATTAGGTGAAGCTGTCCACTAAGCAAACACACTTCTAACAGAGACAGAGAGTGAGTGAGTGTATGTCAGAGGTTTGAGCTGAACACTGTTTCTCTTGGCCCCTGCTCTCCGTCTGTTCAGACTAGACTGAAAAATGCAGAGATATGCATAGCAGAAGAGCCTGAGTATGTGTCCGTGTATGTGTTGTATGTATGTGTGTGTGTGTGTGTGTGTGTGTACACACACAAATGTGTGTGAGCATGTGTGTGTGTCTGCCTCTCTGCTGTATCCTCAAGCAATGATGGTGCTGATAACAGGCTTTCTGCATTATCAGTGCTGAGCAGACGTTTAAATGCATTCACCCTAACACACCCCACCGCTTCACTTCTCCTGTCCACACACACAACCAAGTGCTAATTTGAGAAAACACACTCTCTCTCTCTCTCTCTCATGGACACAACACAAATACACACAGACACAGACACACACAGACACACACACTCTGCAGCATGATGCTTTTTCTCTTTCTCTTGCATGATTTCTCTTTCTGTCTTTCACTGTCTTGAGATGAAAGTCAATATCAACTCATGCGTCACCTGCTGTGCAGCATTTAGAAATCTAAAGTGCAAATTTACAGTATTAAAAACACAGAAACACAACATATGTGTCGTCATACTAATCTGTGGATGAGTGAAAAACATTCATGTTCGTCCCCTCATTGGTTTAACAAAAATATGTCATATTAGCCCCCATTCAGCTATTGTTGCATTTAGCAATGCATTCTGTAATTAGATTTAATCATGTACACTTCGGTGTTCCTGGCTATGATATAATTTAAGTCTGTCCATCTGGTGAACTGTGTAACATCTCTAATCTCTCCTCATCTCTATGAAAACTTTCCTCATGGTGTCACAGCATGAAGAGAAGATGTGTTATGGTTAAGTAGCTGCTCTCTCTATGGGGTTCAGCAAATTTAATTTTGGTGTGCACCTCACAGTGTTGTCCACCAACTTCTAAGTGCTGAATATACACAGTTCACTCCCAGGTTTCACAAGATACGCTGAAAAGCTGAAGTTTAAATTAGATTTCATACCGACTTCTGAAAGGAAGCAGTTCTGTTACACACATACACACACACACACACACAAACACATACTGAAATATATCCCTCAACAGCTTGTAATTATTATCAAAAAAACACTGTGTTTGAATTGTTTTGGAAATAAAAAAAAATACATTCCTGTTGATAAAATCTTTGTAAAGTGCCAGATTTCCCTGATGTTGACTCAGTCTCCGTAGGGCAATCTTGCTGTATTGATTGACATGCGGTGTGGCTTTAAGTGCAGTGTTGGTTTTGTCTGCTGTGATTTTGATGCCTTCCCACTGTTGATTTGTTGGATTTGTTCAGTTTATGGTGTTGATTTGTTTGTCCCAGTGATGACGTTTTTTTTTGTGTTTTTGCTTTCTCTGATGTTGATTTTGTCTCAGGCGTTTTTGTGTACAGAGCTGATTTGATTTCTGTCTGCTGTTGATTTTTCAGCAACCAACTGCTGTCAGGGATCACACAGTCTGTCTCCATAAATGTCTGTGCCTGCTCCGAGGAAGGGTGCTGTTTGTACGTTTCCCAACGTATTGATCTTCTGCAGCAAGGAAAACATTAGCGCTAGCGTGGGCTAGCGCAAGGCTGCGTAGGTAAACAGGTTTCTCAGGTTTGGGGAATCTACTCCTGTCAAGGAAATGAATAGCAGCTGTATTTGCTGAGTGTTGGCAGGAGGCAATCTCCAGCCAGGCTGGCTCACCACACACTGATCGACGGGGTGTCAAAGTGGCCCCATGCCGCGCTCTGATGTGTTCACACTATACGCTGTTAGGAGCTTGCGGTACTGTCTTTCTGTGTTTGTGCATGTGTGTGTGTGTGTGTGTGTGTGTGTGAGAGAGAGAGAAAGAGAGAGAGAGACAGAGACAGAGACAGGGAGACAGACAGACAAACAGACAGACAGACAGAGAATGAGAAAATAGAGTGTGTGAGTATATATGTATTCTCTGTAAAAAAAAAAAAAAAAAACTACTCTAAGTTGCCCTTATATTACCATAGCTGATGTTGACTAGAAAACGTTGTTCTATTTTTAAGTCACTATGAATTAATATAGCAATTAATAACAACATAATTTTTTATCATAATTTTTATATATATTATTGTTAGTAGTAGTAGTAGTAGCAGCAGCAGCATTTAATTTAATTAATAATAGATTTATAATCATTTCTGTTGTCGTTGTTGTTGTTGTTGTTGTTGCAGCTGCTGCTGTTGAGGTTTTTGAAAACACCAAATTAAAGTTGGCTGCTCAGACTGGCCAAGCCTGAAAGGAACTTTCAACCTGTGTATGTACTATTTGACTCTTGTCATTGTGAATACATCCAAAAAGAAACGAAATGCTTTGAACTCTGTCTCATAGACAGTTCTTCCTTGTTACATCTGGGGGAAAATGTTGAAAATGTACGATAGCCGATAAACAGTTTGTATTTGTATGGTTCAAAGGTGACCTTTCTTGCAGGAGGTTGGGTTAGTTGTTTTTTGTTTTTGTTTTGTTGTGCTTTTCTTTGTTTTGTTTTGTTTTAGTAAGCCATCACTTTATGAAAGATAAGTTGTGGTAACTAATATTTTAAATTAAAAAAAAACAGTGTATGCCAGACTCTCCACTACATCGAACATGATGTGATATGGTGAAACGTGACAAGGTGACATTCGCACCCTGACCTGAAGAAGAAAACAATGAGTATGTGGCCTACCAGTAAGAAAAAGTTCATATTTCTAATCCATTTAATACTGTGAATAACTATTCAAGTCAGATTATCATGGTAAAACTGCCTTCAAAGCAGAGGGTATGGTGGATCCTGTTTGTTCCAACGTGACCTGTAGTCTTTGTTAAAACCAGCAAACTGGTTCTTAATAACTGGAATATACTTAGTCAGTACATTTGATGTCAAGATGTGTTTGTCTCAAAAAAAAAAAAAAAAGAAAGAAAGAAAAGAAAAGAAAAGAAAGAGTTTTCTGGTATATGCTTCAGTCTTAGTGATGGATTAATTTGAGGTGTCAGATCAACACCCTCTTGACGTCACGACTTAGCCATTTTAAAATAGAGTGCTAGTGGGGGGTTGGCATTAACACTGGCTATTTAAAGGGCATTTCATTAATCACAGTCTAACAAAACTGCATAGCAGGACCAGTCACTCAACCAACACGCAAGATGAGTGTTAATAATCACATGTCAGTCCTGTCTGTGAGGAACTGGACAAACTAAACACCAAATGAATGCAACCATCTTCTCATCATTTAAAAAGAAGTCCCGGTAGATTTATCAGTCATCTCCAATGAGAGACTGTTCTCATATACAGTATATCAACAATGAGTGGACCAGTAATAATGACATTAACAAACACAGAAAACTAGCAAAGCAGTACAAAATCACATATATCGTAATCAAGGGGCAGTGGAGGCTAATTGTCTATATTGTTGGGTGGAAACGGGTGATTTCTCAAACAATTTTTTCTGTACAGAAAGCATGTCTGGCTGATGTATTAATGTATGAAAAACCATACAAGAAAGTGTTGATGTATTGATAATGATGTAATAAGCAATATCACATGAGAGGGAGTGCTGTTATACTGTATCTAAGCACAGCTGAGGCATGAGGCCATAAGCCGAGTGCCGAAGTCGTGCTGATAAACAATATAACAGCACAGTCTCGAGTGTGATATTGCTTTTATACAACAGTTCTACAAACAAGGCTGAATATCAAGTAACGATAATTTGAGACAACAAATTATGTTTTTTTGTTGTTTAGGATTGCATTTACACGTGTTGTCAAGCCACACATGAACCTTCTTCACTGCAGGTTAGTTAGCTAGCTACCTACCCGCTTTTTATCACACACAAAAAGGCTAGCTACTTTCTTTCAAACCCGACAGCAGGCTCGGCAGCTATTTTTTATCATACACATAAAGGCTAGCTATAAGGTAGGCAAGCAAGCCACTTCAAATCATAGCCCTCTACAGGCTAGCAAGCTACTTTTTAGCATACATGGACAAGCTAGATATACAGTATGCTTGCTAGCTAGCTATTGTTTATCATATCCAACTGCAGGCTAGCTGGGTTCTTTTTCATCATACGGAAATGTATCCACATATGCGCTGTCGGTAAATGCAAATAAAGTGAGTATTGGTGTAATCAACTATTGCATCGGAACATCTGTAAAGCAAATGGATACATAGTAGTAAAATGTCCCAATGCTGTTATACTCTATATCAGCACACTTTGGAATGCTCTTGCCCAATCAAATTACTCAACCAGAAGTAACTGTTGTATAACAATGTATTAATGATGATGTATTAAAGTATGAATAACCATACAGGAACAGTGTGAGGCAGCTCTGATAGCACTGGGGACTGTGATGTTTTGTCCTCAAAGCAATTTTATTTTCTCCAAATTCAGAGTAAACTGGACACTAAATTTCATTACAGTTAAAATGAAGTTTAAGTGTATTTTAAAACTGAAACAAGTAATGCTTATCATGCAACATACATAAGGCAAAACCCTTCATCAAAAACTTTTCACCACATTAAAAAAAAAAAAATTGAGGCATCTTAAACATAGACAGTGGAAGGTGTGTTGTGGGTCTGAATGACCCAAAGGCTTTTGAGAAGAAAAGGTAGTTTCTGTATTCCTAAATGAGCTCACTCTGTTCACAGCACAGACAGCAAAATGGCTGAACTTGACCTACCATTTTCTTCACCTACTCACATACACACACACACACACACACACACACACACAGAGAGAATCCTCAAGTGTTCACATTTTAGACACAGAGCAGAGCCACACACACACACACATACACACACACACACACACACACACACACACGTATAGACTCTCACACTGACACAGATATGCAGCCTTGTGGGCAGTATATGAATATTTAACAGTAGCTTCTCTCAGGGCACAGAGTCTGCCAGTCATTGTCAAATAGGACTTAATCTTTTCAATTTCTGGGTGCAAATATTCACACTGGCTGCTGTTTGTCTGCCCGATTAATGAGCCTCTCCCCCATAATCCTCAGCTGCTAATTCAAGTGGTTGCTGGGGCGGCCAGCCAGGGAAGAGTGAGGTGCAGCGACACATACACAACCCAGATTATTCTCTCTCTCTCTCTCTCTCTCTCTCTCTCTCTCTCTCTCTATCTCTCACTCGCTTGCTCACTCTTTCTCTCTCTGCCTTTCTGTTTCTCTCTGTCAAGGAGAGAAGGAGAGGACTATGTTTCTCTCTTCCTAACTCTTATTTTTTTCTCTCTCTCTCATGCTCTCCCTCTCTCTCTCACACACACACATACACACTCAATTATACAAACACACAGACCTTTACAATTTACCTCTCTTTCTTTTGTCTTTGGTTTATTTCAGTTTATTTGGAGGTAATTTTGAGTATGTATCAAATGGATTGGTGAGAAATATGAGTCTCTCTCTCTCTCTCTCTCTGTTCCCATAAGCTATGCAGGTTCAGCAGAAAATATCATCAACAACAGCTCTTTATACCTGCCCATTGCAGTCATCTGAGCAGAAAGACACTGATAGGGCAATGTCTTCTCCCTCCCTGCCTGTCCACTTTCCTCTCTTCACCTCACTCACTCCCCTGCCCCATCTCACACCCCACACACGTACACACACTCACACACACACACACACATACACACATACACACACACACACACCCATACACACAAATGCACACAAACCATATTCTCTCCTACCTCTCTCCAGCATTGAACAGTCGTCAGAGTCATTTAACTAAATGCACCTTCGGTCAGTCCATTAGTGTAGTTAGAGGAGGAGGTAAAGGGTCCCGGCAGTGGTGTCTGACCCCCCCACCCTGCTCTGATTAATGGAGTAGATGAGGGCAGAGGCACAGTGCCTCCCCGCCCCTTCCCTCATTACCTCATTAGGATGGGCCGAAGGCTGCAGGTAATCTCCCTCATTAAACGTCAGTGACAGCTCCTGAACTCCCCACGACAGGCTGCATTCCTATCACTGACCCCCCCCCCCCCCCGACTCCCTTTCACTCATTTCTGTCTTTCTCGCCCCTTCTGTCATATCACGTGAAGGCTTCTATCGGAGATCAAAATGGATCAAGTTTTCAAAGGGAAACTCAGTGACAAGAATTTGCCAGTATTTGATTTCATTTCAATGCAAGTTTTTCTTGTTGTTTGTAGTTGCAAAGCTGCTTCTGTTACTTGAAACCAGTATGAAGATGCCAGCTCTATATCCCGATTTAACATCTACATAAATAATCTTAAATAAATAGTTTATCCTTACAAGAAGAATGTGTGTGTGTGTGTGTGTGTGTGTGTGTGTGTGTGTGTGTGTGTGTGTGCGTTCATGTGCACATGTGTGTGTGTGTGTGTGTGTGTGTGTGTGTGTGTGTGTGTGTGTGTGTGCATGCCAGAGCAGGCAGGAATCCCACAATAGTGCTCTGAAGACAGTTGAGGTGTTAATGGAGAGGCCTTTAATTAGCACTGATAAGTGAGATGGACACTGCAGTCGATAAAAGCCCCTCTGTGTGTATGTGTGTGTGCGCGCGCGCGTGTGTGTGTGTGTGTGTGTGTGTGTGTGTGTGTGTGTGTGTGGGTGGGTGGGTGGGTGGGTGGGTGTGTGTGTGTGTGGATGTGTGCGTGCGCATGTATGTGTGTGTGTGTGTGTGTGTGTGTTTGTGAATGTGAGAGTGTGTGTCCATACGTGGACATGTGCGTGCATGTAAGTGATGTGTGTACTTGTTTTCATTAACTTAGTAAGACATTTGACTGAAAATACACTTTTCTGCTGGGGACGCCTTTGTGCCCACCGATAAAAAAAAAAAAAAAGTATAGGTGCTTCTTATAGACTGTATTGTTATTGGCAACTAAAAGTGTGAAAAGACGGGTTAGCTTTAGCGTTATGCTAGTGAATTATGGGAAGTGTAAGGATTAGGTTGTTTCTCTCTGCTTTTGCTGTAATACAACTCAGTGCTGGACCCCCAGAATCTAGCATACAGGGTGTGTGTGTGTGTGTGTGTGTGTGAGAGAGAGAGAGAGAGAGAGAGAGAGAGAGAGTGTGTGTGTGTGTTTGTGTGTGTGTGACTATGCTACTGTAAAGACTAATCTGACAGGAATTAATGGGAGAGTTTGTGCATTTTTTCCCCTATATATATATATATACACACACATATAGACACACACACACTTATATGTTTGTACACCTATGTACATGCATAAACATATGTGTTTACCCCCTTTTCCACTGCCACGTATGGCAGCGTGCAGTAGCACGCCACATCCAGCTGCATGATGGCTCCCCTGACAGCCTGCCGTAATGGCCTTTCTGATCTCTGTGAAATTGCCGGCCTGCTCTCAGCAGCTGAGGACTCGCCAGAGACAAACCGCCTTTTAATTCAGAGTGCCAGAGGTGAGAGAGAGGGAGGCCCCAGGGACAGCTACCAATCAACCATCCATCACAATGACCCACCACCTCACTACCCCCCCCCCCAACACCCGCGGCCCCCCAGGCCCACCACAGCCTGTCATGGCCCAAGGGAGGCCTGTACCCCAGTAGTGGATGGATGAAAGGGGGTAGGGACAGGGTGCGAGGTGTGTGTGGTGTGTGAGGAGCTGGGGTGGGTGGAACATACAGATGCCTGGGTCTCTCCCGCTCCTCACCTCGACTATTTCACTGGAGTGGTATTTTGTGTGTGTGTGTGTCCACAGTATATAGACATAGGGAAGATGGATGTAGCCCTTTCCCTTCCAGGTAAGTTTTGTGGTGTGTCTTGAGGGTAGGGTGCCAAGAAGCAGACGTTTACCATTCACTGCACTGTGCCCTAGGAAAGTATGCTTGTGTCTATACATGTGTTTGTTCGCAAGTTTCTTTTGTTTCTTCATGCCTCTCTTTAACTGCTGTAGTATGCAGACCATGTTAATACATTCAAACATTACCACTGCAGGACCTCTAGATGATGTCCAATGTGGGGCTGGGGCCAAATTATAGAAATCAACCTTGAGATATTCCTTCTACCGAATCACGATATGATTCTTCCTATATGTAACATCCAGTGTAGACTACTATAGCCTACTACAGAAACAACTAGGCGGCTTTTTTATATTAGCAGTAAAATTACATTAAGTTTCTTTTTTTTTTTTAATGAAATATTTTATTGGTAGTCTATCGCCGCTGTACACCACTATCTCCGATTTTCTTAAAGTGAAACCACAGAGTATGACCCTCCCTGCATATCGCTGGCATTATAAGAAAAAAAGAACAATTCCTTCTTTATCTTTTTTATTTCTTTTTTTTTTTTTTAGATGGTGGGCTCAGAGCTGCCTGGGGCTTTGATTGGGTCCTGTAGGTAGTGATGAAAAATATAATTAAATTACAGGTAATTTGGCAGCGCAAACTGTGACGAGTGATGAGAGTGTACAGAGTTTTGCACAGGTCAGATGAAATCGGCCGATAAATGCATTTGGCTTAAAGCCGAACAAATACAATGCAGGTTATGGGATTAAAAATTAAAACAAGGAAATCGGCCTTCCTAGGCTGAATGATTGTAGCTTCTTCTTTTGTTACCTCCGGACCGCACACAAGACTGACAATCATACAACCTGTAGGCACGAATTACACTTGAATGAATTTGTTTTAATTTTTTTATGACAAAACTAAAGACAACCCCCACCTGCCGCTCCACTACCCTTCAGAAAAGGTAAATGAGCCGTTTCGTCACACCTGTATGGTTCTTAATTGAATGAGTTGACTTAGAGTAGGTCTAACAGTACGCCTATTCCAGTTGACCCAAAGTTTTACTGTACAGTGCCGTCAACGGCCTTCGAAACGCCTCGCTGAGAACCGGTTTACTCAGAAGACAAAAAGACCCTGCTGTTTTCAGCACCTTGGACAATTCCCTGGGTTTTTGCAGGTGGCTAGCGTCCACGGTGTTCAGCTGCAATCTGTTTGAATTTCGGTAGCGGGCACGCTTTAGTGTGCTTCTTGAGAAATGTTTGCTATCTATTCAATGAAATCAAGAATAGACCAGCAAATAAACCATGTTTGAGAAACCACTGCTCCATGTGCACGTTTTCCCACACATAGTTACCCTTAATAGAGTAAGGAGTCTTCCTGCATTCATATTCGGATATAGCTACTATGGTCACTTGCAGTTAATGCTGCTGAAAAGACGGGTAGCAGGCAATTAGTTCAGTTTAAATCACTGATGATTTAAAAGTGTGAATGAATGGAAATGCAAGTATTTCATTCAAACCTTGCAAGTTTATTTACTGAAGGGTAAAATTTGAGAGAAAATTGGAAGTGTCTTAAACAGAAAGTCAATAAAACAACTTAGTGAGAAAATAAATAGTGTGGATCGCAGAGGGATTAGAAATGTAAGCGAAGCCAAATTCACTGTGGTTGTTGCCTGCCAAGAACAACGGGGGTCCCGCTACTCGCTCTCGGCTTTCCCTTTCTCTCGCTACAAGCCCAACGGCATCCCCTGGCTCCAGATATTACTAAGCGCTGTGCCATTGGAGTGGTGTGTGTGCGTGCGTGTGTGTGTGCATGTGTACGTGTGTTTGCTAGGAGAGAGAGAGAGAGAGAGCAAGATGAACTACTTGACCGAATTAATAAACAAAAAGTTACAGAGCGCCGAAAATGCGACTGCATTTTGTTGCAAGCTTGCGTACTTCAGAGTGCTGCCAACATACTGTAACGGTGAGCAATAGCATCCTGCCTATAGTGCTAGATATTGCACACGTAATAGTTTATTCTGCGGCTTCATTTTATTTTATATATATATATATATACATACTTACATATATGATAACGTAAATGTAAATTAATGCGATTGTCGTTTCTGGGCTTGACTCACATGAGCTTTCTAGCAACTTTGCATTTATATACATGGTTGCTGTTATTGGTAGGTAACTTCGAGCAGGTAGTCCTTGACTGGACCACTTATAGAGCTAATATCTCACCACACCGCGGGTGGCCTCGTCTAGCCTATCGAATAAGAACACAGGTTTAACATACCAACAAAAAGTAAGAATAAAACTTGCTTGCTTTGTATCCCAGTTCGCATGCAGCAGACAATCGCCACTGCTCAAGACAGACTTAACACATTTTGTGAAAAATCCCTGAACTATCAGCTTGCTTGGAAGATAAAATATATATATTCAAACAAAGAACAATGAAAAATTGTATCAGTCCGCAATTTCACAATAAATTCCTAAATGAAAACACAGGAGAGAATAGCGGTCTTCATACACGATGGTAAAAAATGCCTATCTATACCGAGGCGTTAGCTTTTTTATCTACTCATCAACCCCAAATAAAAATTTAAGTAAAATATTTTTAAGAATTATTGGCAATTACGTGTTTAAACGAAGAAATCTGAAAAAATCAATACTGTAAAAATTCTGAAAAGACATGATGCAGTTACTTCGGCCCACGTAGGCTACATAAATTAAAGTCCACACGATGTTTACATTTCCACAACTAACAAAATGATTACCTGGGTAAATATTTAAATTCCTTTCGATTTGTGGCTACTTTGTTAAACCGCTGGGCAATCCTTCTCAGGCTATTGATGTGACCCAGTATCTTAATCCAGTGCATTTCCCTGCAAATGACTTTATACATGATAAAAGCACGAGACCCCCCCCCCCCGGTCTACACGCACACACACATACACACAAACACACACACACACACACACACACACACACACACACACACAAATACAAAGGATGAATTTACATTTCTGTATTAGTCCACCAGCTAGTCCTGTAAAAGAATTCCTGTTACACAATACAGGAGAACAAATCCTACACATCACAAATCTGACAATCCGTAAAGTTGCTCTCTAAAAGCGCAGAAATGATCGTAACTTCTTGTCTAGTCTAAAGAAAAAAGAATAGGTTTGTCCAAACAATGGGGTACATGGTTTACATCTGATATGTAAAAGATAGTTTACAGATTTAGCATTTAGTCTAAAAAAATGCAGAACGAAAGAATGATTGTAGTATCTTCTTGCTGATGGTCGGGAAAAAAAGAAAAAGAAGTAAATTCACAAATCGTCATATAATCTCGTTGCACCCAAATTTGGCATCGCTTTCAAAGAGGCCAGACACCCGGTGAAGCCATAAATCATTATCCTATAGAATTCGAGCTTAGAAGATCTAAACTAAACCTAAACAGCTAACAAAATATTTTGTTTCAAGTTCGGCTTAAATCCAGACCCGACACGAAAACGAGTGAAACAGAAAGACAAGACAATGTTTAGTCAATGTTCAACACTAAACTGCCAAAACATCTAAAGATGTTTTAGGGTACTCGGACCACATCACAACATTGGATTCAGTCTGAGAGTACCATTATTTAAACGTGTTGCCATGACGACCTGTTCCTGATTGGCCACCATGACACGAGTATTCAAGGAAACGTCACCAAATCTGAATACGGATGCGCTAGGCACCCGCGAACTGGAACACAGTGATGCAAAAAGTGCCGGCGTGAGGTTAGTAAGCACAAACAGGTGAACGTAGAGTAAAAAGATATTTGGGTAAAGTTAAAAGGAAACAAATTAAATTATTTCACAGTACCACGTCTTCACTGTCTTCACGCAACACGTTTACTAATGAAAAGAATTGTACTTGCTCTTTTTTCTGTTGTGGATTCTGGATGAAGACAGGTATACCGAAAAAGGAGTAACACCAGGGGTTGTCACCTCTAAGCAGGAGGGAAGCCTTCCACAGGACGAAACATTTGCTTTGCTTTGCCCCCTCGCCAAGAAGTCAAGACGTTGCTCCGAGCCGACTTGTGTGGCCCCAGTCCTAGGCGCGGTGCCCGTTCGGGAAGGTCGACTCTCGGTCCCCTTCAGGGCGGAATGATGTTGCACTGCGCAGGGTGCGAGAGGCCCATTTTGGATCGGTTCCTCCTCAATGTCCTGGATCGAGCCTGGCACGCCAAGTGCGTCCAGTGCTGCGAGTGCAGCTGCAACCTGACCGAGAAATGTTTCTCCAGAGACGGAAAGCTTTATTGCAAAATTGACTTTTTCAGGTAAGATTCACTGTTGAGGTATGCCGTGCAACTCGGCGAACAGCTATATACTGGAGTAATCCTCATTTCAAAAATGTGTCATGAAGGATTTGTCGCGTCTTGCTTTTGCTCTTTGTGGATTACACACAATTTGTGGATTAATTTTGCAATAACGTCAAGTCTTTGGTCGCTACCAACACAACGTCATTTATAAATAGCATTTGATTGATGACTAGTCATTCCTATATTCTCACAGTCTTGTTATGAAAATAGTCCTTGGAGGTACCTGAAGTCCTTTTAACACATTGGGAAATGAAGTTGTTAGACCTGTGTAGTAAAACAACACGATACAGACTAACTTCAGTGTTCTAACAATGAATAAAATTAAGCACTTTTTTTAATTTTGCCATTTTCCCATCGAAACGCGTCATATAAATAGTCATTCAAAACAGAAAGTGAAATAATTATCCGATCTACATAATGTTCAGTTATTTGAACAATCTATAGTGATATTAACCACCGTAACTGAATGTTTATTCTGACATTTTATTATAAATGTAATTAAAAGAAAAGACAAATACAGCAATAAGCAATACTGTTTACAGTAATGTCGTTCCGAATTGTTGGATATCTTATATGCTGTGCAAGTTTAATGTATAATTCATTCCCTATTAAGCAGTTTTCCTAATTAAAAAATCAATTCATGCCCATAGGAGGATTTAAAAACAGATTATAATGGCAAAAATACGGGGAAATGGACAGCTCGCATATGTTTGCAGTATTTTAATTACTTTCTTCAGAAAAGTCTACGTATAAAAGCTGAAATAGAATCAGTTTAAATTCATTTTCTGGTATGTATCAGATCTGGTAAAAAAAAAAGGAATTAAGTGTTTTACAAAATATTCCACTTCGCCGCTGGTCGTGAATACTCTTCATAAAGTGTTGATGTCATCGTTGTTTCCTCGCTTTATGTTCCCCTCTATATACCTTAGCATCATGTACATTTTTTTAACTGAGCGGTTTAATTGCACGTGGTGTTTAAACCTTCGTGTTGGGCATTGTTATCCCAAACGGCCATGACCATCACCTTAGATGGGGCCCATCCACCGTTGTGTTTGAATGTGAAGCCATTAGTGGGGCGAAACAGTAATCACCCGTAATGCGTCCATTTGTTGTGTAAGTAGAGTTGTGGCCTTTCACTGTGAAAACAGACTGGAGATGCATTTGAAAAGGGGGAGAGCAACTCGATACCATAACAAATGGGGAAGATTTAGAACATTAGTGTTAAAATAAACCCGAATCGAGAGAACTTTACATTCTTCGAGTCCCTAGTTGCTCGTACTACCACACAAACGAGACGGGCCTGTATACCTGGTTGCCCCACACTTTTTTTTTGTAATTCAAGCAAATCCTTACAATCATTACTGTTTTTAGATATTTGTGTTTTTCTCTCTTGAGCCAGATAGACACTGACGGAGATTAACAAATCTCCATAAAAGCGCATGACGACGCGGGGGATTATTTCGCATCCAAGTTTCATAAATGAATAAATAAATAACCGAACCGTTAACATTCATAAATAGATATGTGCATAATCAAGCATTCTTTCACAAGCATTCGTGTGAGGCATTCATATGAAAGTCGGCTTATCCCTCAATACACAGTTGTATATTTTTAACAGCATAATAGCATTACCTCGTTATTTTGAATTGTGTATTTGACAGTGGCAATTGTAAATGCCTGTCTTAACACCTCATATACGGATTTTCACGCTTTAACGGTGGATGTCTCTCTAATCCCGTAATATTAGCTCATTTACAGTGTGTTGGGTGTCTCCCTTAGTATGCGTTTGCTGTCGACTTTATTCTAACAAAATTATTCAAACGGTCCCCAGCAGCAACATGGGAAAAAGTGTTCAGTTTGACCAATTCAAAGAACCAATGAAAAAACTGTATTTATTCATATATTTATTATTATTGTTGTTGTTGTTGTTATTGTTGTTGTTAGTTGTGGTGGTGGTGGTGTAAAATTGAATAATGTAATATTTGTATTTGACTACGTTATGAATAAGTCGTGTCTTGTTATTCAAAAAAAAGAAATGAAAAATAGAAAAAAAACTTTAAATTTTCATAATGAGCACCACGAAGTCTTTTTCTTGTTTTATTGATGAGGTGTTATGTTAATTCTGTGACTAATTTTCTGAGAACAGTTTTACTTCTAATTCTCTGAAGTTATTTTGGTTAATCTTCAATGTCTCGTTCTTTGTGTTTTCCCCTAGTTTTCGTGTGGGTTTTTATTCACATTTGTTCCCATCTCTAGGCGTTTTGGTACAAAATGTGCCGGCTGCCTACAGGGTATTTCACCCAGTGACCTCGTACGAAAGGCACGGAGCAAGGTGTTTCATCTGAACTGCTTTACTTGCATGGTGTGCAACAAACAGCTATCTACAGGCGAGGAGCTCTACGTGATTGACGAAAACAAGTTCGTGTGCAAAGAGGACTACTTGAGCGCGAGCGCCATTAAAGAGGTCAACTTAAACTCAGGTTAGAAGAGACTGTGCCACATCTTGATAGCAATATTTGTGTTATGTTGAGGAAAGTGGTGAGTGAGTGACTGTGTGTGTGTGTGAGTAAGTAGAGAGAGAGAGAGTGTGTGTGAGTGTCTGTCTGTCTGTCTGTCCGTCTGTCTGTGTATTTGTGTGTCTGAAACATACTGCACCCATGTTGCCATGAATTTAGCTTTGAAGATTCCGATATGGATATGCATCAGGTGATGGTCCCACGGTGTGTGCACTGGTGTGTCCTCAAAGTTAGGGAAATATTTAATTTTACGGGAAACAACGGTCGACAATGAAACGGTCTACCCGTGCCTGTTTTTCAAATTCCAATGCAAATGCAAAAAAACACTCCGCGGTATGCAATTAAACAGCAAAACATCAACTGAATATTATTATGAGCTGGAGATTTTTATATATTTTATTTTCAACTGTAGCTGTTTATATGCCATGTGTCTGAAAGCATAAAACGTCTTCTGGACTGCTCTATCCTGATCAAAATGTCTTTCATTGCTCGGCTCTACTTCCAGCCAAGAGATGTCCACGACCATTCAGAACCATGGACAGTGTGTTTGTTTTAAAACAGACTGGTGACATCATTATCGCCTTCTCCCTGGGGTCACTGCAAAGTTCAGTGGCGTTACGCTTAATGAAGTTAATGGCGTCAGAACGTTATGTCCATTCGGACTGAGAAAGACATTCTTAAAACCCGCCGTTCCATATCAAACTGCTGAATTAATGTACCAATTCGCTCTCTGACAGAGGCGCTCTGCTTATTTTAATCCATTTTTTTCTAACATGTCAATGGTTTAAGAGTAAGTGTCAAGAATATAGAAGACGGAGACTTCCAAATGTGTTCCTTTTTGCTTTAATCACGGACGAAATTATATTTGCTCTCAAGTCTATACACACACTGTACCCGTTTAATGAAACAGGCGGATTCGATCAAAAATCGCTGTTCTATGAGTCATTTTTGCAATTAATTACCAAGTCCCAAAGTATATCGCATAAGCCTAAAAATATGAGTGTTCATTTTTCATGGTAGTCGGCCTGTGTCGCGGTTTGTTGCTGTCCATACAGAAAGCAGGGAACATAACTCATTTTATTCCGACCATACATTCTTGTCAGATAAACGCTTCTAGTCGCCTATCCCCGCCCCTCAAACAATGACAAGCTGTTATCTGGCCTAGCAGCAGGTCCCAGGAGACAACCCGACTTAATTCTTTCGCAATTTTGTTGAGCATGTGCGTGCGTTTTGTCTATACATTTTTATTATATTTTCTCTTTTCTCTACTTTTCTTTTCTCCGCTGTCCTATTTTGTGTGATCCATGAATAGTATTGCAATGTTCTAAAAGGTCCCTTATTGACGTGATTTAAATTTGGCCGTTGAGGCCTGCATATTTTACAGACAAAGCGGCAATTTATAGACAGAAATCCAGTATGAGAGCTGTTGTTTTCCAAATTATTTTCTTCAGGTCAGCTTTGAATCCAAATATTCAGTGATTGCCCTGGCAATGATTTAAGTCGTATTGTAATATTGACACCTATCATACATCTTATCACACCTCAGTGTCGTCATGTACGGACCGAAGTTTATCGCCAGATCTCCAAGACCCGATCCAGGACGACACAAAAGAGACGGACAATTCTACATCCTCAGATAAGGACACTAACAACAACGAAAATGAGGAGCAGAATTCGTGCACGAAGCGAAGAGGTCCACGGACCACCATCAAGGCCAAACAACTGGAGACGCTTAAAGCAGCCTTCGTAGCCACACCAAAGCCCACGCGACACATCCGCGAGCAGCTGGCGCAGGAGACTGGTCTTAACATGCGGGTGATACAGGTAATTCTTGTGATTATGTCCACAAAAAAAATCATCCAAAAGTTACCTTAGTGTGCGAAATGCGTTCACAGATGCTTTCACATCACAGAAATATATAAAAAGAGATTAAACGTATGGTACGGTCGTAAATTTAAGTTAATAACAAAAGTTGCCAAAAGAATGGATACTGAACGTTCCCCTTTGAAGACTTTTTTAAATGTCCAAAGTTTAATATTTTTGGTAATATTTATGGGTAAAGTGTAATGTGTGTGCCTGCTCAGTAAAACAACCATAGGCCTCCATTACTCTTCCCACACCAACACATCATTCAGCTCTTTAGACAACAGTGGCTCTATATTTATAGTTATTCCTTTTAATGTTGGCTACCATAATAACTTACAGTAATTGCAGTTAGACTTTTAACATGAATTAATCTATTAAGAGATATTCGTGCACGGAAAGGGTTAATTATATTTTTAGATATTTTTTTTTCTTAATAAGATGACGGTGCACGGCCTCTGACTGAAGGAGTGATGACTTGCTATGTCTTAAATATGAACCTGATTTTAGATATGCATGAAAGCGGTGAATGCAGCTTTCAAGTTGATCGTGTAAATGTCCATTTGCATTGTGTGTCAACATAAAACAGAAATTCAAAGAGGATACTTGTCAAACGTATTACTGTGCACAATCTGAATGACCTGTATGTTTAACACATTAAATTAAAATATGCAACTGTAAAATAGAATTTCATATTTTAAGTATGTAATATTTCAAATCTTAAAGAGTATCTGGATACAATGGAAAGCAGTCAAAGTAATAATTTTTAATTAAACTTGAAGTTAAATTAAACAGGATTATGGGGAGATTATTATAAAATAAGAGTGCACTCAATTGTGTAGCATTGATCTAGCTTAGCTATCGATCCTTGAGTAATATAAGATTAAAATCAAATGTATAAACATCAACCAGCTTATAAATATCATAGTTTGGGGGGCTGTCGTTGTAAGTAAGAATTTGTTCTTAATGTCTTGCCTAGTAAAATAAAGGTTAAATAAAAAAATAATTATAAAAGCTTAGTTATGGTCTGATGGATTTCATAGTTGCCCAATGTTTGCATTCAGTCATTTTATCACTTCACACATATCTTTATGTTAAATTTGTCATCTTTTGTATGATCTATTTCCTTTCCTCAAAAACATCAGAATATGATTAATATTAATTGAAAACAGAAACTCTACATCAGAAACCTCTGTTGATCCTGCCATGATTCTCTGCCCCGTGTCTGAGCCCAAATGGAGAATGTCTTTGCCTTCCCTCCCAATTCATTTGTTATGTGTTAAATGCGGATTGCGCTCTGCACGGGGAGCCCTACGGAGCCATGCCGGTGCAGCAGCATGTGTGTGTAATCCCTAAGCAACGCTCACTCAGGAGGAGGGAGAACATTTCCATAAAAATGTACCCGACAGTTAGACGATTGTTCTCAATAAGCAGGTGTTGTCTTTGCAGTGCATGGAGAGGAATGCTTAAGTGGTCTTAGGTAGGCTATGTTTTCTTTCTCTCTCTCTCTCTCTCTCTCTCTCTCTCTCTCTCTCTCTTTCTCTGGTTTTGCTTTTTAATCTCTGTCACTGTGGGATCCTGCCTCTAGTGCAAAGTTACTGTTGTTAACATATATTATGCAGTGCAAAAGCAGACTTTGGCATGAATGTGTTACATTGTGCTATCACTTATAACAATGTCTCCTTATGTTGTACATTTTTATATGTTTTTTTTTTTCACTGTTCCTTTGTTTTAGAAACTGTTGATATGACAACAGTGTGAATAAACGCTTTGGGGAGTGTTTTAACAATCACACTGGTTTTATTTTCGATTATTCTTTTTAATTATTTTTTTTAAATATATATATAAGGTATAGGTATATGTGACCCTCACAGGTTAACTAATGCGCTTATGTAGGCGTCTAATTATCAGAGTTTATATGACTGTTCTTGATATTTGACAGCGAGTAGTTTTTTTTTGGGGGGGGGGGGGGGGGGGGGGATTCTCTTATCAAAGAACAATGATGTGTTGTTGAGCATATGTCATAGAATGCAAGTGTATCTGCTTGTCAGTGTATTACAGATAGATAGATAGATAGATAGATAGATAGATAGATAGATAGATAGATAGACAGATAGATAGATAGATGTGTGTGTCTGTGTGTACATATATTTCTGTCTGTTTGGTTTATATCTCTACAGCTATAGAGAATATGTGTCAAATATTTGTGCTCTATTTGAAGGCCAGACACATGCTACTAGTTTTAGCACACAGTTCTGATCTATAAGCACCACCAACCACAGCGGTGTGTGGGAATGACTGCTGGTCAAAACTGCTTGATGGGCAACAAATTGTTTTCATTTCTGTTCAGCTGAAGATCAGATCACAAAATCACTTGATTTTGCCTACATGCATTTCATTAAACATGTTTTCCTCTTTGTCCAAACATAGACTTATGTCTCATGTCCATTTTGCCCTCTCCCTTCCACCTTACCCCAACCCCCTTATGCATAAAGCCCCATTACATACTGGGTTGCATGATTACATCGCTTTTAAAGGAAAGAGCTTGGTTTCTTAAACTGAATATTGTCTATTATATCATGAGCAATGACGTCAACATCAGTTTTATAGATATTCGTGTGGATTTCTGTCAGAAAATGTTCTTTTGTGCCGTTTTTTTTTTTGGTGATGACTTTGATACTTTTGTTGTGTACATCAAAATTTAAAATTCACAGTACTTGTATATTTTTCAATGATATATTTATTATTATTATTGTTGATAACATTGTAATAATAAGTTAAAGATTTATATATGCGTAGAGGAGAGCCTCTGTCATGTGGGAATTAGTGCTGAGTTTGACCAGGACCATCTGTATATTTACAGGTGTGGTTCCAAAATCGGAGGTCGAAGGAACGCAGGATGAAGCAACTCAGCGCTTTAGGTGCCCGACGGCACGCGTTCTTCAGGGGGCCTCGGAGGATGCGGCCCCTGGGGGGCAGACTAGACGATCCCGATATTCTAGGGCCCGGGGGATACAGTTACTACGGAGGTATGGGGAAATATTGCGTGTTTTCTCTGTGTGTTGTCACTCTAACCAAACACGCCGTTCGAAACGAGTTCCAGAACGCGCTTATGCACACTGACCCATGAAACACCCCCTGATTGCGAAAATGAACATGGAAAAACTGATCTTGATGAAACAGAAACATGCAGACTGCGTAAAAAGAAAGGGTGGGTGGAACAGAGGGTGGAATTCATATGTATATAATCGATACATTTTCTTGACAATTGTGCTCAGCAGCCTGTTGCTGATCAAAGCATTTGTTTAAAAAGATACCATATCCATGGTAATGCTTTTGCAAAGAAAGGCCTTTTTAGCCATGAAAAACGCATATTTACAAACATCAGTCTGTGTCCTTACACATCTACATTCGCACACTGTACGCAGTAGGCCTCTCCTTTCACCTTGAAAATACAAAGGACTTACTGCCTACTCTCTCTCTGTCTCTCTCTCTCCCTCTCTCTCTCTCTCTCTCTGTCTCACTCTCTGCCTCTCTGTCAAACTCACCACACACATATGCGCTCATGCATGCATGCGCACGCGCACATACATACACACACGCACGCAAGCACACACATACCAAGAGACCACTGCATCTGTGCTCATGAAAACATTATGAAGCTGAGCTCTCTGTTCTCATCACAGTGCTGTTTCTCTTTACTCTTATTATTTTTCAGTTGCTTTTTAAAGTCTCTGTTCTGTAAACTGGCACGTAGGAAAATCACTGCATGCACACCATTAAAAATTCTCAGGTGGCTCAACTTAAAGCTTTGTTTATCTGCTAAAAAAAAACACCATTGAATATAAAGAGGAGGGGGGTGGCATATCCAAAGAGAATTGTAAGAACAGAACACGATTTTCTTTTCTTTCCATGGTGCATTATGTTAACTTGTCCTCTGTTTGATTGCGTCTGGAGTTCTTTTTTATGTACACTCACTAAATCTTTACTTTGATTCATGCTGTTGAGATTATGTTGTTTAGAAAAATTTTGCCACTTTCTTTCTCTCTCTTTATTGATTTTTTTTTTTTTTTTTTTTACTGTGCCCTGGATACCCTTATGCGGATATGGTGACTGGCTCTTAAACAGCTAAGAAATAGTAATACTGTTCAGTTTCGTATCTGTACTGTTTGGAGCAGAGTAGTACAATCAAAAATGGGACATCTGTTATATCCCATTTGAGTAGAAACCTCAAGCATACAGTAAGTTCTGGATTTCTGAATGTACTGTACCCTTTTTTTGTAGCTCAACAAAGCATTGTAAGTCATGAGGACTGACAGTGAATGGTAGCTAACAAACTGAGAGACATATCACAGGAAGACTGGAGTAACTGTCATTGTGTAGCGTTTTTTTTGTCTTTTCTTTCCCCCAGCTACTTGTTTCTTGTTTCTCATTGGCTGTGGACAGAATAGTGAGAGATAAAGAAGGTCGTGATTCAGAAGTGTTCTCTGTAGTCAATCCTTACAGTGAACAACTTAAGTTTAGTTATACCAAATGTGCAGTGTATTTATTCACGCATTTAAGTGAATTCTGTTAGGAAGTGTGCTGGCCTTTATAGAAAGAAGATATAAGAGTAATATATATATATATATATATATATATATTTTTTTTTTTAATGCATTTTTACACCAAATAAAACATTATTTCTAGGTTTCTTGTCATGTATAGTACATTTGACATCCTTGATGGGCTAGAATAAAACACTGTTTTGTAAAAGTTCAGCAGACAAAGCTCCCAGTGTATGAGATGCTCTCCAGCCCTTTTCATTCTTTATTATCACAAATTTTTTGAAAAGTTCTAGAAAAACACACTCTCCTACACATAGCTCCTAGAGCACAATACCAGTCAGTGCTTCCATTCATCCAGATATAGCTGAGCAAGTGTGCATGTACAAGAGAATTAGCTATAAAATGTGTATGTATGTATGTATATGTATGTGAGTATACACACACACACACACACACACACACAGACACACACACACATATATATTTTTTCTCTTTAAATATATGTGTGTGTGTGTGTGTGTGTGTGTGTGTGTGTGTGTGTGTGTGTGTATTGAGAGGGAAAAAATAGGAGAAAAAATCTGCACAAAACCAGAGAGAGAGAGAGAGAGAGAGAATTTAAGAGCAAGAGCAAATCTGTGTGTGTGTGTTTGTGTGTGTGTGTGTGTGTGTGTGTGTGTGTGCACTGAACTTCCCTTCCCAGCTGCAGATTTATACCCAAGGTCTTCTCTCCTTCAGCAATCCAAGGCTTTCTTTTCATCAGGGCTCTGTTTACTCCTTCATCCATTATCATCTTTGTTTACCTTTGTTTTCTTTTTATTCACCCTAACCCCAACCCTTCCCCAAATTCACTTTTCACTCATTTACACCTCAGATTACCACATGACTTTCTTTATCTAATCAACGCCATTCCCTCTAAACTTCTGAAACTCATGGAATGAAAATGTGTCCAGTATATAGTTCATTATGTTAAAAATGCCACTTGATTTTTTTTTCTTTCCTTCTCATAGAATCACTTATACTGAAGCCCTAAAGCAAGGGTTTACACACATCATCATCTATTCATGTGAAATGTGAGAGGTTATAATTATTTTGTGATTGTTCACAGATAATTATCATTTAACTGATTGTTGAAATAATAATTTATTGGTCTTAATAATTGCATCTCAAAGTGAGTGTGGCACTGCTCCTTTTAATGACATTGTTCTTTGCAGATATGTTTACACTAATACTGTGTCCTGACATATCTTGTGCTGATGATATATTTCAATGGTATTTAAGCGAAATTTGATCGCAACCTATGATTCTGATTATGCGGTCTTGTCTGAGTACAATGAAAATATAAACAAGATTTAATTACTGTGTGCACATTAATGCTCGATTTTGACAGGGAGTTATTATTTGAATGAGTGGAACAAATGTTGTATCGTGAGAAGCTAGTTGCACTGCTGTTATTGTCATACAAATTGTGGTTTTGACACGGAGTGTGGTTGAATCCTCCTTAAAAGTTGTGCTAATCAGTTCTTTCTCATCTTCCTTCCCCTCACACAGAGTACCAAGGTGACTACTATGGCCCAGGCGTCAACTATGACTTCTTCCCCCATGGACCCCCGTCATCACAGGCCCAGTCTCCAGCTGAGTCCCCATACCTTCTCAGCTCTGGTTCGGGAGCTCTGGAAGGGGGTCCAGTATCAGCTCACCACCCCTCAGATGACCAAAGGTTCACGGACATGGTTTCCCATGCAGACACCCCGAGTCCAGAGCCCAGTCTGACAGGATCTCTGCACCCCAACCCACAAGGAGAAGGCTTTGGTGGGGGACCCAGTCCCCCTTTCTCCCTGGCTAATACCACCAGCTACAGCGGCCCCATGTCCCATCCTGGACAAGAGATAGGGGACAACACAGTGTGGTAGGAGCAGGAGGGAGGTCTGGACAGAATGGGGGAAACCACAAAATTGAACTATGAACACTGAAGGAGATCTGCTCCTTTGCTTGCCCCAAACCACCCTCCTCAACATTACCGCTTCAGTATTGTAGGTCACGGACAAGGTAACGGCAGTTGGGTCAACAACTAACAGTAGTCCTTCCAAAAACAAAACAAAACAAAACAAAAAAAAAACACTCTCCAGGTCACTCAGTGTTTGGACTGAGGACTGTTAACAAAGCACCATGGAAGAAGATTTACAAACTAGCAGGGACGTCTTTTTTCTTTTGTTCTTGTTTTTGTTTTGTTTTGTTTTTTCATTCATTTCTGCACACTTACAAAGAGTGTCAGTAGGGGTCAGTTCACCCAGATCATTCCAGCTCCATGTATTATGGTACTGCATTTTAATTCATAGCTTCTAATCCATAGTTTTTATGGATACAAGCTACACCCAAGTGTTTTATTATTATTTGTATTTGCAGTTTAGAACAGATAGTCTGCCAAATTCAATTCTAAATGCAAGAGTGACTTGCCACAAAGATCTGTTTTGATTATCCAAGCCTTTCTATATGAAATCTACACAAGATGTTATAGACATGATGTTTTTGAGTTTGCATTTTTCATAATTTAAGAAACTGAGGCTAATTCTACTTGTTTTTGTTTTGTTTTGTTTTGTTTTGTTTTGTTTTGTTTTGTTTGTTTATCTGTCTTAACCGCGGTCTGTTTCTGACACACAATGTGACATGAATACACATTTGGTTAATTCATTAATTAAACAATTAAACATTTTGATTAACATGTGATCCACTCCCTGCCTGTCGTGTCATGTATGTTTGAATCAATGAGATTATCATTGTCTCCACAATTCCCATAGTAATAAATGTTTAAAATACAAATTGTAGCTCTTTTGGAAGGCTACAGCTTACAGTCCTCTTTACAAAATCAAAGTTGTTGCTTTATTAGAAAAAAAATGTTGTCACAGTAGCTTTTCTCCATTGAAAATATTAACTAGATTTTCACCCTTGGCCTTTACAATATCCTCACATACCTGCTTCCATCTTTTATCATGTCCGTTGTTCTTTTGTGGTATCCTTGTCCATTTAGTGACATCACTGCTAGTTGATAGTCGGATAAGCTTTGTGACATCAGTTGTAATGGTAAAACCTCACATGGCAGGCTAATGATAGGTTTTAGATATAAGGAAGAGTGATGGAGCTATGAGTGTAATATCCAAATTTAGAACCATAGCACTCTGTGTAGACTCAATGATAATAATCTGTAATAGCCTATTTCCAAAATCTGTACAATGCAAATTGACCAACGAGAGCACAGACACATGGCGTACCCAAACACCTCCCCTCAATGTTCGTACCCCTCCTAGAGAGGCTGTGTATGATTGTTGGTCACACAGTGATCCGTCATTGGGAGCCCTACAGAGGCAGCAGGCGAGCCAGCGCTTTGTTCAACTTCATTTAACCTTCGTTTTGTTACCTTGCTTTGAAAAAAAAAATGCCTTAATGGAAATGATTTTCAAAAGAACATTGAAGCCATAATGGAGAATCTCCTTCAACAGCTGAGGTCTCCTTCCTCAGTGGAGGGAAAACAAAAGGAGGGGACAGGCAACATCTGTGACTCACCACCGCCTGGGAACACCCTTGCCTGGCAGCAGGTACCATCTAGTGGTCATTTGTGGAAATACAATCATTTGACGAAACACTAAGCAGGGACAGAATGAATTCTGTTTTTTTAGGAGAGAATTTATTTCAAGGTGATTTATACATTGACAGAGAGGCAAAAGCAATTATGAGGGCCTTGAGACTTAAAGGGGACACAGAGTGTAGATGAACAAAAGGTAGATTGATAGTTTATTGTCAGCGTCATCCCTGAGGGAACAACTTTTTCAATGACGGGTTTCAACTTCCAAGACTCTTGAAAGCATAGCTTCAATATGAAAGGGGTCCAGTTAGTTTCCTGACATCCTTCAATGAAATACATGGGTATTTATACATCCTGAGATATATTTTCCTGGAACAATTGTTTGTTAGTGAATGCAGTTATTCTCAGTATGACTTGCTGCTTTTTGTTGGAGCATAGTCATTATGTGACAAAATAGCCTTTTATGGGTATACAAAAGGAGGGAAAGAAAAAGGAAAGAGAGAGAGAGAAAATGGTTAAGGGAACCTAATGTCTCCTATTTTTTAATGTTTAACATAAAATTCTGAACCCTAACTCCGCTCTTCAGGAAACGAGCGAGTAATCCCTGGTTAAGGGCAAAAAATGTAGAAAACGGGGAAAAAAAAAGCTCCGTCAGGTGAATACATCTGACAAATAAGATAATACCTATTTAAAAATTGTAATAAAATCATGTGATTGTTTGGTTAGATGATTTCCAGAATGTGCAACTCTGCACCTTGTGAAATCTAATCCTGACCAATGCAGATCATTGAAAATGCAAAATTCTATCTCATTAAAAATGCAAGATAGTCATGTTATAATGTTTCCATAATTCCAGTCAGGTTATCATTATGTATGGAAATATTGTCATAGGTTACTCCTTTCATGGACCATATTTCTATAAATTTATAAAAGGTGAATTCAGAAACAAAAAAATGTCTTACGGAGGATTTACAGTTTCACAATGTACACCACATGAAAGGTGGACCAACTGCTGGTGACAATTTTAAGGTTTGTCAGTCACGCGTAACTGTTGACTCGCGTAGTTTAATAATGTAAAGAAGCTGTTATTTCGTCCTGATCTTCTTCTTGTGTTCTAATAACAGAAAATCAGATCTCTTTTTTTTTTTTAAATCAAATTCTTTCATTTACATTTTAATGTGTTTGTTTAACAATAGGACGTACATGGTGTTGTATGTACCAAATTCCTGCATTCTTTCATATTGTGGGCAAAGCTCCATCATGGTTTTCTTTTCTTTTGACTAAATCAGAATGCTGTCTTTTCTGTCGGATGAAACATGACAAAGATGGTCTGTCCTCTGGTCACATTCTTTTCTGTATCACAGATAACTCTTGTTTTTATATGTTTCCTTCCTTGAGGGAGAGACAGAGAGATTTCTACAAACATCGGGTTTCCTGAATCAAGGATCAGTTGTCTCCTGCACTTTGTCATTGTTTATCATGCCTTTCAAGGGTACAAATATCTGCTCTTGAGTATTTCTAAAACAATCTGGAGATGTTCAGGGCATTGGGGAGGGAGGGAGGGGGGAGGGGGGGGGTCACCAGCCATACCTTTCTCGCTGTGGGCTCAGGTGGGCCTGTGGTGGCCCGTGCTGGCACTAATTTTCCCCCTGACTGGTTTTAACGTAAGGATAATGTGAGAGGAGCGGAGACAGGCCCTCTACCCAGCCTCCTCCCCCAGAGGGAGCTTTTGAGCAGGGCCATGTTTCACATCCCCCCCCCCCCCCCCCCCCCCCCCCCCGTGGTGGAAGACGTGGTCCTCGCAGCCACCATGCCATTACTGTAGGCTGCCTCCCTCTATTATTTACTCCTTTTCCTTCTCTCTGTTTGCTCCCTAGAGCCTGGTTTCCATGCATGTTTCACTCCTGCAGAATGGAGGTGTTTATCACCCTGCAAAGCGAGTGAGGCAGACCGCATAAAGCATGGAGCTATAGGTACACACACTGGAGGCCCTGGGACTTCCTGCTCTATCTGACCACACACACACACACAGAGCAGTTTGACCATTGCTGTATTGACACACATTAATCTCTAAAAATCTTTTTCTCCTTTATGTTTTAAATATACTGTACTTTTTGTCCTCACAAACACACAAACCAACAAGCAGTCTATTATCACGCAGGACCTTTTGTAATGGATTTTCCTGTTTTGCTTCACTGAGAAAGGAGAGGGAAAAAGAGAGAGAGAGAGAGAGAGAGGGAGAGAGAGAGAGAGAGAGAGAGAGAGAGAGAGAGAAGGAGGGAGGAGAGGCCTGCTGTCGCTGCAATAAATCACCTGCTCGTTCTCTCACACCTCTCTCCCCTCCACCGCCCCCTTTCCGTACTTCCCTCCCCCTCCCCCTCCCCCCCCGAGCATGCTATCAGCACAGCAACACAGTTGCCCCCAGTGCTCCACCACCACCACATTCTCCACCCTGTGCCTGCTGATATTCCACACTGCCTTCAGCCCCTCTCTTTTCCCCCACCTCACTACTCTCCTCTGCCTCAGTTTACAACATCCATTTCCTCTTCCTCTCTCCATCCATTTCTTCTTTCCTCTGTTCTAACGACTCCCGTGCTTCCTCTGGGAAAATGTATTCGTTTATGCAATAATGCAACTAGTCTTAAATCTACCGCCGCGTTACCTGGAAACGTCCGCCCTAAACATCGAAATCAATTTACTGTGAAGGGTGTCCCCACCATCTAACTTTTGTCACTTCACACACACACACACACACACACACACACACACACAAAAACACAAAAACAAAAACAAAACAACCAAAAAAAAAAAAAACCTGGCGTCTCCTGATTTGTCTTCTGTTATGTTACAATCCTCCCTCTCTCCATTATGTCTCTCACACCACGTCAGCCTTACGGTCGGCTTGTGCTCCCTCCTTTCATTCATTTGACTCCATTATCCCAATTCTTCTCTCTCTCTCTAAGAAAGAGGTTCATTCCATGTCTGCCAAAAAACAGCCATCTACTATATCCCCCCCCCCCCCCCCCCCCCACACACACACACACCTCTGTGGGCATGGCTAGCCCCGCGTCTCCCTGCTGTAGCCTGGGGCAGGGAAATCCTATTAGTCTCTAACAGGGGAGAGCAGAGGACACACATCATTAATTACACACACAAACCCACACCTGACAGTGCCAGGCTTAATCAGACAAGGCCACAAAACACACACGCTCATGCACATGAATGCATGCTGAGATGTGTGTGCACACACTCACAGATACATACATTCAGCTACACGAACACGAACACACATACACATACACGCACGCACGCGCGCACACACACACGCACAGAAGAATAAGACAAGAAAATGCATATATACACAAAGAGGGAAAACACATAATCCGACTTGAGCACACAGTAATTTGGCTAAGAGCTAAAAGGAGTTACACGAACGGAAAAAACTCTGGAGATATGCAAAGAATCAAACAAATTTCAGATTAGCTAGTGCTGAAACAATAAAAAAAAAATATAGATGGTAACAAAACAAATAATGAAGGGCCAAGCAAAAAAAAAAAAAAAAGACAGCTCGGCAGGTTTATTTTATTGAAAAATCACAACAAAACACGCAGCATGCAAACATAAGCACAAATATACAACCACAGACTCTTTTCTCGCATGCACCTTGTCTTCATTAAATTTAGGTTTTGGTTAGAGAATAAAGACCTTTAAAACTCCGCTGCAGTTTCTTTAATGACTGAAAAGTCTAAACTGATGCCAGGAGTTTGTTTCAAAAACAGACATACAGGCCTGAGACTTAGTCAGACCATAGTCAGATTTGTGAAACTGTGAACACAATGTAAACGATATGCATAAATAAGAATCATATTTACCAAGTTAACTTAACTTCATTATTAACTTCAGCCCGTTAAAACGTGGCATGTGGTATCAGGGTTATGATCAATACCTTGTCAATCAGTCAGAGAAAACGAACCCATTGTTGTTGTGAAATATAATTAATGAGTGTTTGTGAGCTGTTTAACATGGCAAACAGCAGGTTAAATATGTTATTAATCCACATAAATCATGAATTCTGAGACTTAATGGGTGATATAAAACATGCATAAAATTTACAGAAATAGAATGTGAGGTCATCATTTCTATCATATGCCTTTCAACTGAGCGGGAAAAACAATTAATGAGGAAAGACGAGACTGGACGTAACACAAGAAAAATATTTATTAACTTCAAGGGAAACCACAAACAGGAAACAAAAAAAAAGAAGAATCAAGTAAAATGTAACTCACATGATAAACAGCTAAGGAAAAAAAAAAAAAAAACCAGAGACTGGGGGCAGAGGTACTGAGAAGCATTGACTCAAAAGACATTTCAGATTGTACGAGACTTAAAACCATGATGTTTCAAAGTCTTCAAGTCCATTTCCTAATGTTAAAAAAAGACTGTTAATTATCCAAAAAAAAAAAAAAAAAACCAGAAAAGCATGTCAGAAAAAAACAAAAACAAAAGAACATACAATTGCTCACTGGACCGTTAATCTGTACCATTTGGTGACATCTTGGGGACCATCTATATGCATAGAACTGTTTATTAAATGATCATGTAATGTTACGAGATCAAATACGCTGTGTAGTATCTATCTTACAGAAAACACATGTAGAGTGTGGTCTTTCAAAGGAAAACCAAGAGCTACGGTCATCTAGCAATGTATTTTATTCTTACTGCATGTTCAGTTCAAAAAACTAAAACGTATTCTCCAGACCTCGGACTGAGAGGTGCTGTTCTGAATGTGGTCTGACCTGTACACTGCCCCGAACGAGAAAAGTCCACTTTATTCGTATGCCTAACACAGGACTGTATCAGTCCAACAGCACTCCCCTCTGGTCAATCTAAACCCCACATCTTCCCAAATCAGAGGGATCCAAATCTGAGCCCTGTAGTGAACAACTGGACCCATCTTTAATCAAGCAACATAACTAACAACGTTCTTTCAGAAATCAGAACTGCTATTCAACCAATGAATCAAAAACCAGACACGTTCTTAAGCGTCTGGCTTTACTTTTGTTAAGTATGTAAAGTCCTAACTAGATGATTTTTAGCTCTCAAATATAAAATCTTGACTTTGGATCAAGTTTGAGAGGCTTTCTGATGCCAGCGCGAGACCAAGCACCGTGGTCTAAAATACAGTGATATGAATGCAGCAGTAACAAAAGAGAGGGGTGAAATGGTCCTTCCATGGAATACAAATCAACGTGACGCAAAGTCACGGCCATCAGACTATGAAAGCACATCACAAGCCCTTATTCACTGTTGGAGGCATTCAAGCAGCAATTCTCTAAGAGGTGATGTGGCAACCTGAATATACCATTTGAAAAAGAACAGAAACAGAGATGAGTGTACTGTTTCATTGGAGAGATGTTAAAAAAAAAAAAAAAAAAAAAACGAACAAGACACCAAGCTCAAAACTCTAACATTACATTAAACAAAAACTCTGTCCAACCCCGAATATGGTGTGAGGAACAGTAGGAAAATAATATTCAGGAAGGACAGCTTATGAATAGTTTACTGAAGGTTGATGTGCTGCACATGAAAATGTCACAGAGATGTTTATGAATGCTTATGAATGTGGAACCCAATGCTTAAACTTTAGTCCAGAGGAATGTTGTGTTGCCCTGTGTCCAACATTACTGAAAACTGAACCGTTACCAACCAACAAACTGTTTCCGACCCCAAAAACTAAAAATGTGAGAATATATGTTGTGCCACTGTTTAATCTGATGTGAGTGTGCCAAAGTGAAAAAAAGAAAACACATTAAGGAGATTAAATGTACTTAAAAAGTTACTGGTATACATAAAAAAGTAAAGACGAGGTAAGTAAATGGGTAGCAGTTCCAGGAAGGAATTTTGGTAAACAAATAAAACACTGCCTAGAGACGCACGTTTTTTGGCTATAATGTTAGTAAGTGTGACGACAAGCTCCGTTGCTTTGACCTCATGACACCTTAAATGTATAGTCTATTGCATACAGAGTTACCATGGTAAACTAAATGGACAAAAAAAGTCTAATTAACGTAACATTTGACATTTACTGCAACCACTTTCTATGTGCGCGGAATTTGTCAATAAACCCTTAAAATCACGAACAGGCAAACCTTACGAATGCGATGCCACATTTCTTTGGCTCATAACGCCATCTAGTGGCAGCAACGTGAAAAGACGCTAAAATATCCTCCTAAATGGAACCCTCTCAAGAACGTATTATGGAGCTACAATACAAACATTAAGTTTGTTCTGTCGTGTAATATTTCACCTATTCACTTTATGATACAATTTGTGGAGTTGCTCTTCAGTGCATATAAAAAGGTATCACATATATTAGATGATCAGACTCTCTAAACAATATCCTTTCAAAGGCTAACAGCAACATGTGAACATGATGCATATGCCTGATAATAGTTCACTTATGATCAAATACACTTTGGACTTTTTTGATTACTTATTATTTTTAGTGTAAACCCTATTCAAACATCCCTTTATAAATATTCAAATCTATACCAACTGACTAACTTAGATGTACTGACTATAATTAACATGAGTATACATGTGTGATTATATCTAATAATGTGTGTGCATGTGTGTGCATGTGTGTGCGTGTGTGTGTGTGTGTGTGTGTGTGTGTGCATGTGTGTGCATGCGTATGTGTGTGCGTGTGTGTGTGTGTGTGTGTGTATTGTGCAGCTGTCAAACTCCATTCACAGCATTTCTTTCACTTCACAAAAATATTTCACAGAACTCTAAATGTTCGGCATCCACCTACTCAGACAAATCACTTTTTTAAGACACTTTATAATGCTTAAAGAAATCATTTGGTATGACTGTTTGACTGTGCTACAAGCAAAGAATGAAATGGTAGTTTCCTTTCATTATTGCAACAAATTAAAACGGTGTCCAAATCAAACCTAAAAGAGATCCCATTTCCTTAGATAGTAGACTAACATGGTGATACACTAATGTGAAAGAAACAGTAATGTTTTGCTCATTTTCACCTACATCATACTTACATTTCGATACCTCAAATACTATAAATCAATCCAAGAACTCAACTCTGCAAATCAACGCGTCAACCTAAAGCTCTAGTTGGATAAGATAGTAAAAACAATGATAAAAATCTCGGCTTGAAATCTTATCTAATATTGCCTTACTGAATGTGAACAGCGATGCATATGAAACATTCATATACAAAATACAAACTTTGTTTTTTGTTTTCCAACTTTTTTTTTTCTTTTTTTTTTTTAAATTTAGGTAGTAAAACACAGTTAACAAAAATCGAAGTCAAACTCACAAAAACTAAAAGTTCCCACTGATAAACATTAACGTTATAAACCCTGACCCCTGTAGAAAACAATTCTGCAGTCTCCTAACCGTGTTTGTATGTTAGGGAGTATGTGGTAGAATGAGAAAAAAAAACAGGGGGTGCCAAAACTGAATGGAAATACATGTGCTTCTAAAGGTGATCTGTGGTGATAACGTTTCAATGGGTGGTAGAGACTGTGTGTTTGTATAAAGATGTGCACATGCTCAGTTTTTGCTGCGTCGTTTGTTCTTGCGTCTGGGTGTGGACTGGATCACTTTGGTCTTCCTTCTCAGCACTCGCCTGTCAATCACCGGTGGCTCCTCGTCTTCCTCGTCGACGGAGCTCTTCTCGCCAGCCTCCTCTTCCTCCTCTGTCGTAACCTTCTCTTCCTCTGTGCTCGTGACTTTCTCTTCCTCCTCTCCCGTGGTCAGTTCTTTTTCTTCTTCCTCTTCTACTTCCTCCACTTCCTCTATTACTACCGCTCGACTCAGTCTCTTCGATTTCCGTTTTGGCGTCGGCAGTACGGTCTTGGTCCTGCCTCTGAGAACTCGCGTTTCAGAGGGGGTCTCGGAAACTTCGTCGGAGCTTCTCCCGTCACCCTCGCCTCTTTCCTCATCTTCGGTTGTGGTGGCATTCTCCTCCTCACCTTCCTGTGCTTCCTCCTCCTCTAACTCCCCCTCTTTAGATGGCTCCTCATTCACAACCGCTTCCTCTTCACCTCCTTCTGTCTTTTCATCTTCTTTGTCCTGATCTGTAGCAGCTGGTTGATTTTCCTCTCCTTCAGGTGGCTGGTAGGAAACATCTGTTACTCCTACAGAGACTACACAGGGCTCTTCGGTCTCCATCGCTTCGTCGTCTCCCTCTCCTTCCTCCTCAGTTCCTTCTGTGGCACTAGCAGAGGCCTCCTCTGGGGAGGCTGGCTCCAGAGGTGCCAGCTCATCCACTGCCTCCTCATTCTCCTGACCAGGCTGGGGATCCTCAGCTGAGGCGTGGTCGTCTGGGAGAGCCTGGGCCTCTGGAGATGGTTCCTCCACAGCGGAAGGCAGCCCCTCCTCTTCTGTCCCTGGAGCTGCTTCTTCCTCTGGTTTCTCCTCAGCCACGTCTTCCTGAACTTCTGCCACCGGTTCTTCAGGCTCTGCTGGTGTGTCTACAGTTTCCTGCAAAGGAAAGAACGACCAAAGGAATGTTAATGAGAGAAGCACTCACAACAGTTCTAAGTGAAAAGGGTTTTTTTCCCATGTGTTTGAATGTTCGTCTTTACATGTGAAAAACTGATTCTGTTATAGTAGAATTTCTTACAATTCCTTACAATTCTGGCATTGCAGAACACCATTAAAATGAGCACTGTACACAAATTCTTGCAGTCAATGCAGCTTCAACAAATATGAAGCCATTAGGTGCTGAAAACCTGGTCCCTAGAAAACATCTGCTCTGGTGCCCAAGGGATATATTAAAGCGCAGACACTGATGGCCGATACTGGCCTAGCATCGATAACTGGTGCTGTTGAAATTTCTATCATTGATTTCTTGTGATTATTGTCAGGATTCAAAATACATAGTTCTTTCATCAGAGGGCACTCTAAATTCACACAAAAACAGTGGGGTGAAGGTATAAGGTTACTTAACATGGCCATCTGAACTTGCTAAGAGGTCAATAATTGGCTTGTAAATTAGTTACATGCAGGACTTGGAAGCTGATGTAAAAACTGGCCAGGTCAATAAACATGGCACTGGAAGTCTTAGCCAACACATACCACTTTAGTGTGTTTCTGTGACTGAATGCTGTGAAACACTAAACTGTAAAGATAAGCTGGAAGCCATTAAATGTTCCAATACGCAACATATAAAGCTTACTCCAGAAATGTAAATGCCATGTGTTTTCATATATTTTCAGGTTGCAACATTTCTATTGAAAGACACAAATGAATTGGCAGTCTGCTCTGCATTAACTGGTATTAATATCAGTCTAAAAAACTGAATATGATTTGGGTCTTAGGCCCGTCAACACATCAGCCCTCCGCACATTCCAGAGACAGACAGTAATAAATATAACAATCTAAATATGCCACTTTTACATTCCATGACTTAAAGCTATTAAAGCCAAATAATCACAGGATGGTTCACCTTATCGACTGAGGTCTCCTGGGCTGCTTCTTCCTCCTCAGCCCCCTCCATCTCTTCCTCTTCCTCCGCGGTGCCGTTCTGAAGAACGGGTGTGGGCTCCTGAGGGACCTCCTCAGTCTCTTGCTCCTCCTCCTCTTGTGCAATCTCTGCAACTGCTGTCTCCTCCTGCATCTCCTCCCTCTCCACGCTCATGGTCCCATTCACCTCCACAATGTCCTGCTCAAAAGAAAAAAGTAGCCAGTTAGGGGATTTCCGCGTGCAGCGTTGACTTCAACCAACTTATTTTCACGTAATTCAGGCTCCACCCAGATTCATTTTGTGGAAGGGGGCGTCGGGCAGATGACTAACACAGAGGCCAAACTGCTCTTACCAATTTATTAATATCCTTGTCTTCTTCTGGAACCTCAGCTGACTCTGCATCAAGTGGGGTCGATTCCTCCTCTTCCTCTTCCCCTTCCTCATTTTCCCTCGTTTCATTAGCCTCTGATGTCACAGCAACAGGCTCCGCCTCAGCCGTAGGCTCCTCCATTCTGATAACACATTAACACATACATACTGAATGATGGTTTACAACGCAGGTGAGAGTCCAGAACACAGTTTAGATGAAATTGTTCCAGCCAGGTTCATAAACATTTCATAAAGTCATAAACTTTAACATGATATTAGGGAGTGGTTTGATGGTTGTTTTTTTTTAATGGAACCAGAGAATAAATTTCCTGGCGTGAGAGTGAGGTTGGACTATGAGGTAGGAAAGTGGAAACCATAAATCCAGCCCTTTGGTTAAAAACATGTTCCTTAATACCTGTTCAAGGAGGTAGGCCAGCGGTCAGTGAGCTCGCGGTCAACAGCCCTTACACATGCACAAACGGAGTAATCTAAGAATCATATGCAATGTCTGTCCAACTTTCTGCCTGCACTGCTCTAGTAAAAAACCTTGTCAACAGCACGGGTTCCAGCTAACACTCACTATTTGCATGTTCATCATTCATCATTTTGCATACTCAAAAATAGCAACTACTATTCTTCCCTTTTAGTCATGAATGCAAAGATGTTTTGTCATAGCATCCTGCTTATCCTCGCAAGAACAAAGCAGCCTTTCATTTAATATGTAGCACGCTGCCTTGTTTTTTGTTTGTTTGTTTTTTATGATTTCAAACATGAGCCTCCTCAGTTTTGTTAGTTAAACTAAAAAAAAGGGGGGAAAAAAATGAACATCTCCGATACGAAAGGTGTTGGAGAGACCTGTTGATTTTCTCAGGTTGGCTCTCTTCCGCTGTCTCCTCTGTTTCCTCTCTCACACGTTTCCTTTTGTGCTCGCTGCTCCGCGTACGCGTGGATATCGGCGTGTCATCCATCGCTACGAAAAGAGAGGGTAGAAAAGAGAGCAACATGAAACAGACAGACTGAAACATGCTGTCAAACCTTCTGCCTCCGATAACACCACCCACTCCCATGACTTTTTCTCTATTCAGCTCATTTAAAGATCATCACGATGTACTATAGACATCGTTTAAGAGAATGTTTACCCTTTTGACATTTACAGTACATACCTTCTGCTACTTTGAGGTGCTTATTAATCACAACTACGTCCTCCTGGCAAAGAAAACAGAAAGGACGGTAAGAACGAAATCTGACATTTGTCAGCAACACTTAACGGTCTAAGCATTTTATTCATTTTAATGTTACTGTGCAATCCTTATTCAATGTGAAGACGATTTACAGAAGACAAAAAAAAAAACATGAAACTCTAGAGATCACGACAGTTCCAGAAAAATACATGTATTGAGATGGAAGAGGGGGAGGAGAGAAGATGATGGAAATAGAGGGATAGTGACTAAGAGAAACGGAACAAAAAAAAAAAAAAAAAAAGAAAAACCAGTCTCTTCTCACACACCGTAATGTCAAGGCAGTTCTCCTCCTCCATCTCCTTCTCCATCGCCCGTCCGCCCTCGCTCTCCTCCGTCCGCGAATGCCGATTGACTTTATGAGAATCGGCAGAACAATAAATCAATTATAGTCATGTGAATGTGAGGGGATCGGCTGACTGCACCACAACGCCACCGTGTCCAATGTGCTCCCAGTCAATCTGAGCCACTCCAATTTTATTTCAACACACAAACCCAGCCGCGCCACCTACCTCTGAAGGCCACCGAGCTCAGTTTACTGGCCACGTTACATCTCTGATAGGGCCCACCGACGCTCTCCACCTCCCACAGCAAGTCCACGTCAGCCGGGTATGTGTTCAGGTACTGACGACACACTGCGTGAGATTACGGAAGCAGGAAGACGGTCAGAAATAAGTGGAAGCTGAAAAACTACGCTCTATCTTTCCTCCATCTTTGGAAAGTAAATCCTCGGTACAAAATTTCTGGTACTCTCGACAGAACCTCTCAATCACCGGTGCTCTCAACACAAAAAAAATGACCAAACAAAAACAAAAAAAAGACATAGACATGGACACAAACATCCAGTTGAACTATTACAGAAAACTGGTATGAATGCGGCTCCACTGAATTCTTGTATAGTGAGACTAATGAAAGACTCAGTGCTGCCAACCTGACACTGGCCTTCTTATTAAGTCTGACTCCTCAGCAAAACTGCTGAATGATGGCCCAGCATGCCTGGGTTCTTACCTCCATACATGGCCTGTGAAAGAGGGTATTTAAGACCGAGTTCATCGTCTTTGAAACTGTCTACAAAGTCCTCCAGGATCTGGAGGCCATGGCTGTTTCCACGGTGACTCTTCCTCACAAATATAGAGTCCATGACAGGAAGCTGGTAGCACTGGCTCACAAAGTTATTGCACAAGCTACCTGACAAGGGAGGAAAACAAAGGGCATAAACTCAACGTTCTCTTAGTTATATATATATATATATATATAAGAACTCAACTCTATGACAGTCAACTCTGATGAGGTGTCTGTCAAGTGGGCACAATTAAGTAGAAGATTAAAAAGTGATCAAGTATAAAGAATGACAGTTCTCCTCTATGGTTTTCACTCAAATCTAGAGGAATGCACACCTGAAAAAGAGGCTAGAGCATTTGAAAAGGGAGAATGTTGAAAAAATTCCAGCCTAAAAGTCTGAAAATAGGAAATATCATAGAGGTAGATCGAACACCACACCTCCCTGTTCTTATCAGTGTGCTGAAAGACTTGGCCATTGTTCACTTTCAAAATGCTATGAAATGTACTTTAGCCTTCAGAGAGATAAACTGGTATTCATTTAGTATTCAGTTTTTATTAGAACCACATTGTGACTCAAAGGTTTCCAGATATTGTTTTTCCCCTATTTTTTCCTCTCTGTGAATGTGATTTGAAAGCAGATACATCACTGCAAGTTGGTTTGCTTTTGAGAGATGCTTCTTTTAATCCAATTCTCTTTATGAGATGTAATGACATCTGCAGACAAATGCATTACAAAGAAGAACTAAATCAGCCATTGGCTAAGGTCTGTGCTTTACAAGCAACTGTAAAGCCCCATTTAGTCACAGGACATGGGTGTTCTTATCTACGGAGTTAACCAAAAAGATGCTGTGCAAGAAACAATGAAAAAGATCAGTGGGAATGATCTTGTAATAATACATCACAGAGGCTCTGAAGTCACTCTGTAATATTTAACTTTTATGTGAATATGACAGTAACTGATGCTGTTAATCAAATTTCAACCTCATCAAGTTTGGACTCAATCTGATTTCTGTTGACTAGTTGGAATCACACACACACATGTCTATTGCTAAACAGTGTGTGGGGAGACTGACCTTTAGGCTTGACTGAGTAGAAACCTACAGCCTCGCCGTTCTTCCAGAGGATTTTGGCATAATCGTTTGAACCATGGCACAGGAACGGAACCTCGGTTGAGCTCATCTCCATGGTGCGGTAAATAATGCGGTTCAGAACATAAAGGACAACCCTCTCACCAAGAGACTCCACCTAACAGATGGAAACAGCAAAAAATAAATAAATCAATAGCTCAAACAAACCCAAACTACGAGATGGTTGTTCTATGCCACAGCATTCAGATGTTTCTGAATACACCAGTTAAAATGCATTACATCAACACAATGCAAACAAGCAGACGGACATATCTCATGTGGTTTTAGTAAACAAAATGCTGGACATTTGGGATTAAGAAGAAGACATCCTGATGTGACCCCTCCTATTTGACCTGTTTCACATTCCTCCTCCTGAACAGTCTTTATTATTCTTAGCTTTGACAGGAATCTCTCTGCGTGTGTTAAGACTTTCAGGGCTGCGGTCCAGAAAGTTATGAAAAACACAGGGTTCTGATGAGCAGCCTAGCCAAGACAAATGCAGTGTTTCTACTGTCCACTGATCATGCTTTCCCAACTATTCAACCCACACTGTCACTCCCTCTCTCTCTCTCTCTCTCTCTCTCTCTCTCTCACCCACAAACATCCTCACACATCAATGCAAAAAAAATATATAAAATTTTAAATGCTGAAATGTGCAGAAGGCCAAGTTAACCTTCAGAGAAAAAAAAGAATATATGTGTGTGTGTGTGTGTGTTATTATGTGTAATCTACTTTTACAAGAGCTTGGCAAACCAAGGAAACAATAAAAAAATCATGGATTACATTACAGCTGGCATTTTATTAGGAACAAAGTCTGGCACGTTTCCATTTCCCTATTTTCACACATGACCTCTTTTTCTTTCCTTTTCTTTTTCCCCCTCATAAACATTTTCCTGTTATTATGTATTCTGGGTCCGAGTGGCTAAAATATCTACTTTTTTAAAACTATTTTTCGGGGGGTTGGATGGAAGGTATTTCTTGTCTTCAATGAAAAAGAAGAAAAACAAACAGACTAAAGAACTGGCAAATGGATTTCATGCTTTGTATTAAACACAAGGTTATCTGGTATATTACCTTTATGAGGCCCTTTCTGGAAGGATCTCCAGTTTTGAGGATGTCCTCCACAGCCCACCACTGATCTGCCAAGAACAATGCCACAGCTAAACAGAAAGAGAGAGAGGACAGAAGAGAAGGGAAGGAAGAGAGAGGTGAGAGAACGATAGAGGAAGAGGGAAAGAGAAGAAAGTGGTAGCGAAAAAATATGTAAAAAAAAAAATAATAATAATAATAATAACAACTCGAATGCAGGTCAAACATCAAATTCTATATTCCACACACTCTCCTTCAACAATAAGAAACTAAAACTTTCTTCTTGCAGACTGTAACTAAAGAGTAGAGGTTTGGTACCTGTGAACTGCTCTTCAGGTGCAAACAAAGCCAGCACTTTATGCTTAAGATCTGATCCGTACAGAGGGACGAAGCCAACGTTGCCCAAACTGATACGGATCTGTAACAAAACCAGAGAGGAAGAGGAAAAAAAATATTTTCATTGTATATTATTTCTAGAGACCTTGCAGTTAAATCGTGTGTGTGTGTGTGTGTTTTACCTTTCTTTTGCTGGGCAGTGTGAAATACTGAAGGGAGTCAGGGTTGCTGTAGAGAAGATCATTCATGTAGCTTTGGGCTGAACTGCCTAGAGCGTCATGACTCTCTGACACCAACAAATCCACCGGGAACTCCATCCCTACAATTTAAAAGTCACACATGAAACTTTTCATTCATCTGCTGTCAGTACAACTGAAATCACACATGACACCTTTCATTCATCTCATCTGCTGTCAGTATAACTGAAATCACAAGTTACACCTTTCATTCATCTGCTGTCAGTATAACTGAAATCACAAGTTACACCTTTCATTCATCTGCTGTCAGTATAACTGAAATCACAAGTTACACCTTTCATTCATCTGCTGTCAGTATAACTGAAATCACACATGACACCTTTCACTCATCTGCTATTAGTATAACTGATATCACACATTACAAAGTTCATATTTATTCAGAGTCCAATATCATTACACCCTTAATCACATCTCCTACTGTCTACATATGTGAAATTTAGAGCTGTACCCAACTCTTCTTAGAAAAAAAAACATAATGAAATGGAGCACATGTTTCCAAATAGAAACATATCAATTGAACAGAGTATGGTAGCTCCTTTCGACAAACTAAATTCAGTTAATATGACAGAAAAAAGTTTGTGACGAGAGGAAATGTAGAACCCAGACAGACCCTCCTTTAAACAGTCTGATATGGTTTGAACTTTATTGTTGCGATTATTATTATTAATTACTTTTATTAGTAGTAGTAGTAGTGGTCGTCGTAGTAGTAGTATTAGAACCTAGTGTTCATCCCTTTGGATTTGCCTTTTGTCTACAGCGACATAAAAAAGCCATAGCAATGATTACTAAAGCGCACACTTTTCTCATGTCCTACTTTATTCTGCTCGTACAAAATCCAATTAAAATTTGAAAGGAACATTAAAGTCAATCAGCGGTTTCATTTTTGTAGAATAAAAAGTTGTGTGTGGCATCTTAAAAACAAACAAACTATGACCGCCCTTTTTTTTTTTTTTTAAATCACCAGCTTATATAAGCCACAGATTTGGGTTCTTTTTTATCTCACAGAGACATCTATGTTATGACTTTAAACAAAAGGTCTCTCACATGAGCAAACATGGGTATTTTTGATTTAATATTCAAAATGGTTTTAAGGTCGCCCAGTGACGGACTGCAGTTATATAAATATAGACAGCAACGCTGCGTCTGAAAATATTTTTAGAGGGCATCCCTCTCCAGTCTGAAGAGCACAATCATCAGTTAAAAGAGAGAAGAAGAGGAGAACTCTGTTATATAAGAATTAAGTTGTGATGGGGCTGAATCCTGACGGGAAGATAGAGCTCATTTTTTTGTGAGCACCATCTGTTATTTACAAACCGTAGTGCACAAGAACAGCTGAACAGAGATCAAAGAGAGATTAACCACTTTGCCATTAAATGGGTGAGGGACATCAATAACCAAGTGATTAACATCCATGTTAAACCATTCAAGGAAGTGACAGATTAGTGTAGAACTACACTTCTGATTATGATAGACCTTACACGCACAAGTTAGTGGCTGTGGCCTTATATGTCTACATATGAAGACAACATTGAATTGACTTTTCACTGGCAGTTTAGAGGGAGAATATGCGTGCGCGATTACTGGAATCTTCTATGAACAGAGCCTATGAAACGCAACAAGAGTGTGTGTGTGTGTGTGTGTGTTTAAGTGAGCTTGTTATAGCAGTGAACCATAATGAGATGGTGGTAGTTCCCTAATGGGGGAGGTTTCATCTCATAAAAACTTTTAACACCCACAGTCTAATGAGAGACGGCCAGCTCCACCTTTACTGGCTCTAAACTTTCACAAACCTAAGGGGGGAAAAAAAGGCACATAAAACTGGAGGCTTCTTTTAGAGCTGAAATTAAGCCACTGCAGCATTTTCAGGGTGCACATGCACAGACAAACACACACACACTCTTTGGGAGATGGAACACACAATGCCTTCCCTATCCTGGACATTTGGCCCCAGTCCCAGCTCAGCTGTCCTGAGAGAATCCCAAACTGTCACAATCTGTCTGTGTCGCACTGCCAATCAGAGCGAGCACTGACTCTCTGTCTCTCTCTCTAAAACATGTACACGCACTCACAGACAGATGAGAGAGAGAGGGAGAGACCACAAACCATAAACTAGACAGTTAAGACAGCAAACGGTTTTAACAGAAACCAAGTAAACAATGCTTGAGGCACATTCATGAAGAGAGAGATAGGCATACACAGTCAGGGTGACCTTTAACACCTGAAAACAAAGACCACTTGACACACAGACATGTTACTTTCATTATGACAGCCACTCATCTCATTAAAGCTTCTTTAAGCAAAAGAAATTCTCTCTCTCTAGTCCAGCAGGAGTGTGCCATGCCCTTCAGTGAAAGCCTATTGAGTCAAGAGTGGACCCTCTGCTTCCAGAGAGATATGTGAACCTGTTATCATTCTGGCCTGCTTAATGACTACCTGACAACAAGAGAAATGATTTTTTTTTTCTGTGATCTTTGAAGAAGTGTGAGTTGTCATGTTGACTGACGCATGAGGTATGTCCTCTCCACACACAAAAAAAGTTTTCAGTGCAGCTGTTTGAGGGCGAGGGCAAAACTTCCAAAAAATTAAGGAACCTAAAGGCATGAATGTGCACACACTAGAAACAAGCTCAAACACACACATATAAAAACCTCTTTCACTCCAGCAGAAACAAACATGTTTACAACACACACACACACACACACACTAGCCTCTGGCCTCAACAACCCTACTGTTTGTCCCGCGCCTCTCCCTCAGTCACCCCCTATAGCCCCAACATTCCAGCCCTGGAATTCCAGGGTCTCATTTTAAGGGGGAAGTGTCTCAGCAGCAGGGGGGGATTGAAACCTCTTGTGGTGGACTCATCTGTCCTGGTAACATGCATGTACTCAGATTTAACACGGCTCCGAGCACACCATTCACTGGAAACATTTTACGAGAGAATCCGCAGGCAAGAAACTGCTATGTGACTCCACTATAGTCAATAACTTCTAATTCAGTTTATGTTGTGATAATCAATGCTGTTTTTAGCCAAGTGAAACCAACAAAGAATTACTTTGAAAGTAGGCCGCGTGCGCTGATTTTGAATCACGTTAAGACGCTCGTACAAACAAATTTACTCTTTATCCTCCTCTGGCAAACAGATTACAAGCTAATGTTTGCTTTAAGACATGTTAGCCATTTTGTCACTCCATCTTACATATAATCTACCCAAGTAAAGCCAGATTAATGTGGATATGTTTGGGGGTTTTTTTCTCCAAAGTGTAGACAAATCCTCTCAATCAGCAGACTTAGATTCAACTTCAAACTCGGCACAGTGAAAAAAGAATTTATGTTACATAAGAGGCATCTATACGAAGGGCCGGAAACACAAAGCACATACTGGGCCCCTGCCTTCCACGCACGGAATGTATAGAATGTGCTCTGTCACTGATGGAAAGATATGCACACAGAGAAAGGCTCTGTCTCATTTACACACACACACACACACACACACACACACATACATACATACATACATATACACACACACACACACACACACACACACACACACAAACTAGAACAAACCAGTAATACCCAGGACATATCAACAGGCAAGGTAAACACACACACACACAGTGAGAGAGCCAATAAAATAACCTCGTTCGTACAATAGCCTCTGCTATTCTTATTTACTCACAAACAGCCTGTCATTCACATCATATAAGTGCTACAAGATTCCATCAGAGCTTCACCACTTTGACGGCCTCTCCCTCACCTATGAGAATGTATTGACCACTGGAACCGCATCCTGGTGGAGTAAACACAAACTCACCACGCTGGTCCCATTTCGGCTCTCTTGCTGAGCTTGGATCTATAGCAACTGTAGTCAGTTCTATTTTAACCAACCTGTAGTTTCAAGTGCAAGGCTTTCTTTTAACTGTATTAGCAAAACAAAGCTTGCCATTTGGGACAGAGTAGAAATTAACCCCACTATATGAACACCTTTCCCTCAGGCATTTGCCACACCTTAGTCGCACACAAAGCCACTGTTGTTTGATACTGCATCTTTAGTAAGTCTAAACTTACATTAACACATGAACATGTGCATATTATCAAACCACATTTGCATGGAGCTAGTCAGAAAGAGAGATTTGGAGGAGGCATTCACACTCTGTTCTCCTGTCTCTCTCATTCAGGCTCAGTCATCAAAATAGAACTACGCAATTTATTAACTCAAGCGTTTAGATTGCAACTGACACCACTGTGCATTTAAAACCTGGATTAAACAGCGCACAGGCGCACAGTTCACTTGTAACCGAGCTAATCACCTTTAAACGCATGATGGTGGGGGAGGAGCATGTGTGTTTGTGTATAATGTCACGTAGGGTTCCATTCCCAGTGCCTCTAGGAACTTAGGAAAGTAACTGATAGGTTTTCACAGGCCAGGAGGTCAACAGCAGGGGGGACAGAGTCTCTTAAATAAAGAGGAAAGGAGGGGGATGTGAGGGCAACCTTTCAGGTGGCAAATGCACTCTTGGAACATTATGCAATGTTCTGAAGTGGTCAAGGCAGAGTGGAACCACAGAAACCAGAACAAAATCTCTTCAGTATATGCTATGGTATTTCCGAATTCCGATTTTCAGAGTTGTTTTTTTATTTTATCACAATTTCACTCCAACACAACTGTCTCCACTACACAGAGTGTTTTGTTTCTTCTTCTGAAAACAAAGTTTAGTCAACCAGGGAGTTCTATGTTGCACAGTGTTGTTTCTGGTACGTGCTAGTTCTTTGTGCAATAAACCGATGTGTTGTTTACCTGACGGTAGATCACATTAATTATCTGTTAAAGTGAGTAATTTCAATGAATCTCTGACGTTGTTCAGTCATACACATGAACACCCCAAGAGTACCGTGACTGCCTTAATCCAGATGAGCGTTGTTTGTCATAATAGCTTCCGCACTTCGTGACTAATAAAACCAATGTCACGCTACTTTAACTTCAGAAAACTTTCACGGGATTAAACAGGATGCAAAATGAAGTTCCGAAATTCGAGTTTCACACATTTGAAGCACTATGAAGACCGTCTCCTTTGTTTAGATCGCACACAATGGGAACAGAGTGTTCTTTTCTGAGATGAACACATCAGACTTGTCCATGACCCTACAGCCAAAACGCTCTACCCCTTTAAAGATAATTATGGGTCAAAAGTAACTTTAATTACGTTACCAACAACGATATTGTTTGCTACATGAAGTCCGAAGGTATATGCGACACTTTTCGTCTCACAATTATGTTACACATTTAAAAACGTGGACACACTTCCCGGAGCGTTCTAAGAAACTGGGAGCTGATTTTAAACAGAAGGGGGTGTGTCTGAAAAAGATGACTACTCAAAGCCAGAGGCAAACCAGAGAATTTTGAAAACAACAGTCAAATAAATACCCTACATATTCAGGTAAAGAAAGCTTCGGACAGTATACATCACTCCACAAACACTTTTCTTCTAGATTTCTGGGTTACATGGCGTCAAGACACAGGGCAGATATAAACTGATTTCTTAAAGGTTCGACATGTAATTGGCCCACTCTAATGATATGACCATCGTCGTGAGCTCTGTCATTAAATGTAAATATATTTTAATACAATTTGGTGTTTGTTAAATTTTCTAAATAAGGGGGCGGGGACCCTTACACCGCTCATTTAGATATGATTGCCACGCCGCGCCGAGTTTCAAAGTGTATTTTAGCAAAATATTTTAAGGTAGTAGTCTATCGATATCTTAAATGTAAGCCTATCCACTTCTCGCTTACTGTCTCCCGGTTCCTTGTCACAATATTGAGTCGTAAATGTCGTTTTCAGGATAGCTCTATTGCGCACGCCCAGCCTTTACCCAATATTTCTGCGCCTCACCTGAAGCTGTGTTGATAAAAGAGTGCTCATCCCTAATATTCGTAGAACTCATTATTTTTGAGGAAAAATACGTGTAGACCACGCTCAGATAATCGCTCGCTATACATGCTGTGTCGTCGCCTTCTAGTGAATCAATCTTCACAAAAGCACATGTGATCCAAGTTAATATTGATGCATAAACGCATTGGGCCGTGCCAGTCAGCCTTGCCCGAGTTGTTTTCAAACGACTCTTCAACAATTTCACAATTCTTTACAGCTACGTGTGCGTGCACGGTCTAGAAAGACTCAAAAGAACCGCTGACCTACCTTTTCTCGATGACCGTCTGTTGCTTATATGTTTTTATTTTCCCTTAAAATTGTGATTTAATCAATTTCAACCCGCGAACCGTCCGATTGTTGTGAGAGTGAGGGGGCCTGCAACGTTTTGCGCCTGCTCGTTCCAATGCGCGCTCTCGCGGTGTTGTAAAGTCAACGGGACGTGTAGAAAATCTTGTTTCACAGCAACCATTCCACTTTTAACATTAAACGAGCAATCGTTGACGATGTCTATCAACATGACAGTTACTACAAAGCATAGATAAACATTTTTGTTTATCCAAAAATCTAGAGCGGTGTTCAGTCACTGTACGTTTATATGAAACAAACAGCTGATTGACACATTCACTCAATACCGCAGTACTTCACCTTCTTTAAGGTGATTTATGGTTCTTCAGATAGATTTAATCCGAAACGCAGTAAATGACTTGACAAAATGAGTGTAATCGAAATCTGTGTGCTAAAAGTAATGATCACATACTGTATGTAGGATATGTGTAGGTTCAAGAGTGTTCCACACAGAGTATGGGAAACCATTGCAAAACTATAAAAAGAGAGAATTTCAGATAACTTACATCAAGAATTAAAGAAAAATGCGATAAAATCTTTGTTTAATATGATTGTGCATATTCAGAGATTGTTTTAACTGAACATGTATGGCATAAACATACAGAAGTAGCCTACGTGAGCATGTGAATGTGTCTGTCGCACTTTTTAAATTCAGTGTCGAAACATTGTCAGTTATTTAATGCCCTCAACGGCATGCAACGTACAGCGAGAGTGAACTATGTTTAGCTACCCGGTAATGAAAACAGAGCTAAGCCTGTCCATATAAGCCGGCTTGAGTTCACAATGAGTACGTGCAGGAGCAATGGGTTCAGCGTCGTACAGATTCAAACTATCTCCTGGCTCGGTGTCAATCATCTAATTAAAACTTCCGCAATCAGGATATGCGTTGCGGGAAACCTCTGATTTGACAGTGCAGTAAAGCGTATAAGTATGCCGAACTGTTTTCACTGTCACTGTCGTTATTGTTTATCTGTTGGATTGTTGAACAACCCAACTTTGTTCAGTATCAAGATAAGAGCAGAAGGAGCTCTGGAATGGTCTAGACCAATAGACTTAAGCCATCAGAAAGGCCATGACTTAACATGTTGAATCCTGTAGTTATGCCTTTTCAGTACCATGGACAGTTAAATCCCTACACATTTCTAACTGGCCGTCTGATTTCGCCACACAATTTAGGAAAAGAGGAAGAAAAATAAGAAATCTATTTATTAAATGGATTGTTCCTTCGCTGGTGCTTCTTATAAACATATCCAGTGTGTCAGCTTTATGTCCAAGCGGTGAGGTGCCGTTGCCTCTGGTGTCTCGGGGCAATTTTCTCATTTAATCGAAACGAATTCCCTGTGTGGAGAGAATTACACAGCAGATGGCGCTATTTAACATGTGTTTCACTACAGGTTTGTCCGTTATACTTTCTGTTGAGCTCTCAAAATGATAAATTAATAAATTCACATAGGCACAAGCACCAAAATTTTGATTTTTCATATTTATTTGCTAATATACTTATCCATTCATTTATGCATATTTTACTCCCATATTTATCAGTTCTTTGTCTTTTTCCCTTGGGCACATTGTGTCCCCCATAGATTTCAATGGGTAAAGAGGGATAATTGCACTAAAATTATTTGCATGTAGTGCAAATATTTCTTTCACCACCACATAATGGTTTAGTAAAATACAAGCTCTGCAAAATGGATTAAATTTTTTCACTGGCTTTCATCAGTTTTAAGAAACCTTCCAGACTACATTAAAGACAGTATACTCAGAGAGAACATAGTTTATGTTGCAAGTTAGTATTAATATTGCTGAACTAAAATCTTCGAGTCCAACATCAGCTACACATTGATTTCATACTTACAGCAAAAACACATGGAAAGAACAGTGTTGAGTTATTTGGTTATTAGAGATATTACTCAAAAAAGGCAAAAACACTTTTGGGAAATATGTTATCCAAAGTAGTACTACTTTATATTACATACTGCAATATTAATGTGTATCAGTATGTCAGAGATATCATTTGTGAACATCTGGTGTACATTTCGCTTTTATTTACTGTGTGTAGTGATGTATCCACACTGGTAAAAGTAGCCTATAGTCCTTGTCTAGAGGTTGAAATCTGTACATGAGAACAAATAAACTGTCAATTGTTATTTAAAAACAACAACAGTCTGTTATAAGTGCATTGTATTGAGGCAAAAATCAAAATGTTGAGTAAGATTGCTGGTGTGTGTGTCTGTGTGTGTGTGTGTGTGTGTGTGTGTATGTGTGTGTGTGTGTGTGTGTGTGTTTGTGTGTGTTGAGCGAGTTGAGTATTAAAATTCCTGACTCGTTTTTTAAACTGATTCAAAGAATCAGAGCTGATAAAAGTATAAATTGCTGGTCGGTATTGCTAAAATCTTAAACTTGTATTGTGTTGACATATAGCTATAGAATGAAGTTGGGGTAAAAGCAGTCTGACATTTTGTGTATTGTATTTCAGCAAGACAAAAAAAGAAGAAAGAGAACTTGTCTTTTTATTTATGATTTGATGCTTGGGAACTCTTTAGATAATATTACTGCCATTTATTTATGACAACATTAAACCCATTACATTACCCGGAATTAACTGTTTTTTTGAGAAATATATCACATCTTTATCTATGGATTTACTTGATATTAAGAGTCATAACTGACTTATCAGTATCACCTTTATGTCATTTAGTGTCAAGAACTGGTGATTTGATAGTCTTGTCAGTAGTTTGAGTGTTGAGTCATTAGCATTGAATTGCATGACAAAATGTTGACAAACTCAGTAGGACTTGGTTGCTTATTCTAGTGTCTGTCAGCACTCTTTGAAAATTGCAGCAGTTGTTTCATGATACAGCTCGAAGCACATAAAAAAGGTGAAGGACAGTCCTTTTTTTTTAAATGAATGCATGTTTTCACATAAAGAATAATGGCAAACGTTATTCTTTATGTGAAAGAAAGTTACTCTTTGTTGGGGAGGTTGAGGTAAGGCACAAAAGCATGCACACGATAGTTCACTGATGGATTTAATCATTACAGCAGATGCACGATTTGGTGAGCTATTCACACGCATTGCCATTGTAATTTCAGCACAGAACCCGTAAGGGAGATTCTCACACTCATTCATGTTTTGTACCTTGTAAGTGAAATGAATGTGAACTCTTTCGTTCAATTAACATTACAAGTTTAACTTAGACATTAAATTAGACACATGACATCAACATATGGCAGGTTTTTTAATGATCTAAGAAAATATACCAGTACTATCAATAATGGGAGATATTCATTTTATGATATTGCTTTTCACTTAATAAGTTTCACTTGATTCTGTCTGTCATGAGGAAAAAGCTTGAAATTTTGAAAGCTTGACAGCTTACCTAACCATAAAGCAAGAACTGCTCTATTCATACACCAGGGGGCACCAAATTACCTTTTTTTCTGTGTGTTGTTTCACTGAGAACTGGTATGTGCAAACTTGATACATGCAAAACACTAATCCATCGGGCCAGAAGAGTAATTTCTCTTCTCAGTGATGCAGTATTTCAGTCCTGGAATTTTATCAGCTGACCTTTAAAACAATTTTCAATGCTGGCATATCTTCATGAGGGAGTAACTGATGCAGTACACACTTAACGCTCCTTGATCAATCTCACCTGAACTTTCTCAAGTCTTATTATAATTTCTACAAGTTTTATCATAATTATTCTATTGCTTTCAACTTAAGGCTGTGACAATCATTTGATCTTACTTAAAGATCAAATGATTGTCCTGTAACACATAGAATTTGAATGGTCTTCCTTTCAAGTGTTTTTGCACCATTTTCTTGATATTTTTTATCATATCAGAGCATAGAGATTCATGTGTGTATAATGCAGACTAGACCTATGGGCAATGAGCCTAAGAAACTGATGTACATATTGTTGTTCCTAATTCCACTGTTGCGGCCATTGTCTCACAGGAAGCAGCAACGTTGAAATAGGGTATTTTAAGAACAGGGAAGTCCAACAAAGCCAACATTATGACATGATCCTCAGAAACAGTAATCTGCACGACACATTACCTCCTCAGCATGTGCCCAAAAATGTGCTGGTAGCTGAATATGGAAATTAGCTATTTCAAGATGAGTAGGATAACAGTCAAGTTTATTATGTTAGAGCATGAATGGTTAAGGAAACAGAAGTTTATTTTATGTGTGGCATCTACTGGAACAGATCGGTGGGGATTTTAACATGATACCTATTCAGCAGAGACAGTTACATTTTTATTCTAAAAATATCTGGATGTGAAAATGCTGAATAAATGCAGTCAGTATGGGTGGAAGCATACTGAAACATACTGACACATACTGAAACATACTGACTTTTGCTTCTATTAAAAAATCTGTGGTAACATGTGTTACATGAGTGCTCAAGCTGTTGATCCAAACATGATTTAAAACATGTGCTCTGTAATCAAGTAATTGTCCAAATGTCTTAAGGAGAATGGGCCAACACCTTTGCTATGATATCATCAAGAACCAATGATAATAGTTTGGTAGGACCAAATTATAAGGTGTTATAAGTTATCAAGTATTAGTACATTGAGTGTCTGTTATATGTAACAAAATCAGGGTTTAGGTTTATTTTATATAATGATTTCACAATTTGTACTGTCAGGGAAGTAAACATCCACATTTCTCTATCTCTAATGGCAGGTGTTCTTTCCAATGCCTCATTAGGTTCTCAGATGACAGCCTCCTCTGATACATGAGCTTGGGTCCTCAGGTACTCTCATCATATGCTCACCTGTTCGTCTGCTCTGATGAGAAAGCTGTGTACAAGACTGCCGAAAATTGTATCTGCAACTTTGTTCATTAGACCCACAGGCATGACAGAGCTGTAATATATTTGACTCGTTAGGAAAAAATACTAATAATCTCACAAATATTTACCAGGTGAACATCACTACAATGTCCAGAGTTATATAAGCATTATATAAGAATCTTTCACTGTGTTTGTTAGCAAACACACACACACACACTTATACATTTACACATTTACATACTTATATGACTCATTAACTAGCTTGCAGTTGCAAGCACAGACATGTGCAAATGTGAGCCTGAAACCACAAATGTGTATACACATACACATCACATATGCAGGACTTGGTTAGAGTGGTGTAAATACAACCCAAACAAAGCCCATGAGTTAATTATCTCTGATAAATAATTAATTGAAACCAAATCCTGCGCAGGCTCATGCACAGATGAGTGGAGAAGGTACCATTCTCCTTAATTACATCAGGCGATTAGAGGTGAGATGGCTGAAGGATTCAGGGATTAATCAAGATTTAATCAAACTCTAAATGTGATACTGGAGAACTAACAAATGGCCCAGTGTGTGTGAGGTAAAGAGGAGGGGTGGAGAATCAGACATTTTAAACATGGGTCTACTGTTGTTGCAAATGATTATACTGTACATCAAAAGCATTCAGTGATAATAACTGAACAGATGCTTCTTTGTGTTGCTATTGTCAGTAATTAGATATTATAAACTATATTATAAACTTTAAATTTGACATAAATGTTTTTCAGTCTTTTGATGCTGTATCTTTCGATCGAAAATCAAAATCGTGCAAGAGAATTTTGACCAGGAAGATTTGCTTTGCTTTTTTTTTCTGGTTTTGCTTGTTTCAGGGAACTTACTTGACCACTTTTTAAATTCATTTCATTTCATTTTATTTTTGTTTTGTTTCATTTTATATTATTTTTGCCTTAACCATTCAAAAGAGTGAACTTTTTAAAAGTTTTAATCATGGGCTTCAAATGTAATCTCAGGAGAATCCATGTAACTTAGCATTCACATTTTTTAACAGCTCTGTTTTGCCAATATCTGTTCTAATATTTCAATTGTATGAGAGCTAATAGTTTTAGTGAAAAATGATTAAATCATGGTTTCTTCTCTACCACTGGCATCCATATGTCAGTGTTTTCATATGTTGTAACAGGACAGCATTATGTTACAATTAGTTACATTAGTTACATACATTATGGTACAAAGATGTACAAAGATGGTTCAGCCTGTGCTGTATGATTGGATGTATCAGTTGGCCTCTGGTTGTTAGATTCTCTACCTTTGCTGTGTTGTACTCACAGCCACATGACGACACTTCCTACCACAGTGCTTACTCATCAGGATTGTCTGTTGTCTTGTGTCAGCTTAGCAATACACGTGTTGTTTTTTTCCATTATGTAAGTCTCTCTGAATAAATGTGTCTGCCAGATAAATAAATGTAAATGTTAGTGCAAATGAACTAAATAATCAAAAACATAAATTGATATTTTACTGTGGTACTTTGCTTTAAAAGCATTTGATGTGTCTTTACCCAATCAGATACCTTTATACTTCACTATCACTATATTGAAAGTAAAAATAGAGATCCAGTTCTCTCCATTTTCCCATTACGTGAACAATAAAGGGAGTTGCATTTCAGCCACTTAGTCAGCTATGAAACATAATACAGGGTATAGATTACACCCCAAGCTTGAGGAGCAAAAAAGTTAAACTCATCATGTAAGATGTGACATCACGTTCAGAATCACAGAGAAAATCTTTCGTTTGAGACAGGAAATAATCAACCTTTCATACAGTTCTGAAGTGATCTCTGCTCTGTTCATTTCATGTTTGTGAGGTTAAAAGGTCGTTAAGAAGGAGGAAAGCTGGCTTTGCTAAGATAAGGCTGTAGAGGAAGTGTCTCTCAAGGCACAAAATATCTCCGTTTCATTTGAGTCCACGTTACGTTTTGTCTCTTACAACCTACTGCATCTCTGTACCTTAGCAGTCACGATGTCCTTGAGGCAAAGCCGTGGAATGTAATAAATGCAAGCACTGGCCACGTGCCTGTGTTTTCTTTTGTTTAGTTTTGGAGTTTTTCATTAGTACATTGTGGCTTGATCTCACCAAAAATAGAACTACATTTATACATCTTCTTCTTTCACTTCCTTTTTTAACAGCACCTTACAGCTGGTTTCAGACCAACCCTCACAGTAAAATAAAAGTACACTTTTAAAAAGCTGTCTCCATGTCTGTTTGAATGTTATGTTTGTTAAATGTAATAGCATTCATCTGGATCCATTAGATATATTTCACTGTTTTCTTGTATCATACAGTTACTGCTCTAATGCACTGGCACTGCATAAGACACACATACACACCCAAAAGAAGTTGATTTGGCATGACTTGAAACTAGTGTTCATTTCCTCAAGGAAATGCACTTGCAAAGAACTTAAATAGAAAAATAGTTCTGGAAATTGTATATGAATGTACATCTCAATGACTTCCGAGTAAAATAAGAGTGATGTTGTGGTTCAGTGACTGTCTCAAGTGCTAAGGGAATCATATTTTAGCTCAAGTATAGTTAATACAATTCACTTCCCCCCTACACCAACATTTTTAACCTGCTGTGACTTTTCCCATTCTAGGACCTTTCTCTGATTTGAACATATGGTAGTGTCAGTTTCATTAATGAACACTCCCTCTCTCTCTCTCTTTCGGCTTTTGAACTCTGTTTAGCTGAAGTCTTATTTGGGTCTGTTGAAAGTTGAAGTCTTTCCAGTACGCCTCTTTCACATTTCTGTCAGCCATCTGTGGACAGTCATGCTGACATGTTGATTACAAGTTTATATATTCATCACACTTTTGGGAGGAAAAAATTGGGGGAAGAAAAGACACAGGTACGCATTTACTAGTAACACACTCCCCTAGTATCCCAAAAACTCCTGGAGTGTGTGTAAGAGGGAGTGAGATTCCTTTCTCTCCCTCCCCTTTCCTCCCCCTGTCTCTTTTAGTTAGAAACAGCAGCCAGGTCTTTTTTTTTAATGTGCAAAGTTAGTAAAGCATGTCTCCATTTAGCAGAAGGACAATCAGATAACAATTGATGATTACCAGTCTGTGTAATTTCTGTGAATTACACTGTTTTCAGACTTTCTTTCACTGTTGTAAAAACTGTTTTTGTTTTGTTTTGTTTTTGTTTTCGTTGTGCATCAAGGTAGCGGTACATATATGTCCATTTCAAGCATGTTTTTAGCATTTCTGTTTACCATCTGTTCGTGGAAAGTACAGTTTATATTTCCACTACTTTCTGTTCCGTGAACTCTCTGCTCTGTTACATTCCTGTTATACTAAACTGTGGTTTACACACCAAGAGACACAGTTCCTTAAATAGGTGACCACAGCACAGTTCAAAATCCATGTTTAATGAAACTTCAACCAAGACTTCTAAGACTTCCGTACTTACATTTTTCTATGAGGTGATGCAATTATCATTGTTCCTGTTGTCGGATCAACCTTTTTTGTATAATGCATTTGAATGCAACAATCTTAACAACCATGGTATGTAATATGATGCATGTACTGTATGTTTTAGAATAAATGTCAAGGCTACACTTTGTGCAGCGTATAATTAGTTGTGAAAGAGTAGTAAGTAATGAATGGTCATTATACAATAACAATAATCAACTGACACTGACCAGTCAGAATGTTGTATTCATCAGCACTCATATGCCTATGTTTTTTAATATTATTTTTAGCAGTGCAATCAAGATTAATCTCACCAAACATTGTTTCCCAGTGAGAAACTGTTAGTGAGGAAAATTTTTGTCACACTTCTTTTTCTTCTTCCACTAAAGTGTTTTTAACACCACTTTACAGCTGGTCCCAACTACGACTCACGATAAAGTAAAAGTACACTTTCATGAGGATGCCTCCTTGCATGTGGGAATGCTATGTACATAAAATGTAGCATTGTGTTCATCTGGATCCATTAGATGTGTATCACTGTCTACTAACATCATGCAGTTACTGCTGTTTTAATCACTGGTACTGCATAAGACAAAAAAAAAAAGACTTGATTTGAGATGACTTGAAACTGGTGTTCCTTTATTGGTGGAGTGTACCTGTAATTTTCACACTGCTGTAAAAAATCCCATCATTTACCACCAATGACGTCGGATCCTTCAGACCCCCCTCCCCCCAAATAATAATAATAATAAATAAATAAATAAAGCACATCTTATTGTATATTTTTCCTGATTCATGCAAATCATAAAATTCCCCAACAATGGCAATGTTACGTAAGAGATATTTCTGGTTGTGATTTCATTAAGTGTCAAACCATCATACGACGTGCCTCTTTCCTGTGGAATCCCGTACCTCACGCTTCCCGTCATGCCACATACATCTAAAAGTAAACGCGTAAGTAATTAAATTCGCTGGGGGTAGTTCTGTTCGCCCAATCCACATTTTGCTGATGTCAATGAACGATTTATAGAATTCATCTCTCGTAGTGCCATTTGCTTCGATAATAGTCTTGTTTAATTCCTTGTTAAGTTCTGGGCTGTTACTTGAGAAGGCTATATAGAGTACTGATTGTGTAACGTTATGTTAAAAAAAATATGGCTTCAAAACGACCTAGCTAAAAACAGTAAATCACAGGATTCTATGGTCTTTTTCGTCTGCTTGGAAATTGTGAGTTAAATCGCTACAACGGTAAACGCCAGTTTTTCCCTTGCTATTAAAGAATAAATCGTCATTGATGGCCCAAGCCGACCAATGCTTACGCGGTTTCAAATTAACAAGAATACATTCATAAATACTGTTTTAGTGTAGGCCTACTCTTAATAATCTATTTGCGCCTGTAGGCCTACCTATTTTCCAGTTCGCTTCCTTCTCTTGTCCAAGTAAAGACAGCCCAGTCGGCTATAGCATCGGCAAAACACACAGCCTCCTCACACAGCCTTCTTCCCTTGGCAAATTCGCCTTACTGAATCTTGCAGGGAACCCAGGACAAAGCACATGTCCCGCAGTGAAGGTATTAAGGTGACTGCCCCCTCACCATTTTTTAAGGAATGACCAAAACAAATGGTCTTAGTCATAACAGTACTTATATTACTGGACTCTTACAAGATAAGTTTATGCAGTTCGTGTGATTCAGTTACTTGCTTAATTGTTGCATTTCAGATTTTTATGTAAAGTTGAAATGTATGTGCACATTGGAATGTTTGAGGAGTGAGGGGAACCAGAAATTCATCCTCCAACTGGATTAATCATCATTGATTTAGCTGATGGAAGCACATCAGTAAACACCATCAAAAAAGTCTACTTGTGTTTGTGTTTTTATTTTTGTAAAAGTCACATGTGTTTCTCTGCAAACAAGGGCCTGGTAACAAGATCCTTAAAGTATGTAGCTCTGTTGGAATAGTCCATTTTAATTTCAACACTAAACCACAGAATGAGGTTTAATTTAGAACATTCACTCATTAAAGCCCTCATTTTCATATGTGTCTGATATCTACCATAGAAAAAAGCAACCATTTTCCATTCCATTACTATCTCACATTAAAGGCAATCTCCTGAACTCAAGTCTTTTCTTTTAGCTCACCTGGACAACATCCAGACTCTAAACATGTGCTCCTTCAGTTGGAAGAACAAAGAATACTGTTCATTAACATGGAATGAGGTGTTGACATCTGCCCCAGTGCTAAATATTATGCACTGTATTTTTTTTAAATAGATGTCCCTCCCCCTTTTTCAAAGGTTTGTTTTTGTGTTGAACACAAAGCTGCAGTATACATCCTACTCTTGCAATTCCTTTGTCACAACCTGCACCGCCATTTTGGACTTTTGGTTTGACATGTCTTTGTGCTCCTGTTCTTTGTCTGTCTCCGCCCCTCACCTGTTCCTGTTTTGTCTCATTATTACCTTGTTAATTTTATCCAATCCTGTTTTGCCCTGTTTAGTTCTCCCTTGTATTTAAGTCCTAGTGTTTGCCTTGTCTTTGTCTATTGTTGTTTGTGTTAGTTTGCACAACAGTCACGCTGCACCTTTTTGTTATTGGTTTTGTTATTAGTTTGCACTTGTATTTTGGTCTTCATTTTAAGTAAAGTCTTCCGTTTGCCACCTTCAACCATCGTGTCTTGCGCATGGGTCCTGCACCACACCACCAGCGTGACAGAACGATAGACCAAACAAGGACCCAGCAGACACTTCTGTCCCCCGGGCAGAGACGACTCCAGCTCCTGACCTGGGTGCGGTGGGGCTCCCTCTCTTGGTAGGTTCTCCAGCCCCTAACCTGGGGGGGGAATTTTTTGGGGGGGGGCTCCCAGCCCTAGACCCAGGCACCACATGGACTGTGGTGCTGGGCCCAACCATCTCTAGGGCTGTGTCCGCTCCTGGGTCTCCTGTCTCTGCCACCCTGAATCCCCCTCTTCAAGCAGTGACTCCGAAGGCTCCATCCATGGAGGGTGCGCTGCCCAGCGCGAGGAATGCGCTGCCCGGCGCACCACGGAGGGTGCGCTGCCCAGCGCGAGGAGTGCGCTGCCCGGCGCACCACGGAGGGTGCGCTGCCCGGCGCACCACGGAGGGTGCGCTGCCCAGCGCGAGGAATGCGCTGCCCGGCGCACCACGGAGAGTGCGCTGCCCAGCGCGAGGAATGCGCTGCCCGGCGCACCACGGAGGGTGCGCTGCCCAGCGCGAGGAATGCGCTGCCCGGCGCACCACGGAGGATGCGCTGTCCCATGCTGACGCCCTGTCCTGGTCAGGTCCCATGCTGACGCCCTGTCCTGGTCAGGTCCCATGCTGACGCCCTGTCCTGGTCAGGTCCCATGCTGACGCCCTGTCCTGGTCAGGTCCCATGCTGACGCCCTGTCCTGGTCAGCTCCCATGCTGACGCCCTGTCCTGGTCAGCTCCCATGCTGACGCCCTGTCCTGGTCAGCTCCCATGCTGACGCCCTGTCCTGGTCAGCTCCCATGCTGACGCCCTGTCCTGTTCCCGAGGCCCTTTCCCCGACCCAGCTCAGCCCTCTAGCCGACGTCGAGGCTGTTTGAAGAGTCTGCTCCGTTCCTGTTCCTCTGCCGGTTTGGAAAGTCTGTTCCAGCCAACCCCTCACCTGCTTGGCCGCAGAGGGGGCCCGTCGGCTGCAGCACCTTCGGTCATCCCTCTGTGCGCCCCCCCACCCACCCGGTCTGTTCTGGACTTTTTCTTTTGGGCCGTCTGGGAGCCGCCCCTTAAGGGGAGGGCTCTGTCACAACCTGCACCGCCATTTTGGACTTTTGGTTTGACATGTCTTTGTGCTCCTGTTCTTTGTCTGTCTCCGCCCCTCACCTGTTCCTGTTTTTGTCTCATTATTACCTTGTTAATTTTATCCAATCCTGTTTTGCCCTGTTTAGTTCTCCCCTGTATTTAAGTCCTAGTGTTTGCCTTGTCTTTGTCTATCGTTGTTTGTGTTAGTTTGCACAACAGTCACGCTGCACCTTTTTGTTATTAGTTTGCACTTGTATTTTGGTCTTCATTTTAAGTAAAGTCTTCCGTTTGCCACCTTCAACCATCGTGTCTTGCGCATGGGTTCTGCACCACACCACCAGCGTGACATCCTTTTAAGGAGAAATTTACACGCAATAAATCATGACTGATAACCAGCACACTTGTCTCTGTTGCTTTCAGCTTATACTTATTGCACACAAATTTCCCTGCCCTCTGAATATGCTGTAACAGGGCAATGATTGACAGGCTGACTTGTTAGATAGTTGCCTCACATAGTCTTGTGTATGTTCTACTAATGGACAAACAGAACTGAAGGTGGCAGGGGGGGTCCATCTATTCCAGACTTAAACTGTTATTTGAGCCTAGTTGTGTGACTATGACTGTGGATAGCTTAGATTCAAAGTAGAGTGGAAACAACTGATTTACTGGCAAGTACTGTGCATTCAGCCCTAAATCACCACAAGGTCTAAGCAGCGTTACAAAGATTTTTACTGTGGATTTACATTTGTTCCAAAACGGGGAAAGCAAAAAAAGAGAAAACAAAACCAAGCAATAATAAGCTACAGTATGCTATAAAATCAAATTGCTTTTCTTAAACACTCTCAAAAATAAAGGCAGACCACACTGGGGAAAGTGCAATTATCATTGTTTCATAATTTCAGAAATCCTCTTTATCTTCAAAAGTATCTACCGTTACACCAAAGAAACATAACAGAAATTAGTCTGAAAATGACCAACCTCTCTGTGCATCATTCATGTTAGACTCACCTTTTCCCTCCAAAATTAGCCACTGTGGGTTTAACACGGTTTCGAGGGCTTTTAACACAGGAAGACAGAGTATGACACTGCTTCAAAGCAACCTTTGGTTAAAAGTACATCAAGAAAAAGAGAAACAGTAACAACACTAAAATGTTTCTGGAATGTTCTACATCAGTAACAGATTTCTGTAATGAAGTCTGGTGCTCAAAGCTATGGGTCAGACATGTCAGTGTTCACATTGCCAAAACACCTAACTTTATAGGAAAAAAATCTATAAACAGAAAAATAGAACAAAACCTACATTTTGAAAATTGTGATCTATCAAACACTCCAAAATGAAATTTACAAACAAGCCCTTATGCATAAATCCCTCAAAATTTATAGGGCCTTGAGTAAACAATGCTAAACTGGAATACATAATTGAAAACAGGGGCAAACCACAGCAAAACACAGGGTTTCCTGACCCTGAATATGAAACGTGCAGACACTGTGAAATAACCTTCAAATACGATACAGCAAGGAAATTAAAAATACAAATGTACAATATAGATAAAAAATCCAGTTTTCAATTATTTAAAATGTGCCTTATATCCAGCAACTGTTTTACATAAACATCAGGAAAACTGGTTTTAAGAGATGGCACATCATCAAAATAAAACAACACAAACTAATTTGAGTTCACAAACAGTACAAAAGCCTTTGGAGTATTCTTATTTGTCAACCATTTACATCAGCTTGTCTTCATGGACTGTCCACAGTTTTAAGAAATAGGACGCCTATACTTGTGTATAATTCTGAGAGGAAAAACTGCAGAACTCGCTATTTATGTCGAATCATAAACACTCCATTAGCATTTCAAGTTTAATACCAGGATACACTATATTTTCAAAATACACATCCAGTATTCAATAAATTGTGTTAAATATACTTACCGAACAGCAGCACAGCCATTCCAAATCTCCAGTGACCAATGTCTATGTGTTTTAACAGATGAAAAGCATATGGAATAAAATGCCTTATGACATACTCATTACCAGCTGTCTGTCCCATATTTTCTGCTCTAGACATTCAATAAGAACTGGGTCGACCTTGGGATCCAGTTTATTGGCAAACCAGTGACCATAATTTATGAGCCACCGTAGTTCTGCTGCTCCATAGATGCATACACTACGCTTATGCATCCCCGTGCAAGATGGGTACAGAGACCCCTCCAAGTACTGCCACTTCACCAGGCGCACTTTACTCTGCAAGTCTGTGATATCAGGGTCAGACCTACTCACTCCACCAGGGACTCCAGGAACACGGATCAGGGTGGCCCAAAAGTGCTCATCTGGTGAGTATGTATCCTCTGACCAGGCCAAGAAGTCCTTCACAAGGGGGCTTGTTTGAACAAAACCCACAAACTCTCTGGAGAGCACAAAGTATGCACTTCCCACGAACACTTCGATGTTGTGTGGTGGCAGGTCTTTTTTCTTTGAAGTCTTTACTGGAAGCTTCTGATACTCAAAGTTGTAGTCCTTCAAAACATACTGGAATTGGAAACGTTTTTTCTTCATCTCGCTGGGTCGAGTGCTTTCTAACATGTTGGCCCCGTTCAGACTTTTAAGATCAGCAACAAGCTCTGAGTTGGAGCGCAGGGGAAAGTCCTGGCCACAAAGGTTTATGACATACATCCATTTTACATCTGACTTCAGAAGATCTGATAAACAGTTGAGATCTGCCTTAAGGCGTGTGATGCTGGCATACTGCACCCTCTCTAGTTTTGATGCAATAAGAATGTTAGGTAAGCACCGTGACAGTCCCTGCATGGCAGAGATAAACTGGGCAGATGATTTCTGATCATAGTGAATGCAGTAAAGGTTTTGAGGCACATATATTGACCTTAGGAGTCTCTCCACCATAGCTGCATCTTTGTGAACAACAAGAGAGTAGGCCAGGGGAAATTCTTTTTCAGCTTTTGAGGTAGGGATGTTGGAAAACCCTCGTGATTCAACATACCAGCCACAGTCTGAAGTTGCGTTAACTACGCTATCATCATTTTGGACCAAAGTATTTTTCCTTCTCAGAGTCAGAGTCTTCCCTATCTCCACTGGGTCCATGTCATAAATAGCAGAGCAGTTAATGCTGTGTTCCTTGGTCAGCTGAAACCTCTCAATCTCTCTTGTGGTCCCATTGTCATCAACTTTTGAGAAACAAATGAACAATGAAAACATCAAAAGTGATGACAAGAAGATCAAAAGGAGAGCCCTTTTCATTTTGTTTTGACGGAGGCATCTTCTCATTCTGTAATAAAATACAGACGTGTAATTAATTATGAGGAATTAACAGTAAAACAACGGAGTGAACATGATCGAAATTAAATCCACTAAACAGAGCACGAGGTCTTAGTTTAATTTGAAAACAGGCAGAATTTTTCCAATTTCTGGTTCAAACACTGTCACTACATCCAAATAAATCAATTTATCTAAACGTTCAAATCCAGTGGAATCATGTGAAAAGCATTACGCTTACCTTGCGTAGCAATGGTCCAGCTACTCTGCGAGAATCCATCAAATACTTTCAAACGCTATCACAGATCCTGTAAAATCAAGCATTTATGCTGCGTAATCGAACGTTTTATATAGATGAGAGGATAAGATTTTCTGAACTTGTTAAAAAAGAAAAGTCTTGGAGGTGGTAGCCAATCGATTTCAAGGAAATAATTATCTGAAAGTAAACACTCCTTAAGATGGGTGTATCATGATGCATCTACGTTTTGAATTAAACAAATAAAACTGATTAAGTGCAGGATGTACTGATTCAGTGTACATTAAATTAGATAAAACGGGACTGGAGCTCTTTGACAGAGTACATGAGCAAAAGAACCATAACTGTCCTGAAATGTACTTCAGCTTCCGGTAACTGCTTGCTCCTAACTGTTTTCCAGCACTCTTACTAAGGAGTTAAAAAAAAATTAAGAGAACATGAGTACTTACTTTGGTAATAGCATGTTTATTTCGTTTCCCTCGTCTGCAGTCACCGAAGCTGAGTATGTCTTTGTTATTTCCCCTATATTTAACGGCTCAATAATCCGATTTTATTATTAGAATATGTTGCCGAAAGGTTTTACTTTCATCGATGAAAGCTAAAAATGGACAAAAAAGTTTAGTGTTACGCGTATCCCGTTCATCAGACATGACGCGCTTCTGCCGTTCAAACTAAGATGATTGGTCTTTGAGTTGGTAGGCTGAAATAAACACGGAACAGTGCTTGTCATCGAGTGGCTAAACCAAGAATTGCACACTGAAAAGTTTGATGTTAGGTGGGGTTGGCTAACAGCAAAACTATGCTCATGCAATGGGACCATTTAGACCTGTTGTATGGGGGAATTTGTCGTGAAACATATCAAACTCTAATTTAAAGTTCAGTTTTGTGAATCTTTTTAACTAACTACTTACAGACGGTAGTCCTCGTCAGGTTTATTATCAGTTCACTGCTGCCATTTATAGCACATAATGCCAAGAGATAAGCAATGGGCACTGCTTTCTTGCTACTTTACCTTTTCTCAATCTTTTCCATAGTCTAAAGAACATAGTCTACATAGTCTTTTGTCTTAATTTGTGATGCAGGATTTAAAGAGTGAGCTGAGTCAAATGTACAGCACATACAAGAATGCAGTTTCTCACGACAATGATGTACTGTAGATGTCCGGAAAGCAAAGTCCACAGAACAAAATCCATCATCAATCAAAATAAACCCATCAAAACACAGATTTTAAGTACAGGTTAAATGCCTAGTTTAAAGAGGGATACAGAATGTGTTGAAAGCAGATAGTTCTGCACAGGTGGAGTTTTTGAGTTGCTGAAGCAATGAATGTCCCGTCATGTATAAAAAAGCACCTGGGCATTATGTTAGTTAGCAAGGCTAGAGTAAGAGATTGCTCAGGAGACTGACTTTGAAAGAGGGGCCATTACTAGGGCGTGTTTGGCTGGCTTGGCTGGAGCTTTAGTGAAAAAATATGCTTGATGTTCTAGTGTTTCATGAGAAACAAAAGTACTATTAGCATGAAATTTTGAAGGAAATATATTACCGGCAAGGGTAAACTATGAAAGCACAAACTCTTAGATTGTGATCTTCAACCACTGGTTCAAGATGCAAGCCAAAACAGCTGGGCACCCTGAGGTGGCAAGTTGAGATCTTAGCATTACTACCAGCTGGGTCAGGTGTCATTAAGATCACAACTGGCCGTGAGCTTGGAGAATCAACTGGACGACTGGTTCTCTCCCTGCTATCACAAGTGACTAGCATCAATAGCACACCTGTGCCTGCAGGCAAATATAGGAAAATTGCATTGCCGTCTACATGTGTTCTGTTGATGCACTTTTGGTGTAGACAGTATTATCATGCTACATGTAAATATTGAGGTCCATATGTGTCTTTGTTTTGGAAATACCAGTGCTGTACATAACACTGTGCCTTGTGAGAGTGATCTCGTGCTGTTAACAGGAGTTCAAACCAACCCATAGAATTTTGAAATAAACAATTTGTGGACATTCAGAGAGACTGTATGCAAGTGCAGGCAGACCTTAAGTCAAAATCCAGATCCAATCCAAATACAAAGTTAGAAACGGCGGAGTTTGTTACACAGTAAATGTCATAAAATGGGAGGGGGTGTACAACTAAGTATACAGTATAGCTGCACTTACACTCATGTTTAGGTTACCGTGCATCTCTGAGACAACAACAAGAGCAAGACCCAGATCCAGAGAATAAAAGGATGCTTTTATTACAAGTTATAAAATATGCAAATAAAATTTATAAAACACAAATACTAAAACAATGGGCTAAAAGGTTGGCATCTAAGGGTGCTGCCTCACGGGCATCAAACCATTCAAAACGAACCACAAACAGAACAGTTTGCTAATCAAACCAAACAGTAAAAACCGATAAGCAAAACATACAAAAACGTTGGCCACAGCAATCGTATCTAAATTACAGCTAGTTTATGATCAGGTGCAAAAATCATAAATAAAGAAACCCAACCCACACCACAGTGAGCACATTAATAAATAAATTTACACAAATGACTGCACTACACACAATACGCACTGCAAACTAGAGGTCTTTTACCCGCCGGATGAGCAGCACCGAATCTAAAATACAGCCCAGTAAAACTACAAGACAAAGCAAGTAAAAATGGAAGACATAAAAGAGTCAAAAACCCCACCTTCATTGCCACCTGCTGCACATCCTTCGTTTAAAAGTTACAGTCTTTGATAGGAGTCGACGTAGGCTCCCTGCGTCAACGGAGCTCTCTCTTGGGTGAGCGGGCCAGCGACTGGCCGTGTTCCGTCTCAGGAGCGGGTTCTTTCCAATCCGCAGGCTGCTTCAGCTTCGAGAGCAAGGCGGGAAGGACAAGCAAAGTGTGTGTAAGTACCGGGTAACGTCGGTTTAAAAGCCACTCACGCCAGCAGTGTAGGGCAAAGGTGTCAAAATCCAGTCCCTGAGGGCCATTGTCCTGCAGTTTTTCTTGTCGACCAACTAAATCCAATTTTTGATTGGCAGAAAAGCGTGCACACCTGTTTTCAAGGTGAAAATCAACAGGTAACTAAGAGGTGAAAACAAAAACCGACAGGACCCCAGTCCTCCAGGACCAGATTTTGATATATGTGGCATAGGGAGTTCACACGTTCCATCGGAAATGGAATCGCGAGCGACGGGCAAAGCTGTTAGTCACTCCAAGGTGCCGGTAAGTACGCAGTTGGAGGGAGACGAGGACGCCATCTTGGACCAGCACCATTTTATAGCCTGGTCCCGCCCGTCACTAAGGTTACCAGCTGGCTTCAGCTGGGCTGGCACCAGAGTAGAAAGAGAGAGAGAGCAACCAAAGGAAACGCGCTGACGAAACCCAACAGCCCATGTTCCACACACTCTAACATTGCAATAAAACATTAAATTTCTGCATCCTCCGCTCACTCTTAGAACTGTCCGTAAACAGGATGGTATGGGAGAAACAAAATGGATTAATTAAGAACAGAGAAGCAAACCAGAGCAGGGATGCTAACAGAGAAAAGGGAACAGACAGGTTAAACCGGAACACAGTACACTTGAGTGAGAGTCAAGTTGTTTCCCATGGTAAAGACAGAGAGGTACATACAGGAGATCTAATTAGTTAATGAACACAGAACAGGTGTATATGATTAGATAATGAACTGGTTGAGCAGGTGGCTGCTGAGTCGCAGAGCACTGGTTGGTCAGAAGAGAAATACAGGCAGGAACCCGGCCGACAGGACTGGAAACAACAGGAAAGGAGCGCTGGGGAAAGCAGGTGACAGGACCAGAGGCCCAGACAGACCCAGCCAACAGGACTACAGGAGCTGGTGGCAGAGTGGACAGCAGGACTGAAGGAACTGGAAGCCCAGGCCACTATGGACAAAACACAAAATCAGAAATTAGAAAGTAGGCTCGGGTCAGTAAACAAGAATAGAGGTGTTAACCAGAAACAATGCAGCTTAGTACACTCTTGTATATGAGAGACCGGTATACATGATAATTAGATAATGAATTGTTGAGTTGACAAAACAGAGCATTGTTTAGTCAGAAGAGGAAAAAAAAGGTGTGACACGTACTATTGTCTTTGTGTAATTAATAAGGTAAAAAAAAATGTTGATTCCCCTCATACCTTGGAGCTAATAGAGTGCGGCTGCATAACCTTAAATTTTATCAGCGGCATGTTTCGGAATGCACCTTTTCTTCTTATCTCACTAAAAAGATCCTTTGTGGACTTGCTGCTGTACATCAGCTTAAAAAGAGGGGAGCACTGAGAAACTAGTTCTTTGCATATTTGAAAAACATTATTTTATTTCAACTTTTTATAATCTTTGGTCACTACAAGTTTGCAATTTGGCATAAATGTTGCATTAGTATCTGCGTAGGAGTTAAATACATCCAGATGTTGCTAGAGTGAGCTAAACAGTGTTAAGTGAGGGATCCTCTGTTTATCGTCCAATTACACAGAGTAATGTGCAATGGCCCACATTAGCAGTTGACAGCTCTTGGGATTTTTGCCACTGTACCCTCCTACTGATGTATGAATGAATAACCAGAACCATGACCTCACCTCAAAACTTAGGATTTATAACCTCAGTGTTAAACACATAAATGCATTTTGGTTATTATACGTTGGGTATTTTGATAACAGGGTTACTGTTGAGCCAAAAAAAAAAAGCACTATTTTAATGTTTGCGCTGTGTTTCTGTGCTTTGTGCACATATACATGGATGGAGCATGCACGTTTGTGTTTAACTGTTTGAGTCATGTTCCATAGCAGGTCTCATTGTAAAACAGCAGTTTAAATGTTGTCGTGGGCATTATATACATATAGTTTGACTCTAAACTGTTTGTCAAGCTTAGGAGGAAAAAGAGTACTAGCTCTTTACCTTTACTGTGTAAAGGAGTGTGTCATTTTAGAGTTCATTTTTGGAGTTTAGTTTTTCGCTTCTAATTCTGGGGAATGGCAGAGGTCCCCTGACTGAACAAACTGCTCATTCATTTCTGGGACCTGCGACTGCCGTCAGCATACACCAAAGCTGGATTTGTGCCATGGCAGGGTGGTTTTTTTCCTGCTCCAAAGGAATTTCCTCTTAAAGACCAGTATTCCTGTAATTTTTTTTTACTGTCAGATAGGGGGGCGGGGGGGGGGGGGTATTGAACGCTTAAAGATACTGTTTCACTGCAGCATTGTGCAGCACACTGTGTATGGAGTGCTGTGAAGTCGGAGACTGGATGCAAATGCCTCCAGTTCTCTATTGAAATCCATATCGTAATCAACTGTGATCAATAAACAGGCAAAGTCTGGAACAATATAAACCGGACACCAGGCAGATCTGAAGTTAAAGTCAAGAACAAGCTTGGATGTAAAAAAAAGAGAACAGGGACAAAGAGAGGAAACACAGCTTAACAAAGGGAACAGGGTAAACAAGGCTAACTGGGAACAGGGCTGTCGGGGCTAACTAGGAAACAAGGCCAACTAGGAACAAGGCTAACAGGAAAACATGGCAACAAGGAACAGGGCACCGCTCTGTACATACAGCTAAGACTTTGCAAGGTTACAAAAGAAAAGACAGGGGTATATATACACAGATACAATGAGGGAACAAACTCACAACAGTTGCGCACAATGATTGGCGAACAAAGTGATTATCCACTCAGATCCAACTTTGCCCTGATTGGCCAAGAGACATGTAGGCAGAGACAGAGACCTGACACCTTTCCAACATAATGACTTGATTAGTGGTTTGGCAGATGCATGTAGTTTTGTTTCAGGATATGAATCCTATTGTGCAATTATGACTGCATCATTTGTAAGCAGTGAGACAAAGCTTGGGAGGGTGGCTCCATGAAGTAGGCAGATTTATCTCCTCAGATTGTACCAACTACGCAAGCATGTACGAACACAATCCCTGTCTTTCATCCTAAAGTGCCATTTGTTTGAGTGCAGTAGGCACACATTCACACATACAAGCGACATTTGTATGTTGTCTTTGTTTTAAACAAAAAACTCAGAGAGAGCCATCCCATAGGGCAGAAAAAGCAATGCATTACTGTATATTAATGTATTAGTAATATGTGTAGGGCTGTGTGTGTGTGTGTGTGTAGGGCTGTGTGTGTGTGTGTGTGTGTGTGTGTGTGTGTGTGTGTGTGTGTGTGCGCGCACGTGCGTGCGTGCGTGCGTGTGTGTGCGAGCACTCATGTGCATGTACGCGTGTGGATGTGCTTGAACACACACACAGCCCTGGCTGAGCTATAATGGACCCTGTGTTTTTATTCCCTCGTCAGAATACCACAGGGGTCCGACTCAGTCCGAGACCTCTTTCCTTCAACACTGAAGGAAGCTTGTCTAGGCCATAATTTATTTGCTCTATTGAGCCCTACATGTGTCCTTCACATTTCTGAAACACTGTGGTGTAGCTGCACACCAAAGCACTTGTAAACAGAAGAAGATTATCAGAAATGAAGGAGACTGGAAGCTGAAAAGTATTTTTCAACCCTGTTTGACTTTTGGTCTGCTCCATTAAGATTTTTTTTTTAATCCTCTGAAAAGACATAAAGTAATAGGACTTACCTAAGAGCTCTCTTCACCTTCACCAAATAAAATGAAGATCTTTCAGATCAGGTAATGCAAACTGCAGCAAACATTAGATTAGTATTAGAAACCTACGAAAAAAGCGAGAGCAAGAGTTGCATAAAATACACATAGAAAGCTCTTCTCTCAACAGAGTTCACATTTTGACCTTTCCTGCCAAGTTATCTTCTTTGGAAAAAAAAAAGGCAACTTTCAGGCCATGTCACTCAGCTTCAGGCAATGGGATGTAAGAGGGGGAAATGACAGTTTATAAGACATTTCTTTGTTCTAAAGCAACTCAAGGGATCTAAAAGATTTTGAGAAAGAGCTGGTAGTTCATGCTGGAGTAGCCTGCAGTTTCAGTTACAGAGACAGCACAATTATACCTTGCACGCTTGAAGAATGAGACTATTAACAAGTGTGTACCATTGGCAATGGGCTTATTGTAACAAACTTTTTTTTATGGTACACTACACATTCAACAGTTAGCTGCCATCTGCCAGCTCTTCTTCTCATCTTCCTCTTCCTCTTCCTCTCACATCCCCCTCCATGCCCTCTATGACTCATGTATTCGTAGACATATTGACTGGCTTTGTAGCGCCTCCCTGTGTGTACTCCATATCATTACACTTAGCAATACGAGGACAACACAAGCGAATAAGTATTTACATGAACATACATCTGCAAATATGCATACAACAGTAATAGATTTATACAACAGTAATAAAATAATAACAAAAATATTTGGAGGGCAAGTCTGTTTCCAGGTCTATGTTTACACAAAGGTTTCCATATATGTGCTTACATGTCTATTGTCATGGTGATGCCTCACTCTCCTCCCTCCAAAAATGAATGGTATTGTATACCTCAACAAACACCTCACTGTTTTCCAACCGATTAGATTACTTTGAGGTAGTATCAACGTTATCATATCTGATCTGGGTACTCATGCTTCATTTAGTCACGCTATATAACATTTATCTTCCATTAATGCCATTGGTTTGTCACAGATATCATTGTACACCATGATCCTCTACTACTGCCTCCAACATAAACACATGAACCCTCACTGAAAATATGTTATCTTTACCACATTAAATAGCCATTAAATATTGACTTAACAGATATGCTATCAAACATCAATGTTAAAGTTTGTTTTTTGCCTGTTACTTGGAGAGCAAGCACTAAATAAACAACAAGGCCTTGACTAAAGGGTGGCAAAGTCTGTTCAAAGCATTAACTCTTCTCTGTGCCACTGGGCTATCATTAACTTTTAGCCTTTGTCAGTTGCACAGTAACATTATGCTACTCTGTAACTTTCAGCAGAAACATGAAACTACTTGTGAACTTTCCAACGTAACATTATTAACTATTCTTCAGCTTTCAGTCTTTGCCAATAACTTTGCCATCTGTTTAATTCAATTTATTTGTACAGCGCTTTTCAAAATTGTCTCAAAGCAGCCTTACAGCGATCAGTGCCTAAACCCCCAGTGAGCAAGCCCAAGGCAACAGTGGGAAGGAAAAACTCCCTAATGGAGTGAATAGGAGGAAGAAACCTTGGGAGGAACCAAGACTAAACAGAGGGAGCCCATCCTCCTCTGGCCAGCACATAAAACAGCCATTCACAGTGTGAAAAGAAAGTCCTTCTTTTTGCATATAAATTTGTTTTGCACTTACAGATGGCATAATTTAAGTCATGAAATGCTCTGAGTGTATTCTTCAGTTGTCCATATGGGGCTATCCTCAGCAGCTGCGTGCGGTTTCCAAGTGCAGAGAACTCCAACCAGCAGTAGGGAATCAGGATGGATCAAGTCCGGAGAGCAGAAGGGGCCAGGATCACTGGTATCTCAGGAGGAGCATGTATAGCTCAATGGAAAGAGAGAGGGTGAGAAAGAGAGAGAGAGAGAGAGATTGTTAAGTAAGCTCATTGTCACTTAATGATTAAGGACAATGTAAGTCGTGTGCTGAGTGCAAGCACGGACTCCGGCAAGACTAGCTATGACAGCATAACTGAAAGGGAGAGCCAGAAGGTTAAACAGACATGAGGGCAACCTGGGACGTAAGGCGGCCAGCCACTCCACCAACAACAAACCTGAGCAAGTCGTCACCCATTTGCCCCGCTGTGAGGGCTCTGATGCGGGAGTTGGGGGATTGCTAATTCTACCTGAGGCATCCAGACTTTCCCCTACAGAAACTACGCTGCTCTCGCTCTCGCTAACCCTCTCTAACATCTGGATGTGCACCTCTAATGCCGTAATCGTCTCTGTCAGAGAGCTAACTAATATACACTTATCACAAACAAAGCTATAACTAACGACAGAGGAATGGCTAAACATCCTGCACTCAACACACTAGTGTATCAACCATTACAGGTTAACCTGAAGTATAAGTAAAAACGTTTTGGGTTTTCTTTTAAAGGATATTTTCTTTCAGCTGCTGGTGGTGCCAAGGAATCTTCCTGATCACTTTTATCAGCCGATATAGCTTCTGTAACCTCTTCTGACTTCTTATCACCCCCCCCCCCACCCCCCATGTGATGACATGCTGTCTTCTTCTCCAGCTACCTGTGGCTCGATCTCTCCATCCTGCCTTGAATCCCTGAGCACTGCCACTTCTTCTGGACAGAATTCTGGGGATTCTGGTCTCATTTGACTTCTAATATTTCTTTATACAATGGGACTGACATATTTCATCTTGCGGAATCACCAGGCATTCTTCCACACTCCTTTGGAACTCTGCAGGTGCATTTGATAAGACAAAAGGAATCCAGATCCATTCATCTAAACCCCAAGGCATTATAAAAGCAGTTAGAGGCCAGCTAGACTCCTCCATGAAGCCTTGGTGGTATGCCTCGCCCTGGCCCAAGACAGAAAACTAGATGCTGCCGGTCAGTCTTTCAAGCATATGTTGTATGTTTGGAATGGGATGCTGGTCTGGGGTGTTTTCCTTTTTTTGTTCAATTCTTGTTAATCACAGCTGAGGCAGAAACACTCCAATCTTTCTTTTGCGTGCACACAATGGGCGAGTGTGCTGAGTAGGATTTTATGATCCTTCTTCTGTTTAACAGATCTTCCACATTCTGCCTTCACCTCTTTATGTAGAAGCTTTGGTAGACGTATGCTTTACCGGTGTGGGCTCATTCAGGTGAATCTGGAGCTGGAGTGACGGAGGAATGCGTCACAAGTCATGTTCATCATGAGAAAAAAGCACTGCTCTCCTCCCTCAGAAGCTGTTTCACTTGCCGCTCCTGTTCAGATGTCAGGAGGTCCAGGCCAAATAATAATTAACAAAAACAAAAATTATTTAACGTGGGGTGTCTGTTTCCATTTCTGTGTTTTCATGTCTATTTACATGGCGACCCCACGCATATACATGAACTAAGAATGAAAAACATCAAAAAAGGTTCATCAGAGGAAGAGACGAACACATCAGTACACTGACCAAAAACCATGAAACAGCAGTATATATAACAGTCTGTTGTTCATGACAGTTAGGCCATCATTTATTATTTATTGCAAAATAAGCACACAAGTTCCACAAACATACATATTGAGTTTAACTTTTTTTTTTTTTTAGTTTACATTTGGCTAAAAGCGCTTCTCTGCACATCTCGTCAGACTTTATAACTTGAGATCAATGCACTGCTCCATGGTATTCACTCAGCGCCATGCCAGGTGTGACTGCTCCAGGACAACATGCAGATCATTTGTAGTTATATCAGTCATCTGTGCACCAGTCATATTTTTGCATACTGCTGACACATGCGACTTCCTCTTCCCTCTTGTCAGATTCCCGTGCAGGGCCAGCATGCATGATGCCTGGGCCTGCGACAAAATTATTTCAACGGGCCCCTGTCCCCACCCCACTGAGTGAGGATCACACTCTGTCCTGGTTAAAGTGGGGCTTGCCACTGAGTGAGGATCACACTCTGTCCTGGTTAAAGTGAGGCTTGCTACTGAAGCAACAATTGTTCCTCTTATCCATCGCATCCTTGGCAATTACATTACTATGTAACTATGTAATGGAGTAATGTAATAAGCTGCAAGTCACATCCCTGCAACGTGAAAACGGGATACTGTACTTTAAGGACACAGCACATTTTACTGCTACAGAATAGCAGTTGATATTGACCATTCCATGAGTTTTTGTTCATTTGTTTATTTTGTGTTTTTAAAACATTTTGACACAACTGTTAAACTATGATGTAAACAAAATAGTAATAGTGGATAAGTACATTATATATACTGTCTAAAGAACTGAACAGTTTTCATTTCAACAAGAAGTTCAAACTTTTACGGGGACCAAACGCATTTACCTCACTTTTACAAGAAGGGAAATGTTCAAATGTGCTCTATGAAGAGAGGACTTCTAAGAACTAGGCGTACGACTTCAGAGTAATAAATGAGTACTAATAACTGTTAGACAAACATTGGCCAAGATATTTTAAAATGAGCCATACAGCAAGTACAGTGGAGCTCATGGAAATGGAAAGAATCAAGCTTAAATCGTATTTGTCATATCGAGGTTGGTACAGGCATATTCTGTGGTTTGATTTAGGATGTATCAGCTAACACTGACACAACCCTGACACAAATGCACATTCTCAATTCGCAGGATATGCTAATTAGTTTCACGACATGGCAAACGTTCTTACCACAGTCACCGCAGTCCCGTTTCAGTGCTACAATATTCTCTATAGTTCACCTGATGGCACTATTACGTCGGCTTTGTCACCATTTCAATATTTCAAAAGAGCATGCGCAGTACGGAGCACCGCTGTAGTCAAGATGGCGCTAAGCAAAACCTTTGGACAAAAACCTATAAAATTCCAGCTTGAGCAAGATGGGGAGTTTTATATGATTGGATCGGAGGTATGTATTGCACCGTACATTTTATATCGCGAAAGTCTGGGTAAAAGCATCACTGTTAAACAAAGATTCCCTTTTACATTCAGTGCTCCGTCCCGCTCACCCTTTGTTGTGTGTGTACTGACTCCATTCTTGAATGAGTGGGTGAATGAATGAATACTTGTACACTAGAAACCATTACTCGTGGTTTAAAATGAGCAATTATAGTATGTATTATAAAATACGTTCCAGTGCCAGATTGACTGCACAACCATAGATTTTCGCTATAAGGTCCGATGATGCTCGTTGGTAGCTAATGTTGCTAGCTAACGTAAATAAACTGGATATTGCCTCGAGATCTGCAACTGAGCACCATAGCTGCATTTTAATTGCTACGTTATGTCCCAGATTTGTAATTCAACTAGCTAGTAATAAAGAAGCGCTCATATGTTCAGTGGGTTTGTTAACTGTTTTATCTGTCTCTTCAATAGGTTGGAAACTACCTGCGCATGTTCAGGGGGTCATTGTATAAAAGGTATCCATCTCTTTGGCGAAGGCTAGCATCAGTTGAAGAAAGGAAAAAAATTGTAGCATCGTCGCACGGTAAGTGATTCGCATCCTTCGAGCTATCTGCCCCTTTGTTCATAACTTGCCCTTACTGTTTTCAAACCCTTTGCAGTATTATGTCCAGAAAGCTGTTGTAAAAGTAAGAGAGAGCTCTTTTTTAAACTTTGTAATAGTCGCATAGCTCTGCTTCTGGACAGCAGAATCGGCAGTGTCTTCTTTGTGTTAGATCATGGTTACACAACTTTAGCCACCAGTGTGACTCTACTGAAGGCGTCTGAAGTTGAAGAGATCTTTGAGGGGAATGATGAGAAGTACAAGGCAGTATCCATCAGCACAGAGCCACCAGCCTACCTCAGGTAACTTTTGTCTTTTCACCTGCTTTGCGCTGAGTTTGTGAAGGCTGTGTAATTTGTAGTTATGTCTTGTTTTCCTGTCTATCTGCATCAGGGAGCAAAAGGCAAAGAGGAACAGTCAGTGGGTCCCCACCTTACCCAACAGCTCCCATCACCTGGATGCAGTGCCTTGTTCCACCACTATAAACCGAAACCGTATGGGCCGTGACAAGAAGAGAACCTTTCCCTTATGGTGAGTTCAGCATCTATGCCATTACTGTATAAAATACAGACTACATTAGGTCCCAACACTTCTGAGTTTGAATCCCAGTGTTACCATTACTTTGGAAGGGTGATAGCTAAGGGCATAGTTGGCCAAGAGGATTTCTCTGGGAGGGTAAGCCAGACAGTGACTCACTGTGCTAGGGGAATGTCCGTGTAGGTGAAGTTTAATTTAGGGAGATAGTGTGGAGTGTAAAGAAGGTTTGGTTAGCTTTGTATTTATCAGAGGATGCATGCTCAAGTTCGTACACTCCCGCATTTCTCCAGACATTGTGCCGTGGTTTTGGTTTACGAGAGTAAGGGGAATCTGACATGCCACATTGGGAGAAAATGGAGTGAGCCCCTCCTCCAAATTCTGTGATTTATCAAATCCTTGAGATTACCCGTATATGAACGCTCTCACTCACTCGTGGCTTGTCGGAGAAGAGTCGACATTAATTGATGTGTTTGTCATTTAGCTATCACAAGAATCACTAAAAATGTGATTCTTTTTTTTTTTTTTTCCCCACGTTATGAGTAGCCTGTGTTATGTTGACTTTCTTTCACGTTGCTTGCCTATATATCAGATGTGAATTATTTGGGTGTTAGGCAGTGGGAACAGTCTGAAGGCCACGTGAATCTAAGAATTGTGCGTGGGAACTGATCCAGTGGTTTGGTCACATAGCGCCTCTTTTTGTCTTCTCTGTTACTTTGGGTCAGAAGATGAAATATTCTGGGAGTAAATCAGGACACTCTCTTGTTTGTGTTGGGAGCACACATGAAATCATATCATTCATCACTGTATAACTTTTCAGCTTCTTTTCTGTCGGTTCTCTAAAAAACCGAAATGCCCTTCATAGGCACAACTGTCTCTGTAGAGAGAACTTGGCGAGTTTCAAACTCTTCTTATCAAAACTGCCTTATCAAACCGCTTTTTGTCTGCCAGAAATTTGGTCTCAGTCATTAATCGAATTTGGACCATCCTCTTATATAGATAATGATGCGAAACAGTCAAACAACAACTATAGTCTGAGTGATGCTCAAAGAGAGTGTTCATTTAACCTTTTCTAAACTGCTAGATCTTGGGAATAATACAGGAAGAGACATTTTGTGAGTCTGGTGTTAACAGTATCGTCTATAGTGTTCAGCCTCTTATCAGAGCAGCTGCTGTTATGGCATTTGTCTAAGGAAATAGCTGTGACTAACCGAAAAGGCTGAGTAAGCCTTTTCCGCCTTTCCTTCAGCCAAAACAAATATGTTTTTATTATGTCTCTGTCTGTGCTGTCATTACTTCTGAAACAGTCATTTTTAGTCTTTTTCACCCACAACAATTACAACCACGCATTTGAAAAAAAAAAAAAAGAGAACAAAACAAAAACAAATAGTTATAATTTGGGGTGTTGATGTTTGGTTGGTTGTGAGAGGGTTTTTTTTTTTTTTTAATCTCAGAGTGAGGCATTCATTTCTTTCTCCCTCCCCTGTTTTTGATCCCTTTTCCATCACACGAAACATGTCATGTTATTGACATAATGAGTTTGTTTGCGTTTCTTACGCGTGTAGTTTCGATGACCACGATCCTGCCGTGATCCATGAGAATGCTGCTCAGCCAGAGACACTGGTCCCTATTCGCCTGGATATGGAGATCGACGGGCAGAAACTCCGAGACGCTTTCACTTGGAATATGAACGGTAAGACGTCTTTAGAATATCTAATGCTGACACAGTAAAACAAAAATAATCTCTTTTTTTTTCCCCCATTGAGATTTTTGGTAAGACACTGAAAGACTTTCAGGAAAAGAGTGTGTGGACTGATACAATTTTACTGACTGAACCCACCTAACGATTTGAACCTTGTGATTATTAAGAAGAGTTCCTGAAACTGTGATCTGTGTTTACTCGAGCTACTTCATCCTCCCCTTCCATCTTCACACCACAGAGAAGCTGATGACCCCTGAGATGTTTGCTGAGATCCTGTGTGACGATTTGGACCTCAACCCCCTCACCTTCGTCCCCGCCATCGCGTCAGCCATCCGCCAACAGATCGAGTCATATCCCACTGACAGTATACTGGATGAGCAAACTGACCAGAGAGTCATTATTAAGGTACGTTTCAGTCTGTCACTGGGATATGGCACAGTTAGTCCTGTTAAACGCAGACTCGCTGCACCCAGTCACTTTATTCAGCGCATCTGAATAGACTGCAGTTAGGCTAAAGATAAGAGATTTTTTAAGGTGACCTGGCAAACATGTGGAAAGTTTGTCTGCTTTGAAGAGCTTCTTGTTTATGGTTTTTTTTAAACAAATAAAGACGTAATCAGTCAGTTAAACATCTCTGACCTATAAAATCATAACGTTACGCAAACAAACAAAACGGAGCACTGGCCAAAACAAAAAAAAAAAAAATCCTACTGGTAAAAACACTGACAGACCAGCTATGAGGGAATGCGTCCAATAACATTTTCTTTGATACACGCAGACGATAACTAACATCATGCAGAGAAATATGAAGCAATAGCTGCTTAATTACTTGGCATAATTTAATGAATTCCAATGGATTTCGCCACACTAATTTAGGCCATCCACTTATTCCCCGTAAAAATGTTGGCATCTCCTTCTCTGACGTCAGAAGGAACATTGGAACATTTTATTCATTAATTTGATGTAGCTTGAACTAGTTTTGGGTCATGTTGAGCTTAAAGAATTTCTATCATTTCACCATTATCCAGTAATGCCCTCACATTATCAGAAAGACTGTAGGTTACAGAGGGATCATACAAAAGTCACAAGTGCTGTAAAGTTATTAGTTTTCTTCTTTTTTTTCCTCCACTCATTAAAGGAAACATTGATATTATTTCCAGGCGTCGTTGAATTACTTACCCCGCTTTGCCCTGTTTATTTGTTTTTTGTGTGTTGTTCAGTTAAATATCCATGTAGGGAACATCTCCCTGGTGGACCAGTTTGAGTGGGACATGTCTGAGAAGGAGAACTCGCCGGAGACGTTTGCCCTGAAGCTGTGCTCTGAGCTGGGCCTCGGTGGGGAGTTTGTCACCACTATCGCCTATAGTATCCGGGGACAGCTCAGCTGGCACCAACGGACGTACGCCTTCAGGTGCGCTCTCCACACACGCAGGCATTCACAACCGCATGCACCAAAAGATTTACCGTTACTCAAGTGGGGTTTTTTTTTCCCCCCTTCACTGCCGTCTCTATACGACTCTCCAGAGGACATGGAGCGTTCTCGAGCGTGACACAAGTAACCTTTGACTCCTGTAGCATAATTAGAACCAAAAGGGGTTTTACTGATGTAAGGTCAAAATGTCACTGACCAGTACATTCAGTGTTACGGTGATCTCTCAAGAGATGAGCCTGCTGCGTTGATGTTGGTGCATTAGCCCTATCCAAAAATGTCTTTTGTAGGACTGCCGCGATTAGTTGACGTTATTGATGATGTAGACGCCAAAAATGTGTCGACATCAATATTTTAAACCAACGAATCTTTTTCTTTTAAATTTTTATGAATTTACCTTTTTGATTTCTAAAAGGCTTCAATTCATCACAACACGTTTTCCTTCAATATCACGACGTAAGTGCGATAGATTAATCGACTATTCAACCCAATTAGTCGATAATCAATAGAAAAGTAGTTGTTAGTGGCGGCCCTAGTCTTTTCTCACACCTAGTCACAGTTTATAAAGGCAATTTTGGATATTGAAGGCCATTTTGGATAAACAAACAGTGTTCAAAATTTATAGGTGTTTATGTAGTTTCTGCACTAGCACTATCCTCTAATAAAATGTTTATTACAGTCTCTAAATTTTGGAGAAGACTTATGTATGTTGTTTTTATCTTTAATTTAATTGCTTTGTATTCTTTCAGAATGTAAATAGTGTTTGCACTAAAGGATGAGTTAGGTTTCATATTGACATTCACAGCTGTGTCTTTCCCAGTAGTCTGCAGAGAACGCCAAACACAAAGTAATAAATATTTTTTATTGTGTCACTATGAAATGAAAGGTTTTGGATTAAGACATGTCAAGTGTATTTCAGAATTTGTGTTTTTGGAATACAGTTTAAAGTGTGGAATGTACATTTAGTTTGTATGCAGATGTTTTGGAATTTGGAAGAGCTTAACCACCCCCCACCCCACCACCCCCAAGAAAAAAAAAAACAGCTTATGCACGCTTTTACCCCCAAAGTCTAATGATGTGGATTGTCACTGCAAGCACAAACAAGTGCACACACACACACAGAAACCCACACACACCACGTCCTGTTTACAGCACTGACTTGGTATTTCACAGTGTGTTATGTTACATCCGTTAACTCCTCACAGCAATCTCTTTTATCTGTCAAACAGTGACAGACCAGCCCAGTAACGCTCTCATCTGCACTGTTCATTGAGCCAAGTTTTATATTTCAAAGTCCTAATGGCTAAATCTGTCGGTAGACAAATCTTGGTTTTTGGGGGTATTTTTTTGCAATACATAGATGGACAGATACCTTTAATATACCTTTCATTTTAATCTTTTAAAATTCAAAGATTCTCAACAGGATCTCTAGTAAGCGTTTATCTAAAAGACGATAAACTGTGAGGGCAGAACGGCCAGCGATAGCTCGGACGTAATGGGGGATTTTGCTCTCTGTGTGATATGGGTGAATATCATGCAGTCTAATTCATTTAACTGCCTCACACAGTCCTGCACGGTACATCCTACTGCATTTGTTGTAGCTTGGTTTAAGACAGTTTTGCTGGAACCAAAGGTGTTGCTTACTTCTTTTATTTTTTATGGTCACACAATCAGTGCTTTTAATTCTGGAGGTTTTATAAGCATTGATTTTGTGACAGCATTCTTAATGATTTTAAAAATATAAATGACCGGTTTGAATGTGGTGTTTTTGTTTTGTTTTTTTTTCTTTCTCTATTGTCATTAACTTCATCATCGCTTTTCTTTTTTTTTTGCTTTTTTGCTTTGCAATAATCTTCTAATTTTTTGCTTCTCCCACTGTCTGTTCCAATAGGTCTGATTTCAGGTCAATATTCTAAGTGAATTTCTTGAACTTCCCTTCCTCTTCCCCTCACGTTAGTCCCACCCCCAACTTCATGCCCTGGGAAGCTGAGTACTCTAATCTCTTCTATTTTTATCTTTGACTTTTCACAACCCGTTCCCTAAATACGGATAAAGTTACTCAATGTTTATGTTAATACATTTTACATCCAAAATAAGAATAGAGTAAATGATGACTCTAGCATTCTTGCTGTCTGTATAGAAAGGGCACTAAATTGATTAAGTATGCTATGTAATGTTGTCAACATTCAGTGATTTTTTTCAATTAAATTAGAAAATAATGTAAGAAGAAAACACTTGGGGTATCAGTGATGTTTTTGGTTTTTCTTTTTTGTGGTTTGCTGTGGTTGTGGTCTTGCATGTGTCAGCATGGCTGTAACAGTTTGATTTCTGTATGGTATGTCAAATAGTGATTACAGTGAGTACACTGCTCACTTGTGAAAAGTCCCTGTTATACTTTTAGTAGTTTGTTTCGCATTTATTTCTCTGGGACTAACAAAAGAGGACATATATTAGATTAAAAAATTTTGTCTGAGAACAGTAAAGATTATGGTTTATCACCTCTGTGCCTTTTCATTAGATTCTTCAGAGGAAAAAGGGCTTTCTGATGCCTCCCATGATGCATTTCTGTCATGCATTTCATTCCTAACATCTTTTGATGGCTTTGTTATGTCCTGTAGTGAGAACCCTTTGCCTACTGTGGAGATCGCCATCCGCAACACAGGTGATGCCGACCAGTGGTGCCCCCTGCTGGAGACACTCACAGATGCTGAGATGGAGAAGAAGATCAGAGACCAGGACAGGAACACAAGGTAAGAGGAAAGCTTGTGTACATGAGAGAGAGATAGAGAGACAAACTATCAGATCTAATCTCTACAGTCTGTCTCTACAGGCCTGACATCGGTTAATTTTCATGACTAAATCTATCTGTAGTTTGTCTGTGCTGTTTAACTCAATGTCTCGCATGTCTTTTTCTTCTTTTTTTTTTTTCTTTTTCAGACGGATGAGACGACTTGCCAACACTGCCCCAGCCTGGTAGAAGAATGACTTCCGTTACCTCTCGATGAGCTTCAACCTTAAAGACTCCCAGGAAGACAGGGGACTGCTGGAGTGACACGCCACACCATACATCACAATCCTCCAGCTCACAGACCTTCTCTTTTCCACAACAACAGCATTACAAACTGTGCACAAACTGGGGATCAGTGTTGGTGTCCCACTCCTCCACGATTAGTAGACCTCCGCTGGACCTGCGCCGGTTTTAAAAAAAGAGACTTTTTGTAGTCACTGTGTTTCTGATCTGAGCTCAGGAGAATATACAGTTCATCTAGACGTTTGGAACTTAGTTACACACGAATTGTAGAGGAGTAACAAGTGATATTTTCTGAAATAATGTGCTTTTTTTTTCTAAAGGTGCTGAATTTATCTCCTGTGAACTTGACGTTGCTTTTTTTTATTACCATTAAATATACTGTTACTAATAGATTGATGTATTTTCACTTATTCTCTCACTCCTTTGCTCACAAGTACTTTTGAAAAATGGCCAAAATTTTTTGTTTGTCTATGACCTCCTATATAAAGCGATTTTTAACGTGTCCTTTGTGTGGTCTGTATGTCATCCAGTTCATACCTCGAACGGTTTTCAAACTCCCAAGTGTATATATAGATATAGATATAAATCAAACCAGCTTTTGGATGCCTGTCAGTAAATAGTTAAAACCCAAAGTCCGTGCACCCAAACTTTAAAGGGGCTATATAGAACTAGCCGAATTTTCCACTGTCCTTTTGAAGTGCAGGCTGCTGGATCTTTTATGAAGATAGAAACTGGAAGCAGTTCATTCAGAGCACCCCTATTTACCACCAACTTTGTGAGATTAGATATTCCTGTAATTCTTTGGCAGTCTATCACAGACCACCGGTTTACTGGCTGTGATTCAACTGGTGGAGGAACAGAGAGGATCCTAGACCATTTGTAAAATCTTTTTTGTTTTTGTTTTTTTTTTGGGGGTGCGATTTTGACTCCGACGCAAATGTCACAGAACGGCATTTTGCAAAAGTGTTCTAAAGGAACTACTGCGAAAGCTGTCATTCGCTATGATATGCAATAGTACGCAATACACTGAGAACAACAAAGCCGTTTCTCATAACACTTTTTCCTTGTATGAGAATAGTCTTGATGGTAAAAAAAAAACAAAAAAAAAACGAATGTGTTAGAGTTCAAAGAGACCATGGCTTGCTGTATTACATTGACCCATTTTAGTAGACAGATTTATGTTCTCCATAAGTAACATCTGGTGTTGCTGTCTTGAGTTTAACCAGTATAAACAGCACCATTGTGACTAATGCTGAGTGAGGCAGAAAAGGCGCATATAGAGGATGACAAAGGGAAGCGTACCACAATAACAGCGCTGTGGTAATCAGAGAAGAGCTGATTATAAAGCTCACGGGAGGAACATCTGCCATGGTCACAGCTGTGTTGACAGCATGCATGGAGAAGAAGAGAAAGCGTATAATTTATGCTGTTGAATAACAGGACAACATTTCCATTTGAGCAATAATGTTAATTAGTGAAATATGGATAGAGGAGTAAAAGTTCATTCCTGCATTGATTTTTATTAGTGCCCTTCACACTGAGCAGCGCGCTACAAGATGACTCTCCAAAAGCATCAAGAGCCATGTTATGCAACTGTGCAGCATTAAATAAATTGCAACGTTGCCAGTGTATTTTTCTCATCCAACACAAACCAGTAAAATTAAATCGATTTCAGATGCAAAGCGCACAGCTCTGTTTTAGTTTTCTGTTCAAAACTCTTGACCAGGCTTTTGTTGTCATTAGATTTATGTATACTCGCTGGCCACTTCATGAGAAACACTTACTTTGTTGATACATATTGTTGGTGCAGAATAAGAGACTGGCTCATTTGTTGTCATACGTAATTTGTGTTAGCCATTCTCTAGCCTTTGTCAATGCTCAGTCTTTGACCACGGGACTGCTGTCGGTTCCATTTTGGCTCCAAGTATGCTGGACCACTCGTAACCCTGCAGTGATACTGATGTGTGGAATAACCCAAGCAATGCAGTTGTGCCATAAACAATTGTACCAGCACGACACCCACTACCATGCCACTACCATGTCGGTGTCACTGCCGTGTTGTGAGTGGTCTGCCGCCTAAATCATGTCCAATCAACAGTGGTCCTGTGTTCAGAAACTGTGCATTGATTAACAAAGTAGATGGTGGCTGACAAATTGTGCAAGTCAATAGAGGGGCCACAGTCTGTAACTGTACACCTCTACAGGGTACCTAGGTAGGTTTACCTCATAAGGTGACCAGTGAGTGTAGGTTCAAAGTGGGTGTTTCCAAAGTGGACAGTTAGTGTATGTTTATGACGGTGCACGAGTTCTACGTTTTAGTGCTCACTCACTGAAGTTCACAAACATGAAGCAACAGCAGGATACTGGGTGGAAAATGTGGTGATAAAAAGATCACATTTATTTGAAATTAATTCAAGCTGATGATCTGAATTAAAAATGAAACCTTAGTGACCGAGATAGTTTAAAGAAAAATAAAGCAATGTTTTTCTTTTTGAGTCTGTCATGTTGGAATAGTAAGCATGATGTCAGCATCCATTGTGTCAGAAATTCAATCATTATCTTTTCCACATCCAACAATTATCCCACAAGATACAAAACATCATGTACGTTTACAGCATTTGATTCTGCTGAGAAGAAAAAGACAAGAGTGATCACAAATTAGCTACACTGTCTACACAGTAGGAAAACTATATTGTTAAAAGTTAGTGAACAAATATTTTCAATAAGACACTGCCTAGACTGGAGGGAGACCACCTCCCTCCAATCTAGTTCCAGTGACCATAGAACATATTAGCTATTCTGCACATTCTGCACAATGTAAATATTTAAAATTTGCCAAACTTGACAAAAATGTGTTGTCAGCGTTGAATGAAAAATCTTTGTATGAAGTGTCATGGGTAATGAGGTCAAGTGTAAGTGCATACCTGTGTATGAGCCAGTACTGGCTTGCTTTTCCCTGAAGGCTTGACTGCGTTCCTCAAGTTCATGTGTAGATATAATTCTTACTGTTCACTGTCAAGACCAGCACATATGCAAAACTACAGGACGACAACTGTTTGGAAGAGTTCTACCCACAGTGGCCTTGATAAATACAGTTGTTTTTCTTTTTACATGCTTGTTTCTCAAAGCAGAACTGACAATTAAAGTTTGTATGATTTACACTCTGAATGCTAGTACCTGACACTATAGAGAGAGAGAGAGAGAGAGAGTGTGTGTGTGTGAGTGAGTGACTGAGTGTGTGAGTGAGTGACTGAGTGAGTGAGCGAGCGGACATTTTATTGACCAGCGGGCTAAGAGGGCGCATCTGCTTCTCTTCCTCCTGGCGGCATCAAAGAGGAGAGTGTTATTTAAAGCCCACGTGGGACAATAAAAACAAATAAGATGCAATTCATTTTCTTTCTGTCAAATTCTGTCGTGCTTTTTTGAGGACACATGTGAACAGTTTTAACTCTTTTGACAGAGCTGGTCGGTCATGTTGTTTAATGGCATGTTTAGAGGCATTTCAGCTTTATGATGGGAAACTTTGTATGACTGCTACAAACAAAAGCAAAACACCTGAGGAAAGGTAACAGTGTAGTAGTCATTGCTGTTTTGCGTGTAGAGGCATTTAAGATCGGTCATCCGACACCAAAAAGAACAAGACGTTAAACCAAAAAAAAAAAAAAATCAAATGTTTTCATCAGGCTGCATGGCTATATTGTGAGACTTGTATTAAAATGGCTTTAATGCCTGAGGACACAGAAAGCAAACTTAAGAAATCCTATTCACTAAGCACATGATTATGAATACAGTCTGCAAATCCCCAGGATGACTTAAGGGATCAGGGGCTTTTGGTCTCTAACGTAAAGCTGACCATCTGAAATGACTGAAGTGAAAAAAATAGGGGTGCGCATTAGAGGACGACGATGACAGATCAACCAAATCAAAACACTGTGCTGTTGAGAAAATGTCACCCCCGTACAAATTTTCTAAGTCCAATAGCTGAGGGGGGCCCATGGTCAGAAAAACAAACCAAGGCAACATGGTTCTGGAATGTTCTCTGCAGGGGACCTGATGGAACGGTCCTATTGCATTTCCACACACTGAGAGCCCTGCAAGAAAAGATTAGATCCAGACCAGCTAATGCAAAGAGAAGAGTCCCAGACATCTTTCCTCTCTCAAGATGAACACGGAGACCTTACTTACATGGAGAGCTTACTGAAGGCTTAGACACAGACCTGTTAAGACACAGACCTTAAAAATTTGAGGGTACAGATATGAGGAGCTTATATCGTATTGTTTGTGGAGTGCATTTGTCCAGGTGCTCCTCAGCGAAACAGAAGAAGAACTGGTAACATTCAAGAGAAGAAAAATCTTTATTGGTATCAAAATATAAAACACATTTTTTTACAAATTTATTTACATAAGAAATATGATTACAAAACATTAATAATAATAAAAATAGTAAACATGGATGGATACATGATATTGATTAAAATAACAGTGTTTGAGTCCTGCACATCATTTCCATGTAGTATAATCATCACTACCAGTGCCAGTGAAGACTATGAAGGCTACATTCCTCCACAGCCCCACTATGTAGAGGAGTTCAGTTATAATCATAGTATACATACGACAACATGTTTAAAAAAAAAAAACTGAGAACATGGTATCAGTGTCCTGCACTGCACCTATAACATTAGAAATCAGAGCAAGCACCTAATGTTTATAGAATCTGGCTCTGTAGTGCAGGGCAATTAGAACAGCACCATTGTAGAGGCAGCATGGTGGGCCACTAACTGTTTTATGGGATGTGATATTTGCCAGATATGAAGACTTGCATAATCTTTCAGTATGAGGAAGTAGGAAGAATAATTTATGTTCTGATGTTTTGAGGCATATGTTTTCACTTCTTGGTTTTATCTTAGCACCTTTACATGTTTTGAAAGAACTACTTTTAATTATGTTTTGGCAAAGAGGAAAAAATCTCGCGTCAAGAGTGTTGTTTTTCAGAGACTATTACGTCCTCTGATGGCAATACTGCTGACAAACTACAAAAGCAATAAATAAGTAAGTAGCTATACACTAACTAAGGAAACATTACAAGGGTCAAGGTCTATGCCTTTCCTGAGAAGAGAGTATCTTTGATTTGACTGATCTACCTCTAAAGGAGAAACAGATCCAAAAACTAAAACGCATTTTTTTTCTCTTTGACCTCTCAAGAAACAAATTCTTTTTTCTTTTTTTTTTAAATGAAAATAATGACAATTTAAATCTTTCTTTTATGTGGTTGTCTACTGCTGGTCGATATTTTTCCAGTCAATTTGAAATGACAGAACATGCTAACTCGAGCACTCTTTGAGTCATAGTAATTACTTTCAACCCAAAACCCATTCAAGTACAGGCTTATGAGCTGACTGTGTCACTGTGTCTGATATACAAAAACACCACAGACAGACTGTTTGTGACTGGAGTTCTGGGACATAACTGGGCAGAAGGAATGTACTGTACCTAACTCGGCTTGTGTAAGGATAGACCTGTTTGCAAGCTGGAAAAACAGAAGGATATCTCAAGAGATAAGAAAGAACTGAATGTCAAATCATATACGTAGCAAAGCAGCTACACAGTCAGTGCTAGATGTGGTTTTATATCAGTCATCTTCAATGTACATAGTATCTCTTTAACGTGACCTATTTCGGCAATTGTAAGACCAGTTATCTTTGTGTTAACTCACCCTGTGCTCATTTTAAACAATTCATTCAGAATAAAATACAAATTTGAACGAGATTGGTAATCACAGAGACATGTGAGAACTGTGAACAGTGGTGATATTCTCTTCTCACCAAGTCATGGGTCTTCTGAATCGCAAAGTTCACCTCACACTAACTTGTAATAAATGAGGAATGCTTATTAAAAATACAATAACTGTGGCTGAGGGTATTATCCGCTTTCTTAATTCTTGGCACTGAAAGAAGGCAGTCATTTTACCTTCAATGGTCTCTTTGGTGGCTCAGACACAAACGATTATTGTCTATCGATACATAGATGGAGAGCAGCCAAAGAAATCCATCCCAATGTAGCGTGGGTAACCTTCCAGTGCCTTCACTTTCACTGGATCAAACTTCCAGTACTGCTGTCCTTTTAGAAAATGAGCATAACCTAAAGAGAAATCCGGAGCTTAATTCCACATTCCAAATTCAGAATAAAAAAAAAACACTAAAATTCCCTGAGACTTACACATACATTGACCTTATATTGAATCATGTTGAATAAAATCTTATCTTTAATCAACTAAATTACTGGATAAAATAGCCGAGAAAAGTCTCTAAAATTATAATACAGAGAAAACGATGTTTTGGAAACTTCAAAGAAGAAAAAAAATTAGATTCATAGAACAGAAATGGCTCTCTGATTGGTTTGGCTCTAACGTTGCTCTTACCATAGCGGTCCTGGAAAGCTGCATCAATATCATTTGGAATGCCCCTCCAGTCCTGCATGCTGCGTGGGTGTGCTGTGTCTACACGGTTCTCCTGAGTGTTGAAGCGCCAATAGCTGCCTTCTTTGAAGAAGTAGACCTTCTGAGCCTTATCCTCCCCCCACATCAGAGCAGCTTGGATGTCCAGAACCGAGAGACCCAACCTCTGTATAGAATCTGGCCCGGCAATCTGACGCTCTGCATCGAAGACCAAGTAACTCTGACCTGCACAGACAGCAAAGATCATGCTCACATACTCAAATGAAGGTTCTGCTTGATCTGGGGATCATTCTGGTACAGGGTCATTTGGAATACATTATGTATAATCTCAGCCAGTTTTATACATGGTAATGATGAAACTTATTACAGCTTGTTTACAGATACGGTGGAAGAGCCATTAAGATACTTGAAGTCGTATTATCTGAGTATTTCTTCTATGCCATTTACCTTAAAAGGAATAGCAGGCTGTAACATTTAACGTTAAATTAAAGTGCACATTAAATGATTTTTATATTCAGCTTAAAATATTTTGACATTCAGATGATTATTGTACTGAATGCATCCAAGATGTTCCTCAAACTTCAGTTTATCTTTTCATATGTAGCCACCAAATAAACATAAAACTTATAGCTGTAAAATCGTTTTCCTCCACCTGGTACAAACCTTGTGTTACATACACACTCTTAACTCCTTACTTTATGGGGTTAGGAAGTGGGGTGGATAATTAGGCCACCCAAAGAGCTGGGGTGGGGAGTTTTCAGGCGAACAGTATGGACAAACACATACATTCACATTCACACACACACACACACACACTCTCTCACAGACACACAGTCTCACAAAGGGAAGTAAACTTTGCATCAAATACTGCCTAAAGCTATAGTTCAAAATGTTCCTAATGGAAAACATCATTTTTGACTGTATAAACTGTGATTTATACATGCTATATATTATTATTATCAGCTTTATTTGGTTACAGCTTGTTAAATGAGATATCACAGAATGCACCTGGGGTCATGAAAAGCATGTCAGAAGCATGACAAAAAAATCTCATTCATAGAAACAAACCTGTAGAATAATATGTGACAGACTAATTCAAGGATCATACATTATGTGTGGCCTCATACATTTTCCCCAGATTATTACAAAATGCCTCTCTGTTGCTAGGATGTTAGAAATCAACATTTCTCTCAAGTTCAAGTGACATCACCCCAAATCATTCACCTTGAAGAAACCAGATGTTTCCAGAACGATCCTCAAAAGCGGCGTCAATGTGATCAGGAATTCCTCTCCAGTGTCGTGAAGCCAGTGCAGGATACCCAGCCTGAAGTTGTCCGTCACGGATACGCCACACATAACCTGACTTAAAAAAAAACAGCTCCCCTCTGATCATAGACACTGCATCAAAGTCCGTGTGACACACATCAGGCTGAGAGGAAGAGAGAGAGAGAGAGAGAGAGAGAGAGAGAGAGAGAGGAGAGTTGTGTAAGTTTTAAACCAAAACTCAGGTATATAGTATTATGGAAAAATGCTGTCAAACATATAAGGTCGTGAGGTTGTCAGTACCAAGGGATCAAAGACTCACTACAGTGCTAAAAATCTCGTTGGTCTCTGATATTGCAGGCGGTCTTATGGCTCGCTCAAGTTCTTGTTGGCGTTGGCGGTCTCGCTCTTGTTCCCACTGTCTTTCTTGTTCTCGTTCTCTTTCCCTTTGTCTTTCTTGTTCGCGTTCCCATTTCCACTGCCGTTCTCGCTCTCGTGCACGCTCCTGTTCACGTTCCCATTCCCGTTCCCGTTCCCGTTCCCTCTCCAACTCCAGCTCCCGTTCACGTGCACGTTTCCGTTCCTGTTCCAGCTCCCGTTCACGTGCACGTTCCCGTTCCTGTTCCAGCTCCCGTTCACGTGCACGTTCCCGTTCCTGTTCCAGCTCCCGTTCACGTTCACGTTCTCTTTCCCGTTTGCGTTCTTGCTCACGTTCAAGCTCGCGCTGCCGTTCTAGCTCGCGTTTGCGTTCCAGCTCACGCTGCCGCTCTTTTTCTTGTTCTCTGTCGTTTGACTGGCGGGCGCCATAGAGGTACTGAATACCTCGTTTGTCATCTTCGCTCAGCTGCAGTGGGTAGGAAAAGCTGTAGAATGGTGACATCACAGAGCCAGGTGCCAAGGAATGTTGCAAGCCTAGTACATGTCCGATTTCATGGGCTGCCACCTGGAGCAGATCGGTACCTGAAAGGAGAGGAGAGCAGAGGAGAGGGGAAGGTGTTAATGACGTAAAGTATTGAGGTTTTAGAGGAACATAAGGAATGCGACATAAGGAATGCTACGTTAAGTTAGCAACAAAAACAAGCAATAAACTAACTTACTATTACAGATTTCCACTTGATGGCCATTACAAATATTTGGTTAATATGTTTAGTATAGATATATTAAGATAATAGTAACAATTATTGAGAGTAATCAATATTTAAAAGTGAAAATCACGTAGAGCTTCTGAATGCAACTGCTTTGGATGACCTCCAAACCAGCGTGCCTCATTCATTCACTCACCCATACTGTTGCCAACAGTCCAAGTTTCATCATAGTCAAAGTGGATGTCTCCTTCCCGGTAGGTTCTTGGAAAGAAGGCATGGGCCAGAATTCCTCCGGGGCCATCAAACGGAAGGTTATCTCCGTGCCAGTACCTGTGTGTCAAACCAAACCACACTTGTCTGTCATGTTCTTTACTGTGCTGTAATCCTTTTCAAGTCATTACCAACATGGCAGTGACATGGAGACTCAAAGGCTGTTCTTCTGTCACAAGACATTTTGGAGGGCTCACTCTAGGCTGGAATGGACTCGATTAAAAACATTGGCAGGACAGAATGAGATTATCTAGAGATCTCGGACAGAAATGCTACAATGGACATGAACAAATGCAAGGTCAAGTGATTTCTGATATCACAATAAGATATAACGTCCCTATTCATCTCTTTTCCCAGAAACAATTACCAGGACTTCAATGAGTGTTTTTGTATGATGCCAAATACCAAGCTGGTCAACTGCGTTCCTTTATGAAAGAACCTTGTCTCATTTTCCATTGGTCCAAAACTGCTTGGATTAAATTAACCAGAAATCCTTGCTAGGTTTTGGCAAGATTCCAAAGTTTTGAAGGCCAAACGTTTAAGGTGAACTACGGGATCGTGGAGACCTTATTACTACAGTTTTATGAACTTCACCATATGAACCATTAACAAATCCTTATGGACTCCTTTGTGTCAGCAGTACAGGAGTTAGGATGTCTGAAGCTCCCAGATTCAGTAAACATCCTGTCAGCCAATGAATGTTTTCAATTTTAACCAGCTGCTTGTAATGCAGAGATATGTTCATGTGTTCCAGTGGTGACTGTTGTCCATCATTAGTGTGGCAAAGAGTCTCATGGTTATTGCTACTGCCTGAAATTTAACATCAGGATTTCAACAGCAAGTCACGTTTTTATGTGAGGTACAAAGGCTTCATTTTGTAATTACAGAACTGCATCTCTCTGCAGGTATAAAGCCTGTAGCATTATCATTTATTTATAAATGAAAAGTCTCTAAAGAAAAAAAAAAGATCCTCCTGAGAAAACAAGCAATAAAAGGATGTTTGGTGCATAACTGTACACTGTAAAATACAAGACTTTTACAGTCAGGAAATTGGAGGCACTCTTCCATGCGCCAAAACGCTACATAGTTTCAGTAGAGGGAAAAATGTACCTGGAAGGCACTTCTTGCTAATAAAGAACTACAAAACAAGTCCAAGTTTGCAAGTCAGCATTTCAAAGGAAAAGGTGGGGGGAACGGAGGGGAAGGGACCGTGGGATTTCCGAACAGCAGGGATGGTTCTCGATCTGTGTAACAAGACACCAAATATTTACTACACCTGACAGGTGTGTGGAATTAACAGCTCTCACTCTACCGTTCCCCCATTTCACAGGTCTGAGTAAGAGGATCATAAAGCACATGTACACACACACACACACACACACACACTTACTCAGATTAGTGAATGGTGGGTATGTGGGTCAAATTCCTTTAAAAACATTAACGAAAGCGGTTCATGAAGTTATGAGAGAACATATGAAGTTTATGAAGATGTGTACTTGTAAATATAGTTCCATACAAAGTTTACGATAGTGTATACTTGTAATTGTACTTGCAATTGTTTTTAAGTACCAATATGGAGCGCGCTTTCACTTATGATATACTTGTAAGAAGTGAACTTAGAAACGGTTATATATGTAAAATATGTGCGTACCATCTGAATTTACAGTCTATCAGACTTCATTTAAAAGACCCTTTTTACTAAAGTGTCTGTGTTAATCTGCCCTGCTGGTCATAGAGGTCATGGCAAAAATGGCATGGCTGTGAGATAAACAGTGTAGTAACTGGGGCTTTGAGATGTCAAGTCCTCAAGAATAATAGTTATCTGCCAATGTGCCCTTAAACGTGGTGTTTAACCCCAGTTTTTGTCTTCTCCTCAGTGGAGAAATGCAAATTTCTCTGGATAACAAATAAATGTGAATGTGCTATATCATTTTGGTGTCAGATATCCTTATGGTATTCCGCATTCGCTAATATTACATACATAATCATAATTAAATGTAGGTATATTTTCTGTTTCAAGAGAATATTCTGTTGACATTAAACATTCACAGATTGAAAAAAAAAAGAAACAAAAAACAAAAAAAGAAAGGAAAGTGGTGTTTTACCTGGTGAAGTCAATGACAATGTCAGCTCTGCCACTGGTGACTTCTGTAAAGGTCAGAGGTGTGACATCACTCCACACTTGCATTGCTTCCTGGAGGACACTTCGGACTTTGTCTAAGCTCATCTGCCATGGTGTGCGTACAATCCTGAGGGAGACAGAGAGAGAGAGAGAGAGAGAGAGAGAGAGAGAGAGAGAGAGAGAGAGAGAGAGAGAGAGAGAGAGAAAGAGAAAGAGAAAGAGAAAGAGAGAAATACACAAACATCAAAGACCACCCGTAACTGTTCCTAAGGTTCCTAGTACACTTCCACTATAATCCTTTAACGTAAGTACTTGCCGCCTTTTCATTGTGGCTGATTCTTGAGACCCACAGATTCGAGTCTGGGTAATCTGGCTGTTGTAAAAGAAGGGCCAAAGTCGAACCACTATTTTTTCTGTACATGCCACCCAGCTTCATAAGCAGGCTGGCTCAAGCATATCCCCAACAGTTGATCTGCTTTTCAAATTCTTTTGAGTACTTCATACCCAATCACTGCACAGAGGACTTGGAAAGTGTCTGAATGAGGAGGTAAGTTCAAACTCCATGCAAAACTGAGAGATGATTTTGTCATGCCATTTCTCGGTTTCACCATATCACAGTGTCATTGCCAATCATCCCAGCACAAGTGACACGGAAAATTTTATCTACTTTATGATGGGGCATACTAAAAATCACAATGTAATCATGATAGTAAAATATTTATGGAGTTTTCTGTCATAATAAAGCATGAGTTATATTCAGTTAATAAAGAGATAAGAACAAAAGCACAAAGGTACAACACATAAATGACAAAGAACCCGTATTATAAACGGTGCTGAGTGACAAAGACGTGTATGCTTGTTTTCAGAGGAGGGCTCCACGCGGAGAACATTTAAACTACTTGGGCATGTTATGTCTCTAGCTAATATCGTGTTCCACCAGGCTTCCCTGCGGGAGATTCTTCAAGAACATTCTTTAAGACCGCCGTATCTTAAGCAGTGTGGTGCCACTGACCTGCAGCCAGCCCAACTGTTGCCTCCTATATCGCTTTCATTCCCAGCTAACTCCATCCTTCAATGAGGCCACCTAATAGGGTTTGCGGAACATAACGTAGGTGGGGGTTACACGTTGGAGCTGCAGCCTCCATCTCATTGTTCTGAGGCCCTGCAAGTCCAGACAAGAGAGCACAGGGCTGCATAATCCACAGTGGCACTCACTGTGTGCTCTTGGTGCAGGCCAAGGTCCAAACCACAGCCCAGGAGCCTGCAGACTTTCATTAAACCTGAGCCATTCCCATCCTTGGGAGTGGCGTCTAACAACTCCTGCCGCATCAGTAAAATCCTTCATTAAAGACAAAGAAATCACACAGGGTGAGGATCTAGGCTGTAAACGACCTCTTAGAGGCATTACTCATGCCAGCACTACAAGACAGGGTGCTGTAACAGCAACTGCTGATTACTGGATATGTGTTGAAAGCAGGCAAGAGGAAAGCACAGTGTGTCTCTCTCTTTCTCTCTGTGTCCTGAGGTAAAAATGTGGTGAGCAGCATTTGATTCTCTGACTGGTGTTTAAAAGAGAATCGGACGGTCAAGGTGCACTCAAAATTGCCCCAAAGCTTAAGTTGAACAGAGGAATATGAAAGATTTGTGGCTTTTGCTATTTTGCAAGCAGGCCATAAATCTCATGGCTTAATTAATGTGGTGGCCGCTGTGAGGCTAGCTCTCTCTTGGGCTTAACTCTCGGCCGTCCCCATTGCTATCTCTCCTCCTGCTAAGCGGTGGAAGTAAACTAGAACCATGCAGGCTCCTCTGCCATGACATGCACGAGGGCTCTGGGTTGTAATGTCTGCCTCTCCTAAGGTCATGGCCCCAACGACTCTAAATTACAGAGGAGGCGGTTGGACAATGTCCGGTGGAGACCTCCTTTGACTCAGACAGAGGAGGCAAGTCAGTCAAAACATTAAGTGGCAGGGAGGTGACCCTTAGAAAAAAGGTCAGCATGCCGGTCAAACAGGTCCTTTAAAAGAAGCTCTGAAACTCAAGTCAACTTGGGGCACAGTTTCTTTGTTTGAAGTACTGCTTCAGAGTAGGTATGTCTTCAAGGTTGTTTGAAATGGAATCAAACATAATAGTCATCAAAAAATGTTTGAAACATTGCTCGGGTATCAAACAGAAAATAAACAACAGGTCTTCTATGATCAACATTTTTTAATTTTCAAAGATCCGATGAAAGCTTTTTTTTCCCCTTCATTTGAATCCTCTGACAGAATGGCACACAGATTATCTCGTGAATTTTCAGAAAGCATTGCTGAAATATTCCAGCTCTTGACTGACCTGGCATTTAGGTGGAATAACCTTCAATGGAGCCTCTTTGAAGACACATTAACTCAAGGAGGTCTCAAAAGAAATCACAACTGTTTTACCAAATCACTAACTGAAAGTCCTCAAAAACTCTCTACTTTACATGACCTGTTAGGGAGTAGTGCTAGGCATGATGAACACCAACATAATGCACCTTGTCCCACTCCCATGGTAATCCAAGTTTAAAAGTCACCTTTCATGTGCCATTACAATCACACTGGATCAGCAAAATGGTGGAAAAGTTGGTTTTGCGTCCCTGCTTGTGCTTATGGGTTTGAGATGTGAAATGAAAGACTAGATCCAGTGTAACCACTATGGGGTCAGGCCTCAGTACCTACCATTGCTAAAATACTGACATAACATGAAAAGCCTATGGTCAAAGTTCTTGTATATGCTTTAAATGTCACATACATGTAATCCAGCATCACAGAATTTTGCTTAGTATTTTTGGCCATCCCAAAGCTGCAGGAAAAAAAATATTGATATAGTCCCTAAAGACAAACATGGTTAAAAACAAATTAAGGGATCTTACTTGTAAGTAAGGTCAGTTTTCTCCCAGCGCCCTCCATACAGTACAAAGCGTTTTTGTCTGTGATGTCCCCCACGCATGGTGCCTTTGTGTCCGTAGTCCTGGGCACTAGCACCCTTCTGTGTGGGATAGTCTGGAACTCCACAACGGGGTCGTTTCCAAAAATCTGTGCCATTCTTAGACAGTGCTGTCCATGTATGCCCACTCTTAATGTCAGGTTCTTTCACAGTGTCCTGTATGTGTGGCAGTCTCCCTCTCTTCTTCAGACCATAGTGATGAGTCTTCTGGGACCATGCCTGTAAAAGCAGACCAGAGCAAGCAGTCATTTGCATTAGCAAGCATATGGAATCAGAACAAATATGCTTCCACTAACAAGAGTTACATGCAAATACTGAGTGAATATGAGTCTTGTATAACATGTCAGGCCATACTAAATGAAGGGAACAAGTTTACAATAACCCAAAAGATCTTGGATATGGTCAGATGAAATTCCCGTGAAAAGTTGGGCTTCCTGTATCCAGATAATCTCCCAAGGCTTTATCACATTCAATTTCCTTGACAGAATTTAAAGGAAATGGCTCTGTTAATTGGCTGGAAGCAGAACTGACTGGAGGGGTAGAGGGGGTCCTGAGCATTACCTTTCCCAACCCTAAAGCTTCTTATTTAAACTCACTCTGTTTTAAGGAGCAGCTGAAATGGTTTAAAGTATCTATCTCCCTCTCTTTCCCTTGTCCCTTTTTGGGGTTGGTAGTAGGGCCAGAGGGTGGAATGGGGTGAACTCTTTTTTTTTTTTTAATGCCTTTAAAAAAAGCTTCTGCCTCCCTGAGCCTGGGGGTCCCAGTTAAAAGCTGTAATTTAGAAACAACCTAAATTTGGATGGCCATAAAAAAACCTTTAAAAAATACATCACCCGGGAAGCAGGGAGTCTTTTCCCCAAAAGATTACTAAACAAACCAGGCATTCTGTGTGTACTAAAATGTATACCTACAGGCTGCTAATCAGCTGAAAATAGAAAATTCAGTGGAATGTTCTAATAAGGACAGAGCACAGTAAAAAAAAAATGTTTGAAAAGAATTTGAAAAACCACCTTTGATGGACTTTGAATGAGCACTACATTGGAAATTGGTCTCCTTATTGACTTCCCTCACTAAACTTACCAAAGCTTCACTGAAAGTGAATTCAAACAGACAAAAGGGGGAAAAAGAACAACCAAATATTTGTGGACGAGTTGGGGCAAATAAGTGCCTTCCTTAAAATGCATTGACTTGTTGAACTTGATAGCATTTTCAACCTAGAGACACCAGCAGAGCAGTGAAGAATCCCATGGATCCCTGCCAAAATAGTAGTCACAGTGGTCTTGCTTGTCTTTCTGTCTCAGCAATAAATCTGCTGACATTGCATGGATTTTCCATGGACCACTCTGTTATCAAACAGAGGGCATGTGTGCAAAGTATGGGTATAATTTGTGCAGTGGGTCTAAATGACTAGTTTGCTGTATCGCAATAGTTTGGCAAGAGGAGAGTGGTTGTTGAGACAGACATTATGCGGGTTGAACTGCTGTCCCCTTTACCCTCCCAGCGAAGACAAACTGATTTCTGGTCCACTCAGTGAATGACCAAAATAGAAGAAAAACACAAGGGTGCCTCAGGTTCAACAGAGGTCAAGGTTCAGCACTCAGTGCCTAACCCCTTGAGCCAGAGTAAAAACACACCACTGAAGGGCAAGTTTTTTTTTCCCTATCTTTTGGCAACATGTTGAATTCTGACAGAAATCAGTCAAATGTTCCTCATGACTATCACTTCATAACTCTATATTTAAAACATATACCCTGCAAGTGAAACAAGTAATGCGTCTTCACCAACTTCATATTGCAGAGTTTCACAAACTATGACATTCTGGCACAGTATTAAGCCACTGGACAAATGTAACTTTTCTGAGCCTTTCCGAACCAATTCGTCATTGATGTCATATAAGAGCAACAAACACATTTTATAAGAGATTCATTTTTCTCAAAATAACCACACGGAGATGATGCAAAACTTGTAATGACCCACATTTTGACTGGAAGTAACTTTTAGAGTCATACAAAATCTTTCTGATGAAATCTCCAGTAGATATTATGCTAATTACAGTACAGTCATAGCAGATTCTGGTGTAGATGAACTGTCTTTTGAAGTGAAGGTCTTTTTTCCAAAAGGGTTTTAAGGTCTCTGGATCCTTCTCCAGAACAAGGTCTACTGAATGTTTAGCACAGTGAAAAGGATTTCTATAGTGTTCAGAACAAGAGGGCTTTTTTAAAACTATCAATTCATTCCCTGGGAGTGCCTTTAGAAAAAGCCTCAAACTTAATTTTAAGTGCTATGTTCCACATTCTTTGAGGAAAGACTGTAATTTCAATTCATCCCTTTCAGGCACATCAGTCTTTCAGCTTAGCTGTCAAAATGAACAATTTTGAGGAAAAATTGACCAAAGCTATTCACAACATCGCAACTTTCATAACGAGTCTTAACATCAGTAAAACTCTTACACTGTTGCACTGTAGTTATGGAATGAATCGAAAGAATAACCTTTCTTCTCAGACTATTCCATTTACTTCATCCTACTTCTCTTGCTAAAATTGGACAAGACTTGCACCCACCAGTTTAGCTGTGCTCCACTTATGCTCCACCTCCAGACTCGAAAGAGTAAAATGGTATGAATGATTGAGGTGTTTGGAATCGGAAGAATTGCTAAGTATTCCAGCAAAGTCTTTAAACTCTTCAGTCAACTATGGACAATGAGGGAGAGATTTCATATCATCCGCCGGTATGAGGCAAGATTAGAAATGCATTATTTGTCAAGATCTGCAGGTGCTGGTCCAGATTCGTCATTTTGCCAGATTAGTACATACATATCCTAGAAACCTTTCTGTCTAAACCTCTCAGTGCTGAGGTCCCACTGACAATCAGCAGTAAACTCATCAATCTATAGTAAGAGACTTGCGAGCAACTAGATAGAAATGTATTAACTGTTTCAAAGCTGAGAAAAAGGCCTATACTGGTGTTTCCAGCCCCACTGATTACGCATTTACTTCAGGAATTGATATCAATACTTTGACATTCCACAGGTTTTAAAGCATGGGTTAACTAACTATGGGTTAAGAAAATAGGGCCTGAGAGTGTTCATCTACACCAACAGCAAGAGATATGTAAACTCAATTATGGGTCAACTACCATAATTGACCCTACTGGTAAACCACGATACTGCATCTCCACACACAGAGTCACTTTATACTTCTCTTGAATACACTTCATGCAGATAATAAAAGACCAGTTACACATGGTATATGAATAAGATATTGGCTTAATGGAATGCCATTTGAATGCAGAGGATTTTGAGTACAAAGTCTCAAAAGTTGTAGCAGATGCCTTTGGGGAAACCCTAATAAAAGAACTGACATGTTACAGCACGATGGATGGGTGGAAGAATGGCTCTCTCTCCTGAGTGAGTCAAACACATGCTGCAGATGCTGAGTACACACCAAAACACCAAGGTTTCTATTGTGAAGCTCTATGGTATAAGCCACGATTCTGTGCAAATCAGCAGCAAAAACACCAGGTGTAGGGAGCTATATGCAAAGAACACCTGACATTTCTATTCTGCCACTGTATGTCCGATGACTCAGAGATTACATTGTTTTAAAGTGGCTCATGGGATTGTTTGTCGCTCCATCGTTGTGCTTCACAGTTTACCGCCAATAACATTTTGATCTATACACATTCATAACAACAAAACAAACAGCTACTCCCCCCGGATTCAAAGTGCATTATAGTCTGTAACCATATGGCGGAAAAAAAAGAAAAGTGGTAAGTCATATCATCTCTTAGTCAGGCATCCTTTGACAGATAAAAGTAGGCCACAGTTGAGATAAAGAATGCAAAGGCTTGAGGAAATCAGTCTTGGATAAATATTTATAGGCAAAAGTCCCCAGAGATCAGCACGCCTTGGTGGTTGTTTACACAACTGAAGTGATTATTCTGAGCAGGGAAACTGTTTAGCTGGAACTGGAAAAGGATTAAGTTGATGAGAGATGATAGATAGAATCGTACATGTTAGTGAAATGTTGTCTCTCCTTCTCCCTCTAAAGCTGGCTGCTGTGAATGAGCTGGCACAAAGTAAGGATGACAGTAATCTTCCTTACTCACCAAAAGAACTTTATTTACTAAACCCAAACATGCCTCTATGATAGGTCTCTGCAATCTACCAGTTGTAGTCCTCTGAGCATACGGATGTGTGACAGAGTGGATTTAGCAAATGATTCTGTTTTAGAGATGGTGATATCTTGTTTGACTTTCTCGGTGAGATAACCAAACAATGATTGCAATAGAATTACAATACAATTGCTTGCTTCTTGGGTTTTCTACCATGGCAAAAACATTGTTTTAATATTGTTTTACCTCTGCATTCACCTCAAATTGAAACCCTCTTAAGGACCCCCGAGCGAGGCATTCATCAACTACGTCTGTCAGTCCGACAGCAATTGAGCTGAATTGCGGGCTGTCTGAGAAACCTCGGGGAAACATGTCATCAGAGCAAACTTGATAAGCTTGCTGTCTGCTAAGTAAGCTGAATGTGGAGTGGTCGCTAAACGAGGCCACTGAAGCATCAAGTCATCTTCTTTGTGAAAAATGATAGCATAAGAATGTAGACTTTCCCTCTGTCATGTAAGTTTTCCCTCTGCAGTATATTACATTGAAGCACTCCTAAGCAACAATTATGTCTGCAGGTAACTGCATGTTTGAGTATCACAAATTACACTTGATTCTGTCTGACCTCACCTCTTAAAAAACTTTGTTTATGCATTTTTCACACAGCTTCAAAAAAAAAAAATCTTCTGATTGGTGCTGACTTCAGATCCATCATGAAAGAAAATCTGACTTTCCTAGCAGACATAACTCAGTGAGCATTTATAATAAAGCATGGGAGGAAAAGGTGGAAAGTGGTCTTGGAGAAATCAAAGAAAAACTGGACAGACAAGTATCAATTAGCCAGCAGTCATAACATGCTAAGATTGCAACAGACTAAAAGGTTTGCGCTGTTTGTGATTTTCCATTTGTTACACGAGCACCGTCTGCAATTATGTCTCAGATGATGCCATGACATAAATGAACAGTTGCCAACTTAACTCTGCTCATTCCTCGGGTACATGATACATTAAGTGAATCTTGGTAGGTCAATGAACATAGTGATGTCAAATACTGTAAGAAAGACATTCTGCACTACAAAGGATATGCATACGCACCAGCTATCTCGTTCTTTCCATTTTCCCTATGTCAGCAAATAGACAGTCTCTTATCCCTCTCGACATGCCAGATGACTTGCCCCTGCCTGCATAATCTCCATCCTGAGCTTTGTCAACAGTGGAGAACAAATTGACTCCACATACTACGCATCAGTGGAGCCACTCAGAATTCCCAGAAAGATTCCCGGACTGTAAGTAATAACTACAACGTTTGTCAGTTGTTTAATTCAAGGGTCTCCTCCCACAGGAGAAACAACATGGACTGTGACAACCGTGGAATGAAGTTAGAACCTCTACTTTCTTGCTGTTTTTCTGTGAGAATGTGGTTTCACCTTTAGTCGTTCGATTCTGTCTGTGATTAATCAGCACTTCTGGAGGGAAGACAGAGTTCAGGAATGGCTCAGCGCCCCATTATCTCATCTGCTAGCTCTACTGTTCTCTGTTCTCCCACTTCCACTTCAGAAGGACACTTTTTTCTATCACGGCCTCTCTGGGAAATCTTGGAAATGTTATTGGATCTCTTCCAATTGGGTGAAAACTGGCCATCTGCAGCTTTTCTTGGTCATGTTCCTCCATGCTAATACTTAGAAACTCTTGTCTCATGGAGTTCACGTTTACGCAACATTCCGCATGTCAGCAGGACATTTGGACGCCATCGGTTTAATTCTGTTTGAGCCTAAACTAAGTTAAAAAAAAAAGTAAATAAATAAAAGATAACAGCAGCTACATGTTGAATACTAGTGGTAACAACCAAAACACAGCATACCAAAATATAAACTATGGTCCACCAGAGCAACTTCAGCACATCTCTCCATAGATTCTACAAAACTCTACTTAAGGGACCCATACCCCATTCTTATACAAGGCCTTGTGTCATTTGGTGTTTTGTTGATGGTGGTGACAGCACTATGCTTGGTCTGGTTACTGACATGGCCACAGTATAAGGTTAATATTGTTCTTATTCTCATCATCAGTGAACAATCGCACTCTGTGGATGAAGGCGTTCTCATTGTGTAAGGAACAACTCTCATTGAGACAGAAGTACTTCAAAATGAAATGGAGGCAATTATCTGGAATGATTTTGTATTTATCAGTGTCTGCCATACTCTTAAAGTGGTCTAGTGGACCTTGAAATGCACCACACACCATATCACAGCTACCAGAATGCTTCACTGTTGGAAACAAGCATGTGGGCCAGTCTCTTTTGGCAAACACCACATGTGTCACATCTGCTTGCTGAATACAGCATGAAGGATAATTAATCCAATCCAACTTTTTTCACTGCTTCGTACACACCAGTGCCTGTGTTTTATGTACTCCTTGACTCACAAAGATGCATTTTATGTGTAATAGGAGTTTACACACCGCAGTCCAACTAAGAGTATCATTCTCTATGAAGTTTCAGATTCGCTTTTCTGTTTTGTGTTGTATCTCAAACTATCAAAACCATCACATTGTACGAGTCTGCATAGTTTACCCTATTCTTTCCTCCAGATATCCATGCCAACATCACCTTAGCTGCTGTTCCTCCTGATACGTCAACAAATCAAGGACTCACTGGAGCTCTTGACAAAGGCACCAAAACTGTCATTACTCTTGAAAGTCATGATAGCCAAATAATGAGTGACAGGGTCAGACCTGACCTGGTTTTAGACCTGACACAAAGCTTGATCAAATGTCAATTCCATAATTAACTCAGTTCACCACACCCAAATGCTTTCAAAATATTTACCTCTGCTCTACTCAACACTTTCTCTTTTGGCAGTTATCTGTGTATCACGTCACCTTAATTGCATGTCTAGATGGTTTCTTAATAGATAAAACCTGATGACTAATCAATGCACCATGTTTCAACAATTTTAACTGCTCGCTTAATATGTGATATAACATGTCATAATTAGTGGTTACGTGTGAGTCAATCCAGTCAAAGTATTAGAGAGTGGATAAAAAAGGGGAACAGTGTCAGTCAAGTGTACCTTCCAAAGCGTACCATGCTTTATTAAAACGTACTGCAAAGTGGATTGGAGGTCAACAACATCACAAAGCACGGTTCTGGAATCCATTACAATAACCCATGGGCGATGTCTTGCATTTCTCAGCTAATCACCTGAAAAGTCTCAGGCATTCCAAGCTACTCCCTTTGGCCAGCCCCTTAAACAAATCTACGTATTGTCAGTGTTTTCCTAAGCACCATGACTTGCATCAAGTAACAAAGCTCTTTCCTCTTACCCTAAAAAAAAAAAAACAAACAGATTTTCAGCAAGCTACAGGAATGATCTGTGCAGTCTGCTGTTCCTCCTATGCTAATTAAATCAGCTGTAAAAATCATGCAAGACAGATTTTTGAACAATGCCATTCTACACGAAACTATTCTGTAAGCCAGTGGTTCTCAACTCCAGTCCTGGGGGCCCACTGTCCTGCACGTCTTTGTTTTAACTCTTCATTATCACAGTTAATTGAGCTAATCAAGGGCTTGATGATTAATTGATCAGTGGAATCAGATGTGTCAGACCTGATTTAAAACAAAGACATGCAGGACAGTGGGCCCCCAGGACTGGAGTTGAGAATCACTGCTGTAAGCTATTTTATAAATCTGATTGGTTCATTTGTTCAACTTTGGATTTCAAAGAGCAGAAATGTATATCTGTATTCTTCATTATCGCATATGACATGAACTCTGATGTCAGACCACTAATAGTGTCTATAGTGTCTAAATTTCTAGTATACCAGATTTTCTCAGAAGTGACACATTATCCCTTTCCCCAGCAAGTGTGTAGTATGTGAATTGTGTACATAACTATGCTGTCTTCAGAGTAACTGCAAAATGATTATCATGATTTATTAAAAAAGGGGGGGGGGGGGTATTCTTAGAAACTGGATATTCCAAATCAAATAATGTCATTTTCAACATATATTCCTATATATCATATATTCGTTCCTAAATCCGGATGAATTACGAGTTAGAGTGTAAGAGATCGACTTTTCACAATTTCCGGCGTTTACCGATGCAACAAGCAACTGACACCAACAACATATCTCCAAAATGCATGTTGAGATCCTTCAATCTAAACGCTACTGGCTTAGTATGCGGTGCTTGTTTGTTGCGTTTCTCTAAACTAGCTACTTCATCTCTCCATGCTGTTAAACGGAAGCCTACACAGTAACTATTTGTGACGACTGAGTCTCTCCTGAGATTTGGATTATCTTTAAACCATTAGATTCTTGAATTCTGAACTACCACCTTCAACCTATTTGCAGTCTAAATCGGCAGGAGAACGTTCCTTTGTTCCTCTGATCCGTTCCTTTGTTTCCCCCGTTTACCCCAAATCCAGGAGGCTGCTTAGGGAGGGAAACTATGCACAACAAAACTTCAGGAGAACAGCTTGACACGAATAGTACATTTTTAATAACACTCACCGCTGTCGCTTTGTACCTGTGGCTGGCTTTCCCGTCAGGTAGTGGCAAGGAATGGAGGGACAGAATGAAGTGTAACAGCAGTGCACCGGAGAGAAGCTGGGCGGCCAGCATCATCCTTTGATTTGATTCGGACCCGTACACACCACCTGAGCGCGTGGACACTTCAAGGGACAGACAGAGGGCGGAGATACTGCTCTCTGCGCTGTGGAGCTTACAAGAGTGAAAGAGCGTTGGCTTACCGAGGGATTTTATACTCTCTGATTTCTTTGTTCTCTCTCCTTCAAATTACAGTTTTATGGTCCTGAGTGAGAAGTTCATCAGTGCTCACGTGATTCAACCTCAACACATTTTTTCAAGGATGCAGCAGAGAAAGTTGGTAATCAGCATCTGGGAATAAAAAAAACAACTACAGAATATTTTCCTGCATGATTTTATGATCTTATTTGACGATCGCGTGGAGGGTTTGATAATGTGTAACATACCAAGTTTGAATATCACTTCCAACTTTCAGTTGTTAGTTACTGATTTCCTGAGTTTTCCAGCCTAATTTGGGCAATAAAGTAAGATTCTAAAATAGTCATTTATAAGCTTACGTCGATGAAACCATCGTTTCAGTTACACCTGTCAAATAATAGTGCAACCAAATGGAAAATTCAAGGACAAAGTTTCTAATAATATAGTTTCCCGTTAAATTAATATGCTTTTCTCTAAATGTAGCTCCCTTTAAGTACTTTGACAGGAGATTTGTTTCAAAACTGACAAACCCTCCAAGTTGTATGAAGAGCCCTAAAACACTTTTCAATGAGTAGACACATTTCTCAAATGCTTTGGTTTAAAGTGCATGAATGGTGTCATTACTGTCAGACTTATGGTAGAGGAAATTGTTTGTTTGGAATAGATCAGTAAATTAAAGGGCTGTTGCTGATGTCTTTTGAACAACATCAGTCAGAACCATCATCTAAGCAGTCTCCCGCCTTGATGACAGTGTGTGTGAGTGTGTGTGTGATCTGTAGAATTGTTTTAGTGCCTCTAAGATCAATATATCACCAAGTCTTTGCAAAGTGAGTGTTTCATGCTTGCCATTTACTCAAATTTGTTTGTCATTGTAAGCTGTAACCAATTTATTGCCATGTAGTTATCATGTTATTTCTAAAATCCTTGATTTTGCGTTCAGTGCAGTGGATTGTTGCAGCTAAGCAATACAGAAACTTAACCCCCATCAGATGATGTGGGGTTTTTTTCTCCTTTTCTTTTTGTAACTGTACGGTTGGATTTCAAATATCTTTGATGTGTATCAAATGAATTATTTCTGTATTAGCGTAGACTGCACATAGCTTATTTTGTTTGATCATAATTATTTGTTAGAGATGGAAATGTATCTTTTTCTATCTTTAGAACTTCTGCCAGTTCGTTCATCACCTTTCCTTTCTCTGCGGACGTTTTAACAAAGGCTCTCTTCTAATTACGTTGCGTGCATCTGGATTTTACACTGAGTTGTTTTATAACAGCCCACTGACGACGGCTCTACCAGAGACATCCCAGGTTCACACACCACTGCGAGCCAAAATACACAACACAGCTAATTGATCTCAGACTGCTCTTGGCAGTCAGTATTGGTAAACTCTCAAACAAGCTTCATGAACAGAGTGGACCCATGCATGCCTTTGAAAACAAAGGCTAACTAAGAGAGAACTGAAGACTAAATGCTGTATTTTTCTTATCAGTTCCCTATGGCTCATTCTCTCTCTCTCTCTCTCTCTCTCTCTCTCTCACTCACTCTCTCTCTCTCTCTCTCTCTCTCTCTCTCTCTCTCTCTTTCCCTCTCTCTCTCAAAAGGCTGATACAGAGGAGTTCACAGTGACATTGAGATGGAAAACACTTCCACATGGAAGTAAAAAAAAAATCTTTGTACCGCACTTATGAGGTACCTTGAGCAGCTTTTCTGATACATGACTGTTTCCTTCATCCACACAGCAGATGTTTGGTGTATGACATTCTGCAGGGTGAACAATGAACTCTTAAGACCATTATCTGTTACTCTGGCTCAAAGGTCATGTGTAGACAACAACTTGTTTGTAAAGGGGGGAAAAGGCAGTAGAAACTTTCATACTCTGACCACAGAACATCAGTCTCTTCATTGTGATTCCTCTTCTACTCCACCACAATAAAGACCAAGAACATAACCACTGCCTAATCATGACTAAGTGACCTGGTGACAAGACGGTATGTTGTGTGAAGAGTTTAGAGAGTTCAATGTACTTTATAGAGGTCTTTATTAGCACCCCCTTGTGGTTCTGTAGAGTATGAGCACTTCACTGTATCAGCATGTTTGTCTTTTGACCTCAGGGGAACCCTCATCAATTATAAGAAGGATGTCCTGAAAGCAAAAAACAGCGGTATAATTGTATACCCTTCCTGTCCTTTTGTTAGTAGGTGTTGATCTACGTTTGATCAACTGGTTTGCCTGTCGACCATCCTTGCCCCTCCAGCAATCCATCCCTTCAACCTGAAATCCTATTGACCAGCAAAGGCTTTCTGGCCCTGGGGAGGCCCAGTACTGCCAACCACAACAAAGTCATGTGGACCAGCAAGCAAGTAGGGACTTTCCCCCCAAGGACTCACTTATGATCAATTACGGCTCCAAACGGCTGTTGGAGCATAGAGGAAGGCTGTCCAGCTTAATCACTGGCAGATTTCTCCGAGATTTACTGGGTCTTCACCCCTCATTTTAGTGGGGAGAACCACAATGACGCTGAATCATCTCAAATTACTGACGGACTCGTAAACCCACTTAAAAGGCAAAAAGAAAACATTTCTTTTTTTTTTTTTCTTTCTCTTGCTTTTAAACCCATTTCTGATCCCAGGTGTATCAGCAAGAGCAGGGCATTAATCCAGAGAAAGCATAAATACTTTTTTTTTTAAATATCCATCTTTTGAACAGTAGTGTAAAAAAGGGGGCAGTAGTTTTGAGATTTTAGCTCTTTCAGAGATGAGCGAGTGAAGGTAAAGAGATCAGTAAAAGCTACCAGGTGTCTCACTGGACTAACTGCAAAAGACATCCATAACAATGTAGCCCTAATGTAACTAATCCCAGCGCACATATGTTTACTTTCAAATCTCCATCTTTTGTTATGGTGATGGTAACTGAGTGAGAATGAAGGGGTAAACAGAGCGTCCGCTCATAGTTCCTCTTAATAGAACAGATTTGATGCTTTTGTTAGTTAACACCCGCAAAAGGATTATGTGTGGAATGTTAAACAAAGTGGTTAAAAAAAAAAGTCTGAGCAATGTGTTTACTTCTCATGTTTTTTTTGTTGTCTGTTCAATATTTCCAACATATTTTCTGTGATTTGAATTGTTATCCTGACTCTCTTTCAAAGGCACAACCCCTCTCTCTCTCTCTTCATCTCTCTCCCTCTCTCTCTCTCTCTCTCTCACACACACACACACACACACACACCAGCACACCTGCAAAATCAATGAAAGTCTACATCTGGACAAGGTCAGGAGGGGAGGGATCCAGGGATTTCCCATCAATGAGTCAAAAAAAAAAAAAAATACACCAGAGACAGAATCCCACAGTCGTTGCTCTTCTGCCACAATAACACTGTTTGTGAGTAACACCACACCATTACCTTCCTCACAAACGTTTTCAGGTTACTCAAAGGCTTAGTTCTTGTGGCAATTCAACTCTGACTCCTCCTGGAGTCTGGTACCTCTTCTGTGTACTCCTCTACCACAACAAACAAAGATAGCAGTGCCAAGACCTCTTAGAAGGCATGTCCTGTTCCTCCTAGTTGTAAACATGTCTTAATTGGCAAGTCGTTACGAGAGCAAAAGTTGGGCAAGCTAAGTCATTGAGGAGCGATACTTTTAGCTACTTTTAGCTGCATGGTATTGAAATGATAACTTGAAATTTCAGAGATAGCTGAGTGAATGTATATCAGAGAGTAACATCACCCTATTTGTTGTTGTTGTTGTTGCTGTTGACTCAAGCCATTGCAGTTTCCCCAATGGTAACAGGATAGAAAAAAACAACTGTTGAGCAAATGCAGCTACATCTGAACCAGTCGTTGACAAAATGACAAAATCCAGGAAAACCATGGAGGGAAAGACAACATGTAAAAGCTCACAGCCTTTAATGGAATCTGGGTTTTACTATTAATCATTGATCTAATATCCAGTTCACTGAAAGTGTGAACAGCCTGATTTCATCTTCAAACCAGATGGCTCTGATTTTCCACATCCTTCATACAGAAATATACACTATGACTTTTCAAAACATACACATCAGAAAAGTTGTGGCACTATAAGCTAGCCTAAAAATAACAGTATATTTCATGAGGAGATGACATTATACAGCAAGAGCATTTTTCTCTTAAATGTATTCTTTCCTTCAAAGTAGTAGACATACCACAAATTAAATAGTTTATTATTTCATATGCAAAAACAACAGTGAACTATTCATCTTAAATTTCAGTAAATAAGAGGAAAGGCAAATATCCATGAAAAGAACTGGAAGGCGAGCTGAAAGTCAAGATAATACGATTTCAACATTGCAATACTTTGGGGAGGTGAACAGATCTTGCATTTTTATTTCTTTATTTACTGTGTTTCTTTGCTGCTTTTTTTCCCCTGACATTTGCCTTAAGGCCGCAGTGCTCGAACAGACTTTGATTAGATTTCATTTCTTTAAGGATCAGTCTCCTCTCATACCTGTGTCACTGAAAAGCAGCTGTCACTCAAGCTCCAGGACACTAAATTCATGTGCTGAGTGGCTTTATTTGCTACAAGTAAAACAAGGATACAGTGATATTTTTAAGAAACAGAAACAAAGACAAGGATTAAACCGACAAACATGAAACACAATGGCAATAGAAGAAGTTATGCCTTAGACTCTCAAGGAATCTCACTGACATTTGTTTTCCTGTTTATGTGTATCAGTTTCTAAGTTAATTCAAAACCTTCCTGGTTACATTATTTTTAACATTAACAACACTCTAACATTTTAATTTTTAAGGACACTAACTTTCATACATCTTTGCTGCTTTCTGCTCACGTAACAAATTATGAGTTAAACCAACACTCCCAAATAGATTATTAACAAATTTCTAATACTTTTAATTATTTAAGAACACTAATTTTCATCTGTCTTTTTGTCTTCTATTGCTTTTATGTACTGTTATATTAATTAGTCTAGCCACTCAGGCCAGCCAGAGAAGGATGGGTTTCCCCTACTGAGTTTTGGTTCCTCCCAAGGTTTTTTCCTATCTCAGTAGAAGGGAGTTTTTCCTCGCCACTGTTGCCTTAGGCTTGCTCATTGGGGGTATTATGTCTGGCATCCTGTAAAGCTACTTTGTGATAATGTCCATTGTGAAAAGCACTATACAAATAAAATTTAATTGGATCAAACCAAAATGAACTGATTCCTTGGCCTGCCAAATACCCCAGGGGGGTAGATGCTGGGCTGGTTCAGTCTGGGAACAAAGTCGAGCATAACAGTCCCAGGAGCTGGGAATCTTAAAGCTGGGAATTTTAATGACTCAGATTTGGAATCTACAGTGACACTCTACAAAGGGTGAGATCATTGTAAACATTACATTTGAAAGTGCATGTTTTACAGTGTTACTAGTGGAACTGTCTGCAAAGATGTTTTTCTTTTTTTTGTTTTCCTTTGGTTAGACAAGGCTTGATAAAGTGATTAGGTGTCAGACAGTTTTCATAGCTAAGAGACAGTAATTAAACCATTCTGCAGTCTGGTTTGCCAACCAAGAGATGTCATAATTCGATACAGCTTTTGAGCTTTATTTTTATGCTCCTAACCCAAAAATAATTTCATGTTATTTCACCTTGGGCATAACAGTAAAGGATTTGGTTTCAGAGAGAAGTAAATGAGTCATATTTGGTGGATCAAGTGGACGTAACAAGGTGATGTCTTTAAAGGAATTTCCCCCATTAAATTCAGTCATTACATCATAAGACAAAATCTTTTTGTACACCACAGTAAAAAAACAAAAAAAAAACACGTTTAAAGACAAAGGCTTCTATATTTCTGCTTTTGGGCTGTTAACAGTGAACGATCTGGCTACTTTCATATATAGATGTAGAGGGAGAAGGCTAAGTGGCCATCTCTAATCATGATGGAGAAGGAGAAGTTACAATGGAAAAACTACAAAAGAGAATTAGGGTTAAACTATTGCTGAAACTGCAACTTGAAGCCATCTTTTCCCTCTTTCAATGCCCCTTAAAGATTTTAGTGACAAGGAATCCTGTGAAAAAATTACAATGCTGTAACTTTCAGATTCCACTAGGCCATTGAACCTTGGGATAAGTGTGTCCATGTAGACTTTTCCTATAAAGGAAGGATTACGGCATGCTTCAGTTGCTTGTGTGTGTGTGTGTGTGTGTGTGTGTGTGTGTCTGTCTGTCTGTCTGTTTGTCTGTTTGTGTGCACATGTGCCAATTAAAACTCCAAAATCAAGATTTCATTCAGGTTAAAAGGAACCATTGTTAAGAGATTACATTTTCAGAATACTAAAAAACAGTTGTCAGCAAAAGCCTGTCAACTGGTTTTGAGCATCAGAGGAAGAAGAGATAAAACGTGCTGACATGGTTGAAAACTGCATGAATGTTTTCAAACACTGCTGAAGAATGTGTTTATAAGTGTATCTTCACAAACCATGTCTTTGTTTCCGTAAATGAACGTTGATGATTGAGAGCATGTCTATACCTGTGCAGTGGCCAGAAGAAGGAGTCGTGCATGTCTCTATGGGCTGATAGCTGAAAGTGAACCAGATGATACCATCACATTAGATGTGAGGACATTATAAAACCAATGTACTGGCTCCACTGCAGAGCCACTTGTGTTGAAGAGCCACGTCTGTGCTTCTGTCAGCCTTTTAGGGAGATTCTGGGGCCCCTATTCGCTTGATTAAATACAAGCCAGACCTTGTGCATAGCCCCACTGCGAATACTGCTCCAGCTACACGCCCAAGACTTTAGTTAAACTTGCAAGAGACTGTGACATGGAAAAGTGCCTTGAGAAATGACTCATTCTCTTGAAGCCCTCTCCCAATGAATCCCCCCTACCCTTGCACCAGTGACCACAAGAAAGAGCTTGTGGAATCCAGTGGGGTACTGGGTTAAAATGAGAGGGGGGTGGGAGCATTATACTGCAGCTGTCTACATCACTTTATGATTAAAACTGCGAATGCTACAGGGAGAGAAAGAGAAGTGGCATTGTTTCTGTTTGTTAAGACTTCGAGAGCAAGTATTGAGAGACAATAGTCACCAGACTCTTTATACAAGTATTCTTATGTTGGTCATTACCATCCATCACCATTCTGTTCCTTAGGATATAATAAAACTTGCTTTGATCCTACTTTTTTTTTTACACGTTACATATGGTATAGACCAGAAAGTGAACCTAGATATCTTATTATGCTAACACCTCACGGCTGCTCTATCACAGCTACAGTTTTTTACCAGTGTGAATATTCTTGAGGTCAACACAGTTAAAGTTGTCCAACAATGACGGCTTTGATTTCCTCGCAACATCAACTACCTCGTATCCACTGAAAACATGTTAGATATCTCCCTTGTAACCAAATGCAAGTGTTAAACACTCACCGTCCCCCCTGCGGTGAGAGGTGTCCTGGGTTCTTGAACCCTTTGGTTTGAATGGTTTTGCAGTTTTTGTGAAACTTTCCCAAAGGAGACAAGAGGAGCTCTCTGTTTTCCAGCATGATTCTCTCCACCTGGAAGAGCTCAACGTGGCTGTTAACAAATTAAAGTAATGTGTTTTTTCTCTGTATGCCCTCCTATTGGTGTGTGTGACTTGACCTCTATTTTGGGGAGACTGTGGAAATCAGGTGTGCTTTAGGGCTCAACATCTGACCATCTGGTTCCATAACCACAGCATCAGTTGAGCTCTTAAAACAAAAAAACATACAACACTGGCACTGGGATGTTGTTGAACACAGATAAAACACAGCCATATACAATGCATAATGAACGTTGAATCACCGGCCTCCCCTGGGAACTGGGGTGTGAATCATACACATTTTCCCTACAGATGAGTCCCCCTGCATGCTACATACCCCCCACACATAGCGGATCCTTGTCAGCCAGCTGTAACCACACAGGAATTCTGGCCACTGCTGAAACAGAAATTTTAACAAAGATGTTTATCTGCCACTCTGCCATTTTTGTTTAGTTTATGTAAAAGCTGAGAGCTCTGGACCAGTGCCTTTGACCTTGTGCGTCTAACCTAAAAGGCCGGACCTAATTGGTTGAAAGAAAGAAAGAAAGAAAGAAAGAAAGAAAGAAAGAAAGAAAGAAAGAAAGAAAGAAAGAAAGAAACAAAGAAAGAAAGAAACAAAGAAAGAAAGAAAACCATTTATTTTGGAGGAACACATTCATTGTTACATTCTAATAGTTGAAAAGGTATGTTCCTGTGTGGGGATGGTTTTAACCATCTCTGAGGTTTCCGGAATCCTTTTATAAGTGCAAATACTTGCTGTGGTCTGAACTGTGGAATCATAATGTTATTGCTCAGCCTCAGAAAGCATATTCAGCACTAATCCAAAGAGAAAACATTGTCATCTTCACTTAAGATATATCCTCTGTGAGTACTGCTCTCGATATGAAGGGATTTGATATATTGAAAACTTCTGCTGGTCTACTGCCAGTCTACCTGCACCTCTGCATTCCTCACCATTGTATAGTATTACCAAGACAAACACAAATGTAACAAAGTACTGTAAAGTCCTGTCACTGTTTAAATCTCCATTTAAATCTGTAGGTTTGAAGTTTATGGCTCCACAGGGGAGCATGGTCCATACCAGCTGTTCAGTTCATTCCTCGGTATTTAATATTGTGTACATTTTGTGAAACAAACATACTTATCTCTGCTAACATCAAACACGGCTGCTATGTGTCCTCTCCTATGAACCACAGAATTTTAGCTGTGCTTTTACTCTCCATTCACTAAATCTCTATTCCAAGAGTATAGTCCCAGCACCCTCTAGGCTTTTGTAATTACATCAAGACTTCCCAGTACGTATTTACTAGCAAGTCATTCTTCGCATCAAAGTTTCACTCGTTGTGACTGAGATTTAATTGATTTTTTTTTAATCATTCTCTAACTTTTACTTGTCACGGAATACTATGTTGCGCGCTTGCCAAACGTCAATTAATCCATGACCAAACAAATTCAGCAAACTCTGTGTTTGCATTCTATATGCAGACGCCTTGGGAGATTGATCACGACACAAGTGTGTTCGTTTAATGAGGATGATTAAGTTTTCGCATTTAATTATACAGCGCTGTTTTAATCATTAAAAGTACTCCGAATTCAGGTGAAAAAGTAGACCAGCATGTTTGAGGTATTATTTCATCCGCAAACCAATACCGTATATCTGGTGTAAATCTTATTTCCGTAGGGAACTTAAACGTATAACTTGGAACAACACTTTGCACACTCAAAATACTTGTCCAAAAAATGTTCGTGTTAGTCCCGTATACGACAGTAGTAAAAAATATCTGCGATACGCTCAAAATTGATTGAATCTTTGCGCCATCAAGTGGCCATCGGAGCGCTTCTAAACTGTTTCAATCTAGCTTTATGTTTCCATATAATCCCTGAGCAATTTCTCAAACATATATCGTAATATCCTTGTCTGATACTGAAAATGATATACGTCTTGTGAATAGTTGAGAATATCACTGGTCTTGATGTTAAAATTATGCTGCTAATCTGGCGGTCACAAATGTAGAAATAAAGACATTAATTTAACAAAATAATTTGTCCAATTTCACTGCAGACATATGTGGCCCTGTGCCCTCAGATGACTTCGTAAAAGCATGCTGCAGTAGTACACTCAACTTCGGTGATCAAAGTCATTAACAACCAAAATTAATAATCTGTGTCTCGTTTAAAACAGAACTTGTGTTTAATGTGCAGTGCTTGGTGTAGAAGTGATACTTATCTAACCTCTTAGTCCAGGTTAATCGTATCAAATAGGGTCAGTCGGAGAACAGGAAACGTCTAGAAAGCTGTCAATGACAACTTTGTTTATTTCATTATGTCAGAGTTTTGATATCTCAGTAATGCGTATTGGCACAACTGTGTTTCTTTGGGACCTTTGCAGAGGGCAATTAAAGAAACTGGGACATGCATATAAAACACATATTACTGTTACGTTTAAAACACGAGCTGACTCTTCGAGTATGTTCGCGAATGCGCTCTTACATGGTTTGTCAAGGCAAGGTCATTTACACGTGTGGTATGTATTCCATGAAGTTTTCGACAGTACGATACAATAAGCTAAAAATACGTTGGTGAAGTACCGATGGGTTTGCCAAAATAAAAGACCACAAGCGGCGAGGAATGTGGCGCTCCTGTCCGTGATGTTGCACATGCGTACACTGTGATATAAATGATAATATATCACATGATAAATAAATAGTACATTAAGGAAACATTCAAGATAAATGAGCATCTTTGGATCCATTATAGTACAATATTACCAGAGAAAAACATTTCAAAAAATCCTCAGACACTCCATAAACAAGATACAGCTGAGGGATTTGTTGACAAGAAGATTAACAATGGAACTGTAGATTGTAATGCAGTGCAGTGTTTTACAATGCATTTTTTTCTTGTCTCAGTGTAATATAAAGCATCGTTTCTGATTAACCATGACATGACATACTATAGGCATCATGAAAATATTTTTATCTTCTGCCATAAAAGTGTAGAAGTCTATTCTCTCTGTCTTTGTGTGTTTTTGTTCTTATTTCTCATGTGTTTCATTATCATCTTTGCAATGTGTACCACTGTACAAATTTAGTTTTTTTTATTTCTATATAGTTGATTTTGACTGTGACATAATTTTGTTCCTGTTCTCTGAAACACAGCCATTCAGACAATGGATCTTTCAAATCTTTTCGGAGACGATGTTTCTCGTCTTGTAATAAGCTCTCCTGTATCTTTCAAAGCCAACGGGAAAACGTCTATGAAAGACACAAACGACGGCAGACGGCTTTCTTTCAAAGCCAACTTTTATGTTGATATATGATTCTTCGGGCGGCCATTTTGGAATTTTACTGTTGCTGGGTTCGCGGTCTGGGTTTATGCTCCTGCATGGGATCACAGCCAGTCATTAGTGTACTTGCGGTGTGACGATAAGTTACTGTTATCGAAACACTGTCAAACATTGTCTCTGCTGATTGAATTTTTCTAATAATCCTACAAAGATGGCCAGAGGAAGTCGCAGTCGCCCTTCAGCGCCAGCAAGGTAAACTGATATTTTTGTACTATAGAGTCAGCTGACCTTTACGCCGGGTAACTGCTTCAGCATGTAACTAGTTATCTAATCATTTAGCTAATGTAAGTTAACGTTGGTGAGCCTCCTCTCTGATTGTCCAGTTTTTCGTTACCACGTTGCAGTATTTCTTAAGAATAGGTAGCTCCAGGCTATGTGTCAAGTTCGTACCTGGGTTTCTGAGATCCTGTGGTCCTGGTATTCTGGTAACATGTCTACCTGGATGCATTTCAATTTAGTAGATAGATGAAAGGTCACATTTAGAAGGTTGAGTGTGCGTAAGCCAATCGTCTTTGCTCAGTCACGCTGGAAATATTCTTAAAGCAACTTAAGCACGTTGTGATCATCATAACGTAATCTCTGTGAGGTCAAGTTAATCAACCCTCACTGTAACTGACCACTGCTGGAAATGGATAGTGTTTCGCTCAGCAAAACTGACGAATCACAAGCACCTGTTTTAAATTCGAGGTTACATTTTATCCAGGGCAAAATATTGCGAACTGAAGTCTATATGGGTAAAATATAAAGAAACAAAATTTATAATCACTTTGCCTTGTATTCACCATATATCACATATATGCCATCTGCCTCTGTTTTAGTGCTCCAGCTCCATCTTACACACCAGCTCCAGCTCCTCCTCCTCCAGCAGCACTGGCTCCGGCTCCAGCCCAGCCCAAGCAGCCCGGGCTCATGGCCCAGATGGCCTCTACCGCTGCCGGGGTGGCGGTTGGCTCGGCCGTGGGACACGTGATGGGCAGTGCTCTCACAGGTGCCTTCAGTGGAGGCAGCAGTTCTGAGCCAGCCAAACCCACCAGCACACACCAGGTAAAACCTATTAAGGTGTCAGTCAGGGCCAGCTGTGAGATGGCCAGCTAAAGTTCTCTGTGGCGTATAGAAGGAAGATTGAACTGGTGTGTGGAGCTTTTTGAGTCTGAGTGAATGTGGGAGCTCTAGTTTTCAAACGTAATGTCAGATCAACATTGTTTTTCATAATGTTGGAACATATTATACACATTTTTTTAACTCTAAGTGGAGGGACAGCTAAATATTTGTGTATAGACTTTGCTCTAATCAAAATCTGTCATGTTTGTGTCAAAACAAGAAACTGGTGTTTCAAGTTTGTTTTTGAAATAAAATCCAGTCCGTTCTTGGTAAGCTGATCTTAACTAAGAGGCTGGATGTAGTTAATGCTATGTTGCGCGGTTTATTCTTAACCCATTATTTCACACTTTGTGAAAGTATTATCTAAGTATAACTATCAAATATTTCTTTGATGACTGATCTCCTCTCTAATCTCTCCCTTTCTCCGTCTTCTCTCATCTTCTCTCTTTATTTTCCCCTTTCTGCCACTCTCTTTCTCCCTCTAAACTGTCGTAGGAGCCCCCCCGCGCCGCACCCCCCCAGCCTGGTCCATGTCATTTTGAGGTGAGGCAGTTCCTTGACTGCGCGACCACACAGGCAGACCTCAGCTTATGTGAAGGATTCAATGAGGCACTCAAACAATGCAAATACACACACGGTAAGCCCTCCGTAACAAGACATTCACAGGACAGTATTACTCACCTCTGTTAGTTTTAGCGATTTAATAACTTGAGATTTGTATTTTGTCAGAGGGGATGTGCTCTTGTGTACGTGTTTCGCTTTGTGTTTTAGATTTGTCGCTTCTGTCAGTATGACTTGTACAATTTAAAGTGAAACGGATAATCATAGTATTTGTTCTTAGTCAAGTACAGTTGCTGTTTTGCATGTGGAGTGACCATGTGATATGTTGCTTTTCCAGGAGTGACATCTCTGGTGTGACAGTGAAACGGGACCACAATCTCAGAAAACACTGAATGTAGACAGGAAGTGTACTGGTCAAGAATTACTAACTCTCCAGTAGTTAAGCTGTATCAGTTTTGTTTGTGGATGTGAAATGCATTTCTTTGAATGTGTGATTATGTGTATGGGATTGCAAAATAAAAGCGCTACTATTTACTTTTACTGCGCCTGTTTATTTGTTTGTTTGTTTTCATTTTTAAGTTTGAGTCTGCCACTTTCTAGTGATCTGACATACAATATAAATTTGTCTCAAAATGGAGCTTGATGGGAGAACCACCATAGCTGATTTATTATGTATTTGCTGTGACATCTTACTTCATTCATTTATGTGAGCTCAACAAATTTGGGGTTGGCAGTCTGACAAAAAGACTTTGATTCAGCATTCAAAGTCATAAGAATTAGGACTCGACGTTTTTACGATTGATTCCTGCTGACACGGTGGTTTTCAAATCAGGTCTTTATCAGACTCCTTTAAAATGTTTAGTCTAATTCATACAGGGAATCCTAGTTTCATTTGACAAAATAACTACATTCAGAGACATCGAAGTACGGTAAACTTCTATGTAAGTCATCACTCACATTTCCCATTGTAGTATTACAGTGTCGATACATCTGCAGACCCAGTGCTTTAAGAAAAGTATGGTCTTATACAGTTATATTGCCACGACAAATCACAGGCTGCGATGCAGAGGCGTTTCTGTACATCAGCCAATGAGAAAGTAGGTAGAGAGATCATCTTCCGGTACGGACAAAATCGCATGCAGGAACGTATCATTCTTGTCACCTTTCGCTTGTAAAGTAGAAGCATGCCGTTCATTGATTTGGAAAGTAATTTGCCGGCAAGTAAGTTTTCGGAGGATTTTTTGAAAAAACTATGCTCTACCACAGCTGCCATTCTTGGAAAACCAGAGGACGTGAGTATTGGTGGTTCACTGATTGTTACAGTCTTGACATTGCTCGTTGCAGTCTTCTATCTCGCCTGATAATGTGTTACCTGAACAATATACACTATTAGTGCCGTGTAACCTGTTGCCTGTAATGAATAATAAACAAGAGTGTAGTGGACCTCAGTGCGACTCATGAACAGTTTCAAACATACATGGATCGGTTGCAAATATATGCGGTACACATACATTTGGAGTTTTCATCGTATTACATAATCATTTATAACCGTGGGATTAATGTCTAACCGCCTTTCCTTTTAGAGGATGAATCTGGTGGTGAAACCTGACTTGCCGATGTGGATTGCCGGGTCGTCTTCTCCATGTGTGATGCTTTCCGTGTCAGCCATTGGTGTGACTGACACCGCTGAGAAGAATAAAGCGCACAGTGCAAAAATTTTCCAGTTCCTCACTGGAGAGTTGGGACTCAGCGAAGACCGGTCAGTTGACAAATTTGTTTCATTTGCTTTAGAGGGACTTCTAGCAGGAGAATAGTCATAGTCTACGATTGACTATGTGCCCGACTATATTGGTTTGACTAAGTCATTGTCAGTTTTTAAGTGTGTAACTTAAATGTTGCTACTTAAAGTGTCCTATAGGCCTGTTTAACAACTGAACAGTTAAATAGGCCTGTAGGTTCATCATGTGAAGGTTCCCCTTGCAGATCACGAAATCTATCAAAATATTTTGATGAAATTCTTAAGGCTTAAGCTACTATATTGTATATTATTATGTACTGTAAATGTATTGTTATTATTATAAATATTTTTAAACTTTGCCTCAAATTTATTTGAATATGATGCGTAGACTTACATTTTTAAAACCACTCAATGATGAGTAGAGTTTTGTTTATATGTCATATATAGAATAAAGACCTGTAAACTTTGTACACTTTCTGTGTAGCATTGTCATTAGGTTTTATCCTCTGGAGCCGTGGCAGGTGGGGAAGAAAGGAACTGTGATGTCTTTCCTCTGAAGAATCAACATTCCCTCAAAACAGTGCGACAAAGCCATTCTACAAGACTGGAATATAGTTCTGTCGTAAATTTCCTTGCTGAACCTGCGAAATATTTTGATGCATTTCTAAGGCATCATTTGATTCTTTTCTCTTTTTTTACCTTCTAAAATGAAACTCACAAATGAATTATGTACTTCACCCTAAAAATTAGACATGAAATTGAACTAGATTTCTATTACATCTCAAAAATTGATGATTTTATGTAAAGAATTGTACACTCCAGGGTTCAGTTGGACCACCAGCAGAGGGTGGCACTGTGGTTCCCAACAGTGTGACAGGAAAAGAGAACAAGCAAGTATTGTATTCAGTTACTTGTATATGTTCACCAGTCTAATTCCATACAGTAGTACAGTTAATTTTATCACCTATTTGTCCTGTATGTCACATTGTTATTCTGTTCAATGGTCATAAGTCTATTTGTGACTTTTGAAATAAAGAAATGAAAAGCTTGATGTGTTTCTTCAGTACTTCTATTGTCTTACCTCTTATTTCCATGAAGTACAACCAGGTACTTTTTTCTGTATGCAAGCCTGATATAAGTATTAGATAAAGGGTTGAAACGTAAAGTGAAGAATTCACAGAGATGCATGAGAGCCTCGGGTTTGTGTAATTCCATCTATTGTAACGTTCAATTAGCTATAGTGGCGATAACAAAATATCATATTACTCCCTAGGCTATAGCCTTCAGGTGGCGCTCTGTGAAAGGAATGGGATAGTCACTGCCTAACAGAAAATAATTAGGCTACTTCTATACTATTTCGAATGTTTTCATTCCATCTACGGTAATCGCAGTCAACTTTTACCGAGTCTAATGTGTCAATAAAAACTTTCCTTTGCGATGGCGAAAAAGTCTTATCATGACATTACACAAACTCGTTAAAGTTCTGTGTGGGCAGAGGTTATAGGGGTGTGGTATAAAGGCAGCTGTACTGCCCATGTCTTTTCTTCACTTCAGAAAGTGCATTGAAGGTGCAAGTTTTCCTTGAAGTCCGTCGGCTTTCAGCAAAGGCAATGGAGCTTTACTTGGATCTCTTCTCACAGCCGTGCCGATCAGTGTATATCTTTGCCAAGAAGAACAACATTCAGTTTGATTTTAAAAAGATTTCATTGTTGGAAGGTAAAGCATATTTTATGCACGTGAATGTGTGCGATATTCGATTAAGAAAACACTGATCTCTATTGTTAACATAAACTAATCTCCATTTTACATTCAAACTCGCGGTTTAAAAACGTCTGTTTCGTCCTCTAGCTCTATAGCTTTAGCTTGTTTTGGAGTTGATTCACAGTCCAATTTTGGTTATTTATTCATTTATTTCTTTATTTTCAATCTGGCAATGGATTCGCCTTTGCCTGTTCGACTGTCTGTCTGATTGATTATGCACCAAAAGTAAGACCCGAGTTGTCGATTTTGACAGCCTCAGAAACAATAATCGAAAGAGAGAAGAGACTGAAAGTGAAGAAACGACATTCTGCTCTTGTACTCCACAACTAAACACATTACTTTCAGAAATTTAACTGACAGGATTTATAAGCATTTTAAGAAGTAATTCAAGTTTGGAGCCTTTCTTTCTGGTTCCGCCTAAAATGGTTACGTTCCTTCAAATTGTTGTTTCTCATTCGCATTCGTAGGCTACTCACGTACTTGTATTAATGATTTTTTTTGTGTGTAGTTTAAATCTTTCCTCGTATAGCCCTTTTATATAGATTTATGTACGCCCACAGTATGTATGTATGTATGTATGTATGTATATAAGTTGTATTTTAGTATCAGATATGAAGCGCACGTAATTCCAGAAGAGGGATATTCTGGGGGTTTTTTGTTTGTTCGTTTGTTTTTCATTTGAGATGTTTACATTGTTGGTAGCTAAAGTCAAGTCACGACTTGAGTATACAAACTATATAAGTGAGATAACAAGTCAAATCCAGACTGAATGAAGGCACAGTAAGAAATTCAGGACAGATATTTGGGAGTTTTATTTGCAAAGCCTAATATGAATATCATTTATATATCCGGTTACCGTTCTCATGTCAACAGATGTCACTTAGGATTTGATATTAACATTTATTGCAATATTTAAAATGTTTTTATTCTGTATATTTATTCCTTACTCTTTAGGGGAGCAATATGGTGAAGATTTTGGGAAAATTAATCTGTTGAGGAAAGCACCTGCAATGAAGGATGGAGACTTCTGCTTGGCCGAGAGGTATGCAGCCTGGAAAACTGAAATAACAACCATTGTTACTGGTTTAAGTCATAAATTATTTTAGAGTCTCCAGAGAACTTTTGCTGGGGCTTTTATGTTGTACAATAATGTTATTGTGCATCCATATGCTCACATAAAAGCTGATAATGTTACATTACCCTACTTACAATGATATCTTTGTGGGTCTCTCAGGTTTCGAGGTCAACCCCAAAGGCAAGAGCATGTGATTACATTTAATATCCCATGTTGTATCCAATCATTCTCTTACAGCATTGCCATTATGATATACATGGCTGAGAAGTTCCACACCCCAGACCACTGGTTCCCAGCTGATTTGCAAAAACGTGCTCGTGTGAATGAATATCTGTCCTGGCAGCACATGGGTATACGTATGCATGGCTCCAAGATATTCTGGCTCAAAGTGAGTGATGTACTCGTGTTTAGCTGTTATATTCAAGTGAAAAATCACAAGTACTTTTTGTTTGGATCTCAGTTTGTTTTTAGCTTGGGTGTTGTCTGCTTAATGTTAAAATACTTCACCATAGAGGCATTTGTGAAATGTTCAGATATGAAAGAAATGTAATAAAGAATACTAAAAACAAATACTTAGATTTGATTATTGACTAGACTAGATTTTTTTTTTTTGCCATAGCTCTTGATCCCAAAAATCATTGGGACAGAGGTTCCTAAAGAGAAGATGGATGATGCAATGGAGGACCTGAACAACTCGGTTAAGCTCATCGAGGAGAAGTTTCTACAGGACAAACCTTTCATCGCTGGAGATCAGATTTCACTGGCTGATCTTGTTGCTATTGTAGAGATCATGCAGGTAAGAACACAAAAGGGACTGGATCAATCCCACGTGGTCCCCTGGTTTTCGCAAGTCTTCGATTCTTATTCTTCCCTATTTAATGGTTAAAGTGAACACTATTTATTGAATATTTTGTGTTGAATTCAAACTAAGAGAGGAATACAGACACTAAATAATTATGTAGCATACATTTACAGCACTTCAAATCAATAACCACTGCCTTCATCATATGGGACATAGCACAAAATGTTTTGAAATAGTATTTCTTTACCCCACTACCATCAATGAAACAAATAATAAAATCAAAAGAAATGACTATAGGTAATTAGTTGTAGGAGACAGAATTGATGATCACTCTCATTGATAATCTCTCTCTCTCTCTCTCTCTCTCTCTCTCAGCCTGTGGCTGCCGGTGTAGATGTCTTTGAGGGGAGACCAAAGCTGAATGCTTGGAAGGAGAGAGTGCAGAATGCCATTGGCAAAGACCTGTTTGATGAGGCACACCAGCACATACTGTCTGCCCAGGAAATGGTGAAAACCATGGATGGCAGCAAGATGCAGGTCTTCAAACCCAAAATTTTGAGGATGTTCTTCTGAGATCCTGCTGATTTTGTCCAAAAGTATATGATGATTGTGATCAAATGGTTCTTTGTTAGCATTTATCCTCTATTGAGTATTGTAACATTGCGCATCACATGTCTTTGCATGGCATCTCATATCATATTAAGACTGATATCATACTGTCAAACTGTCATATGCATCTTGCAGTGTAGAACTTTATGGTCTCAATTTAAATAATCTGTTCAAAAAGACTAATAAAATGTTTCTCTGTTCTCACTTTATACCCTTTACCATTAATATAATTAATTAACTTCAGTACACTCATTATATTAATAAAATTGTATGAATAATTTACCCCTGAAAAGTTACTCTAATGGATTTCATAATATTCTATATGTTTTTAGCACTGAGAATGGTAAATACTGAGGCAAGTGAATGGGCCAAAGCTCAGTTTTGCATTGTTGCAGAATTCTGTCCTACATTCCAGGGAATGAGTTGTGAAACATGATTTCCTGTCTATTCCCCAGTGATATGCAATCTGATTTTAAGTTGTTTCCTATAGACTAGCGTGCAATCCAGTGAACATCCAACTGGAATATTTGTTATTTCCCTTTGGCAGATGAGGAATGTACATCTGCCCCTCCCCTCACGCCAAACAAGTGAATGCACGCACACACACTTTTGCTGAGTCACTTTTAACAATGTGAACAGTTTAAGTGACCTTAAAACAGCATTTCCCAATCCTAGACTGGTTTTCCAGTTCTGCACATTTTCGGTCTCTATCCTACTCCAATACACCTGCTTGACCTAATTTACTGGCTTGATGATTAGCTCAGGAGTTGATACCAGGGTGTTAGAATGGAGAGTGATTTGAGTGTAGTGCTATGTGGCTCGAGGTGAAGGATTGGGGAGACACTGAGACACAAGATGGTGTATACAGTTTGACAAAAGTTCTCTCACTACATATCAAGTACAAAAACTGTTACAGACTTCCATAATGACTTCAAGGGAGAAATGGTTCCTTTGTTTCTCCCTCTTTGTTTGCAATGCAGTCTGTTCTCCTGATGGGATATATTTTACCAGAACACTCTGCGTTTGGGTTTCATTTCCCTAGACAATGCACATGTGTATGAATAAATGCTGGTTTCACAAGGATATGATTATTGTGAAATGTTGATGTTCAACAGTCAATGTTCTCTAAATTGCAGTTCTTTTAGTGCAGAGCCAAACACTTCTGACAGCTCGAAGGACTGGGTAGTCACAATTGAAAATTGAGTGATTGATTAATTCATGCTGGAGTCTTCATCAGTTACTGATGTGTTGACTTTTAACTGACAACAGCATTTTGAGAAATTCGTCATGTTATTAAAAAGACAAATGCATGGTGTAGGTTCCAATGAATGTAGCCTTTAGTTTGACACTCTACCATCTCCCTTCGTCCATGTGCACATCCAATAATTTATCCACTAGACCACTCAGTATAGTTTAACTGTTTACTTCGACACAAAAATATTTTACAGACCGTTGTTCATTGCAAGGTTATCGAAACCAATGGACAAGATTCAAAAGGGCATAATTAATGAGAAAAAGAGACCGTGAGAGGTCAAAAAACTGTGTGGCTCCACTCTGTCTTGCCTGATCTCCCCCTCTCACGAGAGTAACAAGCTGCAATTAAAGGTACATGTGATTACCACAACAAAGGGATCAATTGCCTATTCCCCAAATATCACAAATGAAATCTTGTGCATTTGAATCAATCATATGTCTTTTAAGTGCAAAAAATCAAACAATTAACTTATTGGATTACTGTAAATATAAAATGTAAATAAATCTGCTTGTAAATAATGCCAATATTGTATGCCAATTAATCAAATATTCATATTTTGTCCATAATCTGCATTTAGGCTCCTACACATGGTATGGTATAATACAGCCATGTTCAGCATAGGAACACTTCTGTAGTGATGTGTTTGCCAGGGTTGTGGTAAGTGTGGAGCGTGTGAGTCCAAAGTTTTGGACACAAGGAAGAATTGGCCTCGCATTCAGGGCGGAGATGATAAGTGAGTAAATAGGGCTATCTGGGCTATTACAGAGGCATCCTGCCATAACTTGTATTTACCAACGTTCTGTTCCACTGGCACAGCGACCACCGAGTGGCATTTACCCCTTGTCCAGAATGAGTCTGGTAGGTGAGCAGCAAGAAAGGGCGGGGCAGGGCAGGGGGGTGGGGGGGGTTGTAGGAAATGGGGTGGTCAAGATGCCCCTGGGGTCTTTTAATTCTGTTAGGTGTTTATGTTTGGAGTAAAATGAGACCGCCTGGGTGCATATGATAAGGAACAACGTTGACTACGACAATCAGTATTGAGTGTCCTACTTATGCTGTATTGATTATATAATAACTGTAGTACCATTATTTCCCAGTATAATTGGCTGCGTTTCACTGTGCATAGTAAGATCACTGATTTCCTGGTGTGTTGTGTGATAACCGGGTATTTAATTAATGATATTTGTACCAGTATATCTTTCTATGCCTTGCAGTAGAGCTTAGCATCATTTCTACAGTGCCCATTCAGTACCCAAGGGTCGTGTGTTCTGTTTCAAAAAAAAAAAAAAGAAAGAAAGAAAGAAAGGGAATGGGAAAATAAATGTTACAAATATATGCCAGTGTTACGGTTTTTCCTGGATTTGTACTCGGAACAGGAACAGGAACATGTTCAGTAAAATCTGTGTGGGAAAACCTAAAAGTGATTAATCAGTTGGGTGGTGAGGGATCTGGGCCGCTTATCAATTCAGTTTATCACTTTTTTATAGTCGGAAGGCGGTATAAAGTAACTGAAGTCGCGGTAGACATTTTTGAGTATAGTTAATGTCCAACAAAGCATGTGACAAGCGAGTTGAGAGTAAGCTACGAATTTGGGCATTTCACTGGGGTTCCTGTTAGTTGCGTGAAGTTGGCTTCAGTTATGACACACGAGAAAGGTTGCTGTGATTCCATTTGTCAATGTTTTTTCGAGTATTTCACGCCGAAAGTATTGGTGATTCGGAGTAAGAAAGTGGGAACAATCAATCGCCTTACACAGGCCTTAGTAATTGCATATGTGATTGGGTAAGTCTGTCCTCTTGAATGATAGAACCGCATTGTATGTGCTATTATTTCATGCGAACACAAGCCACAGTTAATGGTTTTAGTGGTTTTTAGTGTTTAGTGGTTAATGGTCTGCGTTACTACGACTAGAAGAAGACCCGTAGGCTTGCCTGCATTCACTAAATTGATGCTTTTGCTTTCAAAATCTAAAATTCTCATCGGCCTCTAATCTAGAAGCAATCTCACCTGTCAGATTTTGTAAACGTAGCTAGCTTGGCAGAGCACTTTGCCTCGAGATGTTGCTTTATAGTCGAAGTGGAATCCTTCGATGCAGCTCGAGTTTTTGTGCCTGGAAGACACAATTTGCACTCTATCGTCAAACTCCTCCCATTCCCTGATTTATATTCGAAATGTTTATTGTATATCCTCAATCCGAAAGCGCATTCTAACCCCCTTGTTGCCCATACTCTGTGACCTTTACAACACTTAGATATGTGTGCGTCTTGAAGAAGGGTTATCAGGACACCGACACGGTTCTCAGTTCTGTCACTGCCAAGGTGAAGGGGATTGCTTTGACCAACACCTCTGACCTGGGACTGCGGATCTGGGATGCAGCTGATTACGTTATTCCTCCACAGGTATCACCACGATGTCAGGAGGAGGAGGAGGTACAGGCTACACTAATGTAACCCCACCAGCCATGTCACCGGTGCCGTGTATCCACGATCTCACTGTGGGAGGCTTGGTGTCTTAAACGATATGAGCAATCCTGACACTTGCACGTTCATATTATTTAGACCTGGTGGGTGTAACAGCTAGCTGTCAGGGAACCTAATTTTCAGAGTAAGTTTTAGCATTAATGTTTGTTTTTCCCTTCCTCTTCCTTTTTTCATTTTCAACTCAAAATACTTTTAAATCACACTTTTTCACTCATTTAAGTGTAAGGGCAATATTCACTCCCATGTTTGGTCTACCTTTTGCAAAGTTGCTGGATAAAAGGATTTCAGCGAGAGCAACAACAACAACAACAACAACAAAAAACCTATTTTAACAGAAAGCATGCACTGTTCAGGACCAAGTTGGACTCAAAACCCCACAGAAGAAAAAAATGAATAAATAAAAGACCACAACAGATGTTTTCCCTCTGCACCCTGTCCTTCACTCCCCAAAAAGTGACGCCAAAAAGAGCTGGCTTTCCATCTATTTATCTGTGTCTCTGAATAAATACTCTTTAGTATATCACAATAAATGGGTTAATGGAGGAATTACAGATAGTCTTGTTGAATTTAGACTGACTGTAACTGCTTTCAATGCTGTCACAGGGGGAGAATTCATTTTTCGTGCTGACTAACCTGATCGTCACTCTAAACCAAACACAGACAACCTGTGCAGAGGTAAGAAATCTCAGCGGCGGAGTACTCCTCAGTGACGCTCACAATGCGCGCAAACACAAAGGCATCTGTTTCCCTTTAATCAAATACATAGTCACTGTAGGAACTGGGGAAAAAAAGAGGTTTAGTTCTTTAGCATAGAATATTATATAAATGGTTCGAAATGAGATGTTTTTTTTCAAGTTCTCTGAAGGAGAAAGATAAGACTGACCTCAGACTGGCTTGCTTGTTTTGGCACAAAGCCTCAAAAATTCTTTAAGCCTTTTTAAATACTTTGTCCAGTTAGCTCTGTGATGTTTCTCAGTCCATGTAGTGCAACTTATTCATGGTGGATATTTGGTGATGGTAATGATCTTATATACTATCACTGGATGAGTTACATTAAATACTTTCCTTTTTTTATTTGCACCTAGAAACCAAGTCAAGCCTCCATATGTTCTTCAGATAAAGACTGTAAGAAGGGCTTCAGGTATACACAGGGAAACGGTGAGTTCTGGAAGATGATTTATGCTGATTGTGATTCGGATTTTCAACGTGTGCTTTTGTTTGTATTGTAATGAAAACCAAGAATGAGGTGTAGAACCTTAACCTCAATCAAACACTGTACCATAGCTAGTTAATAATTAGCGTCTACTAACAACAGCACCAAACTAATAGCTTTTTTTTTTTTAAGAAAATCTGTTACCTGAAAGCTTTAAGTGCTTTTATTGAATCAATAAATAATAATCAAGTCTGTTTTGGGGATTATGTTATGATTCAGCTCAACCCCTCACATATTATGGTGTTAGCACTGCCTCTTTTAAAAATATACTTCTTTAAAATGATTTTTCATTTGACCTCGTAGGCGTGCAGACAGGTAGATGTGTGAATTTCTCAGAGTCTGTTAAGACATGTGAGGTTCTGGCCTGGTGTCCTCTGGAGAATGCGACTGAACCCCCTAAGTAAGTACTTCAGAGGGGCCCCTGGCACACCATTTACATAGAATTGCATAGAGATTGGATTGTGAAAGAAGAGTCTATCACTGATTCCTGTGTGCACACTCTCTCAAACAGGCCCCACAGTGCAGTTTTCAAACAGCATGGGTCTAATACTGAAATCACTCTAACTGCTCATTAACATGTTTTTCGTTACCTCAGTCCTCCAATGCTGGCAGATGCGGAAAACTTTACAGTGTTGATAAAGAACAGTGTAAGATACCCCAAATTTAACTTTAACAAGTAAGTCTCTGCTCATTTACTTAATGCTAAAGAGTGTGTGATTTTTTTTTTTTTTTTTTTTTTTATGTATTTACCGGCACGGCAACCAGAAAGGAGTCTGAACTGACATTCTTTTTGTCAATGTGTTCTGTAGGAGAAATATTCTGCCACACATAAACAGCAGCTACTTGAGTCAATGTGTGTTCAACCGCAAGACAGACCCCGACTGTCCAATCTTTAGACTCAAGGACATTGTTGAAGAGGCTCAAGAAGACTTTCAGACCATGGCTGTGCATGTGAGAGACTTGTTTTCATGTTTTTCTCACAAAATATCACACTTGCTCAATTTTGAAAATTAGTCAGAGTTGCAGAGTAGTATCCCTTGCCTTGGAATAAACACAAAGTGCTCCTCTTCTGGACACACTACATTCTTTCTCTTTTATTTTTAATCACATCTCCGGCCCTCGGCTCTTTGAACAATTCATTCTTTTATCAAGGGAGGAGTTATGGGAGTCCATATTCGGTGGGACTGTGACCTTGACATGCCAAAAAGTTGGTGTGTGCCCAAGTACGCTTTTCGCCGACTAGACAATAAGGATCCAGACCACAATGTTGCCCCAGGATATAACTTCAGGTATGGTGGGGTTATAATTAAATATGACAAATTCTAAGTAAATACATTGTATTATAACTGAGGTTAGTGTATAAAATGTTACAGATTTGCCAAATACTACAAAAATGGGGACGGTGAGGAAACAAGAACTTTGATTAAAGGATACGGCATTCGATTTGATGTGATGGTGTTTGGTCAGGTAGGTTCCTAAGTCACATTACCAGTTCAGAAACAAAGTCTCACGTTGTCTTCATTTGACCAGAAGCAGCTCAGTATAGCAAGCCACTATAAGGCTTGATAAAAGTTCAGAATGGATGTTGAGGGATCGTTTGATAAATCTTCCTTGTAACTCTCTTTCTCCTCTTGTGCAGGCAGGAAAATTCAACATTGTTCCAACACTTCTAAACGTAGGTGCTGGGTTGGCACTTCTTGGACTGGTAAAGGCCCCTTGACGCTTTCCTAATACATTCATGGGTGGTTTTCTGGACACAGAATAAATATAGCCATTGACTAAATTTAGCTCTTACTGTGTATTCTATGTAAAAAAAAAAATAAAAAAAAATTATGGTTCTGGACTAGGTGGAATCTGCGTCCAGAAAACCAGCCATCAAACATGTATTTACATCCTGCATATTTATCTAAATCATAAAGTATGATGTTAATACTTGTCCATGCTTTTAAGGTCAGTGTTGTCTGTGATTGGATTGTCCTGACATGTATGACAAAAAGAAACCTCTACAAGGAACAGAAATATTCATACGTTGATGACTTTGGATTGGTGAGAATTGTTTGGCATTACTTTCTTATGTATTATGCTTGCATTAGTCCCAGTCCAGCCACCACTGTGACTGAGATCTAGTTAATGCATGGACAAAATGTTTTTTCCTCATTAGCAATAACTATAAACCAAATTCCTGTTTGTGTTTGTGTTTCTGTGTGTGTGTGTCTGTGTGTTTGTGTGTGTGTGTGTGTGTGTGTGTGTGTGTGTGTGTTTCTGTTTGTTTGCAGCTCTCTGATGATGGAATCCCGTAAACAACATGGCAGAACAGACCAGTATCAGATAAAAGGACTATACCCTCAAAGTTGCACTATAAACAAAAGCACTTTCGCTTTGCACAATGTCTGTCATATTCTTATTGTTTGCCTAGCTTTATACTCAGTATATGAAGTCACAGTGAAATCTTCAAGCCAGTTAAATGTATGCTCAGTATATGCAATCACAGTGAAATCAAGCCAGTTAAATTTATGCTCAGTATGCAGTCACAGTGAAATCTTTCAGCCAGTTATATTAATGCTCGATCATTCATCATCTTATTTTTTCCATTTTGCTCACTATTGTTGATTAGAACATGGAGTCACATGTCTGGCAGCTCTATCCGGAATAAATGTTAGCACTTTCCAAGGCAAGTTGTTCTAACTGTATGAAACTGAACTTCAGACAATAAAACACGTTTTTACATTTTATTACCACTTACCACTAAGAAAGTTGTTTAAATAATATGTAGTTGATCGTCTTTGTCACCGAAAAACAATCTCACACACACGTTCACTGTGTTGTATTTTTACGTACAGAAACTGAACGACATAAAATTAAAATTCACTTCAATGTTTGAGTGTATTACTTTATGATCGGGTGGAGTCCGATAATGTCGTGGGTGTACAGCCGCTTTGAAATAGTCGAGCAATGCACATTCCCCAACAGTGGGCGGCAGTAAAGGTAATTGAATGTCTTAGCGAGAGAACGGAGCTGCTTTACAGCGTTCTCAACTGCGAGAAATGCAGTGAGTTCTTTCCACGCTACACTCCATGATGGCGGCCGCCTTGCGAGGAAGCCTTGTAACATTGGCCAAGGTGAGTCGGGATGTGGTGTATTGGTCTAAAGTTTGTTCGTCGATCACTTTGCGTTGAGAGTTGCGGAGTCGACCCGAACTGTCAAGATAAGAACAGCTGTTAAAGATAATAGACGTACCATTTACCGTTTGTTGTAACAGACGTAAAATGTTGACATCAAAGATGCTTAAGATAGTTCCGTTTATTGAACTGCTGATTTAATAATAACAATTTGCCTATGTTAATCTGTGAAAACAATATGTGTTTTGTTGGACCTTCTCGCAGTCAAAGTAAGAATAGCGCAAATAATAACGTATTCTCACAATAGTGATTCGCGGGGTGTCTGATAATGTCAACTGCTGTCCGTTAGCCAGTTTACATGCGACATCCTCTATACCTTTAAGATAAAAGCTTTTTGACCGGTTACCACCCAGAATGTATAACGGAAATTCTTCTACAATGGACTTAATTCAGATTTTGTTGAGCGTGTCATGATGGATATCTCATAGGAGACCTTTAATTCTGCTAAGAGCTTCAAGTTAACTATCTGAAACATTTTATTTGGATTCTTCAGGGCCTCAGTTGCCCATGGTTACAGCCACTGTGTGCCCGATCGCTCAGTCTGACTGCCAGTCAGAATAGTCCGGACACACCTCCAGCTCGTGCTGACAGCACCTTCAAGGTCACCATGGTACCTGGAGATGGAGTTGGACCTGAACTCATGACTGCTGTTAAGGAGGTTTTCAAGGTATTAATACACTCATTCATTAGGGACTCACTTGGTCAGGCAACTCCTTCAGTGTCAGCTAGAATGGATGTTTCAATTAGAATTTAATCTTTTTAACTCCTGCCCCACCCCCATACCAATCCCCTCATTTTCAGCACCATTCTCTCACTTAAATCACAGGTATCTACTTCTTATGTTCCCTCACTACGTGTCCATTCCCAATGCTCTTTAACCAAGTTCACTCATATCTCTGACCCTAATGTCCTTGGCCTTCTCATCCCAGGCAGGTGATGTCCCTGTGGAGTTTGAGGAGTTCCACCTGAGTGAGGTGCAGAACATGGCCAGTGAAGAGAAGCTGGACCAGGTCCTCTCCTCTATGAAAGCCAACAGGGTCGCCATCAAGGGTAATATAACTAACACTTTCAGCAATAATGTTCAATATTGATAGATCACATTATAATATAACATTTGTGCCAATGTGTAGTTGATTAAACTTTGATCTGTTATAAAGACGACCGCATTTGATATGATTTTATGTGTAGATGTTGACCATGTGTTGCTTTCTCATTCTTTCTTTGTATAGGAAAGATTCACACTCCCATGGAGTACAAGGGAGAGCTGGCATCATATGAGATGAGACTCAGGTAATGTGTAGTTGATAATTTGTTGTCGTGCAAAGTCAGACCTGTCACATGCTTATTTTGTGCAGAATCACAAATAAAGAGAATTCACATGTCAGGTCATGCTTACATAATGCTATGATATTGTTGATGATGATGACAAAGTATAGCTTTTTTTTTTTTTTTTTTTCCTTTGTGGTCACTCTATAGGAGGAAGTTGGACCTGTTTGCTAATGTGGTGCATGTGAACAGCCTTCCTGGTTACAGCACCCGGCACAATAACCTAGATCTGGTCATCATCCGTGAACAAACAGAGGGAGAATATAGTTCTCTGGAGCACGAGGTACTTCTAATCATTAAATCAAAGACTTTATTAAAAGTATGGCTATGATAATCCATAGATCATCCCCCAGGCTTATTATTAGACTTTGTAACCTTTCCCCCCCCCCCCACACATAATGTAAGTGAACCAAAGCAGCTGATGATGTAACTCCTACAGCACTGTGGATAGTTAAAAAACAAACAAACTTTGTTTATACTTTTGAACTTTATGATTAAATAAGACTTCTGCTGTTACAGAGCGTCAAAGGAGTGATAGAGTGTCTGAAAATCATCACACGAGAGAAATCCCGTCGCATTGCCAAGTTCGCATTCGACTATGCAACCAAGAAGGGCCGCAACAAGGTCACAGCCGTGCACAAAGCCAACATCATGTAAGTAGCGGAAGAAAGGGAACGCTTTGCATTTATCCATCCCTCATTCGCCGACGCTGTTATGGATATAAACCTCCGTTTGTCTCATTAGGAAACTTGGAGATGGACTCTTCCTGCAGAGTTGTGCTGAAGTTGCGGAGCTTTACCCCAAGATTAAATATGAAAATATTATCATTGACAACTGTTGCATGCAGGTACCTCTAGTTGTACTAACCTTACTGCGTGTGGTTTTTGACTTTGGTGTTTGAGCTGGTGCTGACATGTGGTGGTCTTCATTCTCAGCTTGTGCAGAACCCTTATCAGTTTGATGTTTTGGTGATGCCTAATCTCTATGGCAACATCATCGATAACCTGGCAGCAGGCCTGGTGGGCGGAGCTGGTGTGGTACCAGGCGAGAGCTACAGTGCAGAGTACGCTGTGTTTGAGACGGTCAGTAATGAGATAAGCGTGCAAATGTCTTTGTATGCTTATTTTATAATAGTTTAAATAGATTACTTTCTACATTGTGTACTCTTTGAATCTTCTCTAACCCAAGATGAGTAGATTTTAATTGGTTTTGCTGTAAGGTTTTGTTGATACTGGAAATGTAATGTATTTGTTCCTGTCTCACTTCAGGGAGCCAGACACCCATTTGCCCAGGCAGTGGGGAGGAATATTGCTAACCCTACTGCCATGCTGCTCAGTGCAGCCAACATGCTCCGGCACCTCAAGTGAGTCCACTCTGCCTCCGCACATTGCCACATATTAAGCAAATCTTTCATAGCTAGATTTTCACCCAGTATCAGGAACATGACTGCTTTGCATATTTCCTCAGTGTTTTAAAATAGGAGTTCATTTTTGCTGATTATGCTTTTGCTAAGTTAGATTTTTTGGTTTTCACAAAGTTTTAAAATCATCGGGTTTGATGGAAAGGTGTCAGTTTGTAATTATTTCTTGCTTTACTAAATATCTTCTCTCCAAATGGTCACATTTGAAAGGACTGTCTCTTCCACTTGTTCTTGGATTTAGGTGCATTTCTGTTTACTTGCCTTTTTTTTTGGTTGTGTCAGAATGATCTGAATTGAAATTACATGTCTTTCAGTCTGGAATATCACTCAAACATGGTGTCGGAGGCAGTCAAGAAGGTCATCAAACAGGGCAAGGTAAGACTGTGTATGAGTGAGAGAGAGAGAGAGAGAGAGAGAGAGAAGCGCACAAATGAAGAAATTGAGTGTCTATATGTGATTTGCGTGTTTGTTTTATGCAAACGAATGTCACTATCTCTTTATTCTTAAATGGTTTATGGTCTGTGTTAACCAAAACAGTTAGGGGGGTTACAGTTGCTCATTAACCATGGAAACAGCTTGTTCACATAGCATTTCTAAAACCTCTGCACTCTGCTTCACCTCTTTGTCTTTTCAATTAGCGGTAACACCTCACAGTCTCCGATGCATGTTTAAACCAGCTTTACAGTGCATTTCACAGCGAGCACCTTTTGTTTATCAACAACCATCTTCTGACTTAACGTCTCACTTCACTCACTGTTTGAAAATGGGGCGCTAACAATCCCGAGGTTGCTACGAATGCCCGTCTGATATCCATTCGCGCCGTTGTCATGGCAGCCCTTAGCGTGCTGTCATCAGCTAGCTTATTACGTCTCACTCAGCTGTCCTTACCTGTCATCTGCTCGCTTGTCATTTGTCATCAGCTCAGCACACACACAAGACAATCATCAGACACCTGTCTCCTCTTTATTGTACTGTTTGGAAGGTTGGCTGTTGAATGCCAGTGAGAAATGTGTGGCGTTTTGTCTGTTTAAGAGTAATTACATTTGAAAGCGTAACCTTGGTTAGCTGAACGTCTGAATTGGTCTTCAACACTTTTCCCTTCCTCTCTGCTGCCCCTCGTCCCCTCACACCCACACCCTGTATGTTTGTGGATGCGTGAATGTGTGTTTGTGTGTCCCAGGTGCGAACGAGAGACCTAGGTGGTTACAGCACTACTGGTGATTTTGTCCGTGCTGTTGTGGCCAACCTGCGCCATCGACCCACTCACTGAGGATCTGTTTGCCCGCCCCTCTGTTTATCCCGGACCGCCCCCCTGACCCTGCCAAATATTCTGGATTTTTCTCAATTTCCCCAGCATGCCTCTTAAAGGCATCTATTTCTTAAGATGTGGTTTCTCACGGGATCTCCAACTGCAGCATATAACCCTCTCCCTTTTTTGTCATCTCCTCCTTTCTCTACTGACTTCATCTCATCTTTTTGGTCATTGTTTGCTTTGTAATCGTCTAATTCGGTATTGTTTTGGGGTCTTAATCTTTTCATTTCTCGTCAGTTGGCACCTGTCGTATTGTTTCTACGCGTGTCCATTTTTGTCCACTATTTATTTTGTCATCTTTCTCTTTGACATTCTCTCCATTTCTGACATGTATCTGTGTAAGCTTTTACCCCTCAATCCTAAACTCTACATTTTAACCCTGCTTTGTACATGTATGCACTGTTGACACTGCCTGGCACTCTATTCTGTATTATCCCAAATGTCTCTTATTCTTCTGCTACCTCTGCTTTACGAGGCAAGTCTTTCTGAGACTCTGACCTTTTGTCATTGTCATTCCTGGTCCCAAAAAACAATTTCAAAATGCTCTTCACCAGCCTGTTATAAATTTCTCAGGTTTATGGGAGCCATTACACAGGGACAGTTGACTCAGTCAGCACATGTAAAACAGTGCTGCTCAGTATTGGACTAAACTACATACTGATTCACCTACATGAGTACTACGATACTCTGTTTCTGAAAATGAATGACTGAAATGGTTGATGCTAAAACCTTTACTATCAAGCAACAGTGATGACGATGATATGATATTCTTTTGTTGGAAACAAGGACCGATGTTCATCTGTATATGAAATTCATCAAAAATCAATGGTGTCATAAAGTGTTTCTGGAAAATAATGTTCTTCTCTGGAATGGGAATTCTGCACATGTGAGCTATTCTCATTTTATACGTGAAACCTGGGATTTTCAAATTCTTAGACGTTGCTGATAGAAAAACTGCCAGCAAAAGACAGTTCTTCATAGCCAGCAGTCAGTAGTTATTTTTCCAAAAGCTAATTCCTCAATACAAAGAGCATCACAAACTGGTAGTGTTTGCTCATTATTGTCCTCCAGTTTACAGTGGTGTACTGTTAGGTTTGAGCTTCATACATCAGTCCCAAAAGGACTCTCAGTTGTCTTTCATGAGGGTTAGTATTCTCTTAAATGGCTTGTGCTACATGGATTGTATGTCTATATCAAACTGTTAAAGAGAATAATAAAAGTTGAAAAGAGAGCGACACTGGATTGTGTTTTCTCTGTGCATAAGTAATGTTGAATAATTACTGCAGTCTAACTGTGTGAAGGTCTAACTTTGTGATGTGTGTGAATGCCTGTAAAAATATTTCAGTGTTTTAATATTCTTTTACGTTTGCTTATATGAATTTAATGACTGTGGGCTTGGAGATTGGCATTTGGAGTACAACTGTATGTTTATGAGGAGGAGTAGACATTTTAGTCTCTTCCCAAGGTTCTTTGTGCTAACATGGCATCGTTTCCACACGTTGGAGTATTTGCGAAAATGTCCGTATGTCTTATCCAAGCATGTGTGCGAAAGGAGCAGGTGTGTGTGTGTGTGTGTGTGTGTGTGTGTGTGTGTGAGTGTAATCTATTGTTCCTTTGTATGGGGCAGGTCCGAACTGCAGACCTTGGGGGCTATGCCTCGAGCGATGAGTTCACCCGTGCGGTCATCTCCAACCTGGCCATCTGAGCTGTTTCTCGCAGCTCTGTCTTCGCACTCTCTGCTGGACCTCTCTGGCACCACAATATTAATAATCAAATACCACACACCTTCAGCTCACAACTAAAACATACTCTGACTGTGCAGTCTCTGAAGAATAAACAGGTGTATTTTGTTTATTCTGAATCTAGCTTAAAACTTGTTGATTGTCCTTTTTAAACGGTAAGCACATACTATACTACTGATGTTTGTCAAATAGCACACAAATCTTTCATCGGTCTATGGTCAGACACTGGCAACAAAACCTGACTATAAGCATTCACATTCCATTTTACTCGCAGATCCGTCGGTTTGTATCGTGTTTTAATGATAGTACTTCAATGTGTGTATGCAAAGGTATTTATTATTATTATTATTATTTATTTACTAGATGTAAGTGCTGTTTGTTCAGATATAAACATCAATAAAGGTGAATGCTGCATCTGATATTGCATTTTTCTTGTTGTAAAAGACTTGGACATGATGCACTGGCATATCTGTGCTATCAGCAACAAGTGTATATTGTCTAACAACTGGAACAGCAGAATATCAGTATGTCTAGCCAAGCCATAAGAAGAGTGTGGAAGTACTTGCAGAGTGTCCTGTAGATAAACTGATATAGGATTTAAAAAGGATAGTAGGATGAATGTTTCACACAACCTTAATTCTCTCTAGTGGTGAGAGAGGGAGAAAGTGTAAGAAAACACATGAACAGGTAAGATTTTTGGGGGGAGAAAGTGGGGGAAAAAACACAAGTATAGGTGAGGTATTAGCTAAGTCTTAGACATGATTATATCAATTCAATACATCATATGCATAAGTGTGTGAGTGTATATATACATATACATGTATATATATGCATGTTTTTGTGTGTGTATTTTGACGGAAATGCCTAAAATAATGGCACCAATACAAACCCTGTACCTGCTAGTCCTTTGTCACCTGTACTCCACCCTTGCTTGTCGGGTGGGCACTCTGGAGGAGTGCTGGGACGCTCCTTTTGTTCCAGGACACAACCTGGCTGGAGATTGCTTTGACATCGTCACCCTCCAGCACAAGGGAGCGTACGTGATTGATGTTCAGACATACCTGACCCCAGGCAACACCTGTACCCTCTGTGAGAACCCGCTACACGACAACCAAGTTGCCCCTTTCTGTATTAGACTGGCGATCCTTCAGCAGCTGCAAGCAAGAGATCTCCAGTGCCCTGCTCACGTCAGTGACCAGTGTGGCACTGAGCGCCTCTTCCTTCATAGAGAACGACTGGAGCGTAGGAATGAATGTGGAGGACCTTGCAGGCATGAACTAGGCCGGGAGTCACTCCTCTGCAGTTGAGTTTGCCTCCGCTATCTCTCACGTGAACAAGTCAGCATTCACTTCTCATGAGCTTAGCTGCACGCACTACAGGTAAAAAAAAAAACACAGTTTCGTTTGGCAGTCAGTCGTGCACTTTAAATCACCAACACTAGATATATCAATTAAATGAATATCTCAGGAACGTGTTTTGTTATGTTATTTATGGTATGTTTAACCCTAGTCCTTTTCTGCTGTTGTTGTTGTTACCAGTTATCGTGTCCCAAGCCAACCACTGCTCAGCTCTGAGTTCCTTCAGCATGTGAATTCTCTCCCACAAGAGTACACTGCAGACACACGCCACCTGTACCACCGTTTCATTGACATCTATTGTACACACTATATCCGTCATGTGCGTGTAGTTGGGCGACTGAAGCGTCACACCTCCATCCGATCCTGTCTGGCTTTGGTGAACGGTCACTCAGCGTCTCAGGTGAAAGACTGTATTGTCACTGGCTTCTCTGTGGGCCTGGGTTTCATCGATGCCTCAGCCACTAGTAGCAAATGCAAGAAAGTGATTCAGAATCATGATTCTCAAACAGGTTCCCATTTGTCTTATCTTAACCATGTCACTGAGGTGCTTGGAGGTCATAAGTGGTTAGGAGAGGTGTCTCTGCTCAAGAATGACTCAGCCCAGTTCGGGCATTGGTTGGGAAGTCTGAAGGAGACACCAGACATTGTCTCCTATTCTCTGTTCCCACTTCACGAGCTGATGCCTGATCCCAAAGTAAGTCAGAATATGAAAAGTGCTGTCAAACAGTATCTGCGGGGAAATGGGTTACCTGAAGAAGCCCCCCCACAACAGTGTACTGGGAGACCAAATCTGTCACCTGAATGTTGCCCACATTCTCCAAAGAGAGGCCATCTCTGTGTTAGCATCCTCAAAGCCTGGGGTCACCTGAATGTTGCCCACATTCTCCAAAGAGAGGCCATCTCTGTGTTAGCATCCTCAAAGCCTGGGGCCTGTTGGTAGGACTGAGGCCTATGCTAAAATGTGGTACTGGAATCGGTTCCATCAGACACACTGGATCCAGTCTGATGATAACCCACATTGGAACTCGCATTATGATTTGGGCCATGTGGAGGCTCATCATGAGCTGGTGATTGAGGTATGGGACAAAGATACACATACAAACGATGACCACCTGGGCACCTGCCGCACACGTCTGCAAGAGGGCTCACATACCGTTAGCTGTCGTCTGAATCGAGGGGAGTTATCCTATTCCTATACACTCACCTGTGACCGTCACCTAATGGGCTACCAGTGCTCCCATTATAAACCACAGAGATCATGAATTTTGCGAATGCAACAGAATTCAATAAAGTGATCTATTAAAATATTTTAATGGCTTTTGATTTTGTTTTATTTAATTGCACTAATTTTCAAATACAGTTTGACTCTTTCAACTTGTGTTAAAGCAACAATTTCCAAAGTACTCGAGGACAAATGTTTCTTCTTCTCTTCAGTCTGCAGAACAACTCTTATTGATAATAATAACAATAACAGTAACAATAATAATAATCATAATAACAATAATAATAATAAGTTTATTTAGAGGCCAATATCACTATTTATAGTCAAAGGGCTTTACATATCTATAACAAAGTCACATCAAAATTATATTATGTTCGAGAAAATAGATACGTCTTTAGTCCCATTTTAAAGGTATAGAGAGTATTTGCCCTAACTTCTGTAGGTAAACCATTCCTGAGGAAGGGAGAGCGGTAGGAAAAGGCTCGGTTGCCAGCGGACTTCTTTTTAACTCTTGGAATGACTAATAGCCCAGAATCTTGAGAGCGCAGGGTGCGAGGTTGGTTGTAGGGTGTAATTAAGTCAGACAGGTAGGAAGGCGCAAGCCCATGTAAAATTCTATATGTTAATAAGAGGACTTTAAGTCCTGAAGCAAAATAATCAATTTATTTAATACTTCGTAATGTTGTTATCAACTGCTCAAATCACTCTGAGTATTTTTAAATCACGAGAGCATACAAGCATACAAAACAAATATGATGTTGAAGTGCTGCGACGGAAAAGTACAAATCGGGATCACATCCTATTACAAAGGGAGTGAGTGTTCTTCCATGTTGTGTAGTCTGATGGGTTACTTGACTTGCTGTAAGCCATCCAAGCAGCTGAATCAGACATTATTATTTCTGTCATCATCTTTTTCATCGTCATCGTCAAGGATGTTGTGATTCATGGTTCTCGTCATTAATATGCTGACACGACTCCACTTCGACATGTAATTTTACGAATGACCACACGGTAGAGTCATAGTCACGTTGGGCGGAAGGCTCAACGTTCCCGTTGTTCATTTCAGTCCTATGCGTTTTCCTTATGTGGTTCCAGATTTACCGCCAGATGTCGCGACGGCGCAACGGAGGAAGAGGGAGGAGTGGCGTGGCCTGGGAATGCGCTGCTTCCCATTCCAATCGCAGAGGCACAACATGGCGGAATAGGAGAAGCGGCCGACGCGCCCGGATACAGCGAATAAACCGTGGGATACATCGTGTGTTGTTTAAAGAACAGGGAAGACCTTTGGCAAGCATAACTAACAAGGATAAAAATATCAACTCTTGAGGCATCTTGTAATATGTTATTGGAGCACCACTAGAGCTCACTATTTTTTTTGCCCCACTTCAAATTGGTCGTCTGTCCGAGATCATTCCAATCACCCAGGCCCCCCACCCCGTACACACTCTCGGATCCTGGGGTGTGGAGACAGGGGCCGGGGAAGAGAGCGTGGAGAAAGAAATACAAAAATTACGCTATTTCGTATCTAAGGCTGCACTACACGGAAGGGGTGTCGAGGTGAGTTATTTTTCTATTCGCTTAATGACTGTATTACAAACTTCAGGATAACCGACACAGATTTGTCCAGTATCTCTTGTGTCACACCAGTAAGCACATTCTAGTTTGTCACACATTAGTTAGCAAGTAGCTAAAGCCCCTCGTGTAAATGGCTCCTTGATTTGAGAGACGGAGAACACTTTATGTAACATTACATGCATCTTAAGTTGTCCTGGGAACGCACCCAATTATGTTTAGAGCGACGCGAACATTAACAGAAGTAGCTGGGAGGCAGGGAGGGAAAATTGTGAGGGGGGCTGGTAAGAAGAGGGGGGAAAAGGAAGAGAGGCACAGCGTACCTTTTATTGAAATCAGACTGAGACTTCGCCAGAATGCGGTCGTGTTCCGTGAGCATGCATTGTTACAAAGCGCGTCGAAAAACAATGGGAGTCCAGTGCGTTCGAGTCGGACTAGACTACCTGACAGAAAAAGTACACATATTGATCCTCGCTTTGTTGCTACATGTTTTGAGAGGGTGTGTGTAATGGGGGGGGGGGGTATCGTTGGAGGGGGCTGAGGGGGGGTTACCGAGTCGGTGATTGGGGCATTGTGGAGGACAGCTCAGGAATTAGGTCGTACAATCATCTATTCCCTATCAAAACAGTTTGAATACCCTGTCTGTTCTTTCTGTTATTTCTTACCTATCGGGACGTTGCAGGTTATTTGCCCCCTCTATTTTAATGTTACTCTTTTTCCGTCTCGTAGCCTTCATGTATTTTCATCTGCATTGCTCCGATTTTTCTTTTTCTGGATGCCCATCCGGCAACATTGGTGCCAGCCAGCTGTATGTGTACTGCGGCTGAACACAGCAGCAACAGGGAGGTGTGTGGTCGTGTTTTCTCCGCCACAAGTTAGAATCAGCCTAGAGGGGAGATTTCAAAATCATCAAATAGGCCTATGTTTTTTTTTTTCTTCCTATTTACACGATACTGGCGTCCTCTGTTGCTTTGGTTGTTGGACATAAAGTTGGAGTAACTTGACTGGGTTCGGAGACAGTTAATGAAGCATCAGTGGATTTTTATCTTATATCTGTTTCTCTTCATGGTGGTGACTTGGCAGTACAGACTCAGCAGGGCATAGGAGTGCAGTGTAATTGAGTAATGGACGGTGGTGCACTGGAGACTGCTGTTTATCCCTAAAACATACATTGTTATTTAGACACTGGTATGGTAGCCTATTGTTGTGATAGTGGTATCTAAGCACCTCCCTCTCTCTTACTGTAACTCTTCATGTTATAATGAGTAGTTTTTAAAGCTTGCACGGTATGTGCTCCTGGTTTTAGAAGGATGGTGTACGTCAACACAATTTAATGCACTTTAGGGGACATAGTAGCTCCAAAAAGGCAGGCTTTAAATGCTACACAAGATCCCACTTTATCGTTCTGTGGATATAGTAAAGTGAGACATGACAAAAAGATGGACCAGTGTTGGAGAACAAAGAGTTACGCTTACTGTGGCCTGATGTAGAAAAGTCTGGATAATAATAATAAACACAGTTTATGAACCAGGCTTGGCACAAATCGCTCAGAGATTATTCTGGTCAGACCTGTACGGTTCTTTGTCTCGATCAGAACTCGGCTAATCTCGCCGCAATCTAGTACATTGTTTCTGATTCAGCTCTGCCCTGCATTTCTTACCGTAACCTCTTGCATTGCATGAATATGCCTGCCCAGTACTCGACAAGCTTTTTATTGTGTCAGTCTGCTGCAAGTCCACCCAGCATTTGATTTGTCTGGTCTGTTCTTCGTCAGGTTTCTCTACAGGTTCCTGCTCAACTCGTCATGTCTTGACTCGTTAGTACCCCTCCCTGGAAGCCTTGAAATTATGAAATATACCTTTAAATCTGGCAATCACAGGAAGTGGTGAAGACGCAGTGTTACTCATTGTCATGTCACTAGTTATTGTCCTGAACATTTTTTTTTAATATTGCCTCTGACTGGTATGTCTCCTCCATTTTCACCTTATGTGTGTCTGTGGATTATCTAATCAGATTGCTTTCTTTGGATTGCAGTGAAGACGAATAATGTCTTGTGCATGGACATTTTGTCTTTTCTTTGACATTATAACATCATGGAAGTTTTTCGTAATGTTTGTTTTGTAATGTTGCAGTTGTCAGTGACTGTGAGACAATACGGACAGGAAGACAGCTTTTGGTGTTTAAGTTGAAGGTTCATTTACAGGAAGTTATCAGGAGACTGACTAATTATTTGTCCAGAGAACGTATGTTCAATAGGATGTATGCATGTGTCATTGTTTGTGGACACTGCTCATACGAGAACTGAACGCTACCAAGCGCTGACACGGACTGTTCTACTACAATACTTACAGTTTCATTTATAGAACGCTGCACAGATGTTTACATTCCAACTGCACCCTTGTATGTATATTTTCCTAACTGCACTACTTGTGCATAGGGCCACTGCAATTCAGCAAATGGGCAATATCCTGAAGTGTAGTATCTCAGCTGCTAATCATTTTTCTTTATGTTTTTTTTTTTAATCATATTGTTTTATATCGTACTGTTTTATAGGTTACAGTAAAAAAAAAAAAAATACATTTTACATTATATTTATATATTTAGCACCTTAAGTTTGTATAGTTTATCTCTTTTCTATTTTCAATTGCTGTTTGTTATGTGTGAATGCACCGACAGGATTGCTACCTCAATTTCGTCGTACTCTGTGCAAAGACAGTAAAGGAATCTATCTATCTATCTATCTATCTATCTATCTATCTATCTATCTATCTATCTATCTATCTGTCTATCTATCTATTTATCTATGAATGATACACACATTTGTGTTAGTAACTGCATGTCTGTGAGATCTTTTGTTAGCGCAGCCTATCTTGAGTTCAATCTCGTGGACCTTGACTGGATAGCCTTTTTTTTTTTTCTTTTTTTTTTTGCTCTAGCGCTGAACTCACACAACGGTGTGAGTTAATCACACGTTTAATGATTAGTAGACAAGTTGAATCGGATGCTTTAGTGATGTATCAGAGGAAAAATGTGCTGTAAAGTTGACCCCCACAGGACTAAGCCTGAGAAATCCAGCTGTATTCTCCACCTTTGGTTCTGCTGATAGGCAGGAGTTCAGGAGTGTGTTAGGCCCCTGCATGCTTTGATTTGCACATCAGATTTGGGAGTTTTATCATAACGTTTAGTGATAATTGCCAAAGTACAGGCTGAATCAAACAAACCTTTGGTTTTACAGTTTTTGGTACAGATTATTGTAAACTCAGACCAGAGAAGATTATGTATGGACAAAATGGTCCTTAGATTGACCGTTTGAAAACGTATCCCGGTTCTGCTTGTACATCTGGTTTAAGAAGGCCTTTCCACTTTTGAACTGAGATTATAATCATGTGAAACGTTATTTTCGATTTCAGTGGAGTAAGTCCTCCCACACAAAAGATATGTGTCAGAGCAGGTGACGACCGGCTGCTAATCTCAGAGAGGGACAGTTATGTGGCATTGGCTTTGGTCAGTATCTGTTATTTTTGCACCATCAGAAAACGGAACACGCTCATGCCTCTCCACGTATCGCACACTTTACCAGAGCGTGAAACTCTTTTCTTTTCTTTTCTTTTTTTTTTTTCCTCCTCACACAAATCTTGCATAAGAGAGGAGCTTCAGTCTGTTGTGAAAATGAGAGACGTTTGCGTCAGTTCAGAATTATTTGTACCTCTGCATTGCCGTTTGAAGCTTTCGCATGCAGCACATAAGCCAATTACAGACACAAGAGATAGCAGAGGGGTGGAGCATTGGGCGTCATCTTCCTCCTGAGCTTCAGGACAGCACGTAGAGCAGAGCCCAGAGTCAGCGTGGACACATTCTCAGGACCACCCCTAGGGATTTGAGGGAGCAGTGAGTGTGTTATGGGGGCATTACAGGTTGTTGGCTTGCCATTGACTCACTGGATTGTGGTCTCTGGTTCACGGTGACTATGCGGAATACCACTATTAGTGCTGCTACTTCCTGTTCTCTCTGTGATGTGGCTAGAGAAGAGGGCCATGGGGCATTCTTTGGGAAACCCCAACATTCATTCACAATGTACCATGTGACCCCTACGAATCACAAGTGTTTACTCTGTCCCTTTCGAGCACTTACCGAACTCTCAGAGCCTCTGCCTGGTGTACTTTTTATTTATTTATTTATTTATTTATTTTTTACACGTAACACAGCTGAAAATCGGCATTTATTCCTCTCTTTAGAGCTTTGTTGGCACTTGTGCAGGAGATGAACGAACAGAAAGCAGGGCTAGTGGCCCAAAGGAAGTGGAGAGGATTGTGGGTGATGCATGTGTGGTGAGGAGTATAATCTGTGGTCTGTGTACCGCTGCAGCCTCGTCCTGTTCCTTGGCTTGGCCTACTTTGACGGAGATGAAGAGGAGCATTCAGAGTATTCCTGTCACATAGTGAAGCCCCTCAGGACACAGACTGGCGTATTAATAAACCATGAATAAGGACAGACAGACGCCTGTTATCCACCCCGGACTGAGCGCCCCCCTTTGGGCAAGGATGGTGTTCTCCCCCCCCCCCCCCCCGTAGAGAGACAGACAGAGAGAGAGAGAGAGAGAGAGAGAGAGAGAGAGAGGGAGGAGAAACCCCACTCCCCTAAATGACCCTGTTGGAGTCATTCATTCAGACCATCTCAGGTTAGATCTCAAGTGAGCGCTGCACCTGTTTAGTCAAAACAGGTTTATTACTGGGCTCATTTTGGATTGATTTTTGTTTGTTTGTAATACGCTCATGCCATGTGAGTGTGACAGTATGAGAACAGCTCACAGTCCTGTGACTGCTGAGTGATTTCATGACCATTATACCAGGCTCCAGGCGGTAACGCACTTCTGTGTACATTAGTCTGGGTTTAAACCATGACTTGTTTGGTATGTGTTTATAACTAAATAAATAATCACAGAAATGAAAATTGAATCATTTATGGAGACAGAAAAGTTCAAGTTAGAATAACTTCAGTTTCCCTGGAAGACCTTAAAGTGAATAAACATTGGTCAAGAAATAGGATATATTCTCGGTATCGTGTGTGAGCTAGATTGTTTTTCTATTGATATATAGACTTTCTTTCAGCAAAATTCTTGAACCATTATGCCCAGTCATGAAAATTGGAGCACTTAACCATAATTCGGCACAGAGGAATCTGTACGGCTATGTGAGACTTAAAATCTTTTGGGAGATCAGTCCATTTCGTACAGAAGTTCTCTGTTAACGGGCTTTTCCGTATAACCTCCCTTTTTTGAGAATTTTACGTTTTTGATGAATGTGGCTATAGTGTCATGTATTCCTTAATGAGTCTGTTTTGTCAACTGATCGGTTTGCATTTGGCTCTGAGAGGTGAGTGTGAAGACAGTTACAACGAGAATGTTAGTCCATCTCCTGCTGCGCCACAAAGTGGCTTTGTTTTTATTCCAAACGTCTTTTAATTTACACATTTAATTGGATGGAGCGAGACAGTGTATCCTCTGTGTATTTAATGCAGTGTAACAGGGATTGGACAGAGGGGCTTGGTTGGAGAGGCTGATTAAACCTCCAGCCACATGGCTAAATACACTCTCAGGACCAGTTTTACAGTACTCTCCAAAGACTGTCTTCACTCTCAGCACCGGCTGTGTATTAGCACAAAGAGGCTCTGATCTAGGCAGGCTTACACCACGTTACACAGAATAGGTCTGTGGGATGTGATCTTTTTAAAGAGCGGATACCGGCATAAGCTCGTGTACACACATACACAATTCATTCTGATTAGACTATGTAGTTGTGGAATGAAAATTATATCTCTTCAGCTGCTTAGATTGAATGAAATTATGTCTTTTCAGCTTCGGTAGTTACCGTAGCCCAAATGTCCTTAATCAGATGACATTATTTGAAACATTTTTCTTTCCTTAAATAAATCCGTGATTTCATACTTTTCAAGAAAAACACGATATTATATTGTATTATGTTGTACATTCTCGTACAATGCCATGCCAAAATAACGGGCCCAGTTAGGCCTAGTGGTTTTATACAGTCTGAAAGTGGCGAGATTGTATTACACAGTCGCGATTGAGTCATCCATGGTCAAAGTGAGGGTAGTGCGCATATTTCGGCAGCTACTTTTTTGTTCAGATTTGCTGTATGTTGCAAGAATTACAGAATTCCATTCATGAAAAGTTTCAGGGTACGCGATTCGCTGTTTTGTTTTGTTTTGTTTTGTTTTGTTTTTCCCGGGGCGGTTTGACAGAAACCCATCTCTCCGTGCTGTCAGGAGACAGTTGCTGTCATTTGGGGAACTGTGTTGTTCCATGTAGAAATAAGTGACACGTGCCCTTCTCCAAACATGATGAGATGCTTCACAGTATATAGAGTAAAAAATAGAGCAAATCGACTGGGATTATTCGGGTCGGACAGGGACTTCACCAGACTTTGCCGTTCTACTGTTAGGGGAACAGTCATACGAACAGGAGGTGTAAAAGTATGGGCTACTGTCCTTTCAAAATTCGGAGAAATTTTGGGACAAAAAAACCTCTCCTTCAAACCTAAATTAACCTTTGCAAAGTGCCATATAGTTCTCTGTCAGTGCCATATATTTCTATATCTGTCTCACTACGAAATACTTAGTTGTTCTTTCATCGTTTTATTTTAACGCGACGGCGTCTTAATTGAAATGCTGACCGTTTTCCGGCGCTTTCGAGCTCAGCGTTCGTGCAGCTCTCCTCGGCTAAGAGTCGGAATATTAGCACAGCGTTTGAATACGAGCGCTCGAGAGGAAGTTCCACAGTGAAGAGCCTGGGTGGACCACGGTCATGGAACAGATCTTATTGATTTGTCCTCTACTCGTTTCTCTCTTGGACGTACGCCAAATCAGGACCTTGTGCTTGTTTTGCATATACTTCATCCATGTTAGCCTGGATAACAGTAATGTATTCTCACCTCCCCTACACGCCCCATTTATTTTAGCTCCAAAATAAAAGCCAATAGGAAATGGCATTGACTATGAAAGACTGAAACAAGAGATGACAGATGTAATCTTGCTTCTGAGGTAGCTTCATATTTTGTTTTTGTCTGTGCATTTAACCGTAACACAAAAGCTAATAATTATGAAAGGGTTTGAGAACGGTAAGCACGCCAAGTCAAGTGTATCTGTGTTGAAAGAGTTATGTGAGGAGCGATTGTTACCGCCGATGATTTGTAGCCATACTACCGTGTTGGGTTGAACTAGGCTGGGACTCAGTCAGGGGTCATTTTCTCCTCTCGGATGAGTGAGGCATTTTCAGGACTAGCCGTCAGACAGACAGTAGAGGAAGGAAGTAATGTGCTCCCTCAGGTTCATGCCTTTCCTGACAGAGAGAGAGAGTGAGAGTGAGAGAGAGAGAGACTCAGATCTTCCTCTCTTCTCAGAGGTTCTGAGAACAAACTCATTCCTTTTAGATTTAGCTGATTAAATTGAATCTTTTATCTAAAGAACGTCCCTTTTATGTGTAGACGCAGTCATTTGACTAACCAAATCTGACAATCTGACACCGCTGTGGTTTTGCTGACAAAATGTTGGTTAAAAACAACACATCACAGAGAGAAAGCAAGCCATTGAGGCTAACTTAACCGTGGTGTCAGGGATAAATCCGTCTTTTTTTGCACCAACTGCTGGCTCTTTGTTGCTGAACCTGTATCTGTTAGTACCTAATTGACACAGTCTTTCGTTAAACCTCACTGACGTTCCACAGACACATTTGTAAGGTCAGCCATTGAGTGTAGAAATTCCTCATCCTCCCTGACTGTGCATTTCATGTCCAGATTTAGGGTGTTATCATACAGAGGACAAGCACAGGATGTTGCAGAGGGGAAGTGCTCAGGACTAAGCCACAGGGCTGGCTTAAAGCTGCTGGGGGGGGTGGGGGGGGGTTGGCATAGTTTTGGGCATGGAAGGCAAGGCTGTAATTGTGGGCATCTCATCAGCTGTGGGTATATAAATGTGGGAGAGAAAAGGATAGGAAATGTGTTGGGAGGGCAGGGGAGGGGGGGGGGGGGGGGCTAATACAGCCTTTGCCTTGGCTGTATATTTAGCAAATCAAGCCGAGACAAATCATTCAGTTCCTCAGACGCATTACCGTCTACCACAGGCCGGTTGATCTTTTGATCCCGGTCAGTTTTCGGTCATTTAAAATACTCTCAGAGACCGGGCAGCTCTCTGCGGAGTTAGAAATAGTCTCCTGCACTTTTAGGCTCTTAAGATAGATGTGTGTTATTTTGGAGCGAAAGAAATAGTGATTCCAGCCACTGTTCATTCACTGGCTGAACCAGGCCGCACTTGTTTGAGTAACAGTTCTCTTGTTGTGTAAGCTTTGCGGAACAGTGGCCGTTCTCCGTTCTCTGGATGTAAGACATGCTGATGAGTGCCAGACGGACTGGATTATGCCTGGGTCATGCCCCAGAGATTAGGATGTGGATTATCACAGCTGAGTCAGTGAGACGGCACTGAGACGTCCGTAGGGATTCCACCAAAGGCTGACAGTCAGTACTGCAAAACCTCCAGCCTTTGGTTTTGATGTGATTACGCCTACATTTTTCTCCCTATCTGAAATCTTAAGAGACTGGCCTGATATAGCACAGGAAGATTACAGTGGAAATTGTCTGTATACACTGGTGTTAACTTTCTTTTTTTTTTTTTTTTTCTTTTATGTTTCCAACTGATGCTGTTGGCAGTTAGCCACTCTCTGTTCATTTTTTGACGCGTGGTGTGGTTTGGTTTAGACCCTACCCCCGCAGTCAAACGATGCTCGGAGCTGAGAAGCGGTACGGCGGTGTGATTTTTAAAGTTAGAGCACGCCGACATAATGTGGAAACGGTGGGCAGTCCAGACAAAACCGTGTGACTTTTTCCTCAGACTTTCAGTGTCCTTATTTGTCAAGAAGAGATTATCTATATTTCTGAAGAAGCCAAAACGATGAAAACGAGACCTCGTCTTCATTATTATCTTCTTGTTTTGTTGTCTTTTTCGCCTAATGAAAGATCTCCATCTTTTTTCTTTCTGTAGGAAATCATTGTGCGAATGAGTGAGTGATGCAAACCTCGTTACTCCAGGTAAAGTCATTTACACCTATATAGACGACATCATAGTCTAGATTAAACTGCCCCCCCCCCCCCCATTCTGAGAGGTCCGAGTGTAACAAGGATTTTGCTGTTAGTGCTTAAACATTCTGTTTGAGGGATTTTATGTTCTCCAGTCATTTAGTGGGGAATATATTTTGAGTTTATGAGATTGAATTTGAATCTTCAAAAGGAGTGAATATAATGATGGTGTTACCGTGTCCTCTAAACCCTTACAGCGTCTCATCTGTTTGTTTGTTTTTTTGTTTCGTTTGTTTTATTCTGTTTTTTTTTTTTAAATCTCTTTTAGGGCAGAATGGGTATGTGTCCCCTGCTCCTGCTATTCAGTGTGGGCCTAGTGGCCCTCACCTTAGCCCAGGAACCCCAAGGAACCCCTCTAGGTAAGGAACCACTCTCAAAGCCAGTATTCAGTGGTCTAACACAAGACCGTTAAGAACACTTTGAAATATATCTGCCACGATCGCTCATCAAAATGTGGTAAATTACTGTACAAAATTGTGCAATTTGTACCACTCAAAGAAAACATACCAGTGTTTCCGCCTAAAGGTGAGGCAAAAATAGCTTTCTGTTAAAAAAAAAAAAAAAGTCGCTTTCTATTTTTAAAAACAAGCCTGCTGAATTTGGATCAGTGTACATACTCTCAAGCAGTTTGTCTTTCGGACAGCGTGAAGTACCGTGCTTCCTGTTTTTTCACTCTTCCAGGTCCTGTCCTGACTGCCAAGCCCACAGACCCTCCTGTTACACAACGCAACATAATCAATGGCACACAGATAGTTCCCACCGCAGCACCAAGAACAGTGCCACCTGTCGTTGCCACAACAACAGTAACTAAGGGAACAGAGAAGGACCCAGCAGTAGCTCCCACGGCTTCACCCGCACCTGCTCCGGACCCTATCCCTGCCCCTACAGCACAACCCCCAGCCCCGCCCACAGCTGCAACACCCCCTCCGCCCCCGTCACCCACCACGAAGGACGGAGATGGGAAAGACGGGAATAGCACCATCCCAACTATTCCTCCACCTGTACCCTCGCCAGCTCCCAGTGAAGTTCCCTCACCAAAACCAACTGTCACAACAGAGTCTCCCAAGATATACACATCACCTCAATCCAGCAGGGCTCCAGGTACAGTGTGTGTGTGTGTGTGTGTGTGTGTGTGTGTGTGTGTGTGTGTGTGTGTGTGTGTGTGTGTGTGTGTGAGACAGAGAGGGGGTATGTGTATGAGACTGTGTGTTTCTGAGGGAGGCGAGATTGTGCCGGCGTCTTGGCTGTCAGTGTGAGTGTGAGTAGCACATTAAACTTTAAATCTCAACACTCGCACACCATAACTCCCACTCTGTCCATGGTAAATGTTTAAAGGTGGCTTGGAAAATTATTTTCACGCTGTGTTTGTGTGAAGGGAGTGAAAATTAAACACAGAACATCCAGTTCTTTTTTTTTTTTTTTTTTAAGTTTTTTTCCAGAATGTGACTAAAGAGCTGTTTTTGACGATGCTTTCGCTTTCTATTAGATAGCTGTGGTCACACGTTCTTTGTCTGATGTGTGTGAAGGGTGAATGAATGCGATTTGCATAGCTTTGACTTAACTAGTGATGTGTTTTGTTTTTCAGCGGGGGACGGAAATGGAGATAGCGAAGGTAAAAATTTGAGATCGTTCTTACGGTTTTGGACCGTTCTTACGGTTTTGGACCGTGCCAGCACCTTTTGAAACTTGGATATTTATAGGAATATTTTTCATAACTTTTGACACTGATGAGTAGCGTATGTGGCTTTAGTGACATTACCTTGTTATAGCTGACTGTTCAGCTCTCCTCAGACTCCACTACTGCTTTTAGGTGGAATCTTCACAAATTACGTTCTCTGTTTTTCTCTCTCTTTTTTTTTTTTTACACTTATGAAGCTGAGTTTTTCATTTTCATTCATTTGTTTTTGACTGCCCATCTTTGAATGTCAGAATACACCATCCCTGGCCTCTCGATGTGTCAAACGGTATCTGTAGACTTAGGTTATTCAGTCTGTGACAAATCAAAAATAGGATATACCCGTTAAACAGTGCTGCAGCGCGCTGGTCGGCAGATTAATGTTCCAACGTGAGGTTGTTAATACACCACTGCTCTGTGTTATTTCTACAGTTCCTTCCATTTAAAGTTTTTTTTTTTTTCTCCTTTTTTTTTTCCTCCCTGCAGATCCAAATGAGACACCAATCATTGCAGTGATGGTGGCCCTGTCTTCCCTGCTGGTCATCGTCTTCATTGTCATCGTCCTCTACATGCTCAGGTTGTTCTACCTTGATATACTTTAGCACTGATACATGTTTACCCAATGATGTTTTTGTTTCTTCTTTGGTTTTGTTTTTTGTTTTTATTTTTTACAAAGACACTCACACAAATGCTTATATCTCTCACACACACACACACACACACACACACACACACACACTCGTGGGTTCACATCATAATAAGTGAACAGATGAGAGAAGGTGGTGAAGCCCACGCACATAGCCATTCATTGGCAAACCCACAGTCTCAGCAGGAGACTCGAGCGTTGAATTGACCGGTTACCATAGTAATGTCTGGGTTTTGTTCTCTTCTACTTTGTCTGCATGTCAGGTTTAAGAAATACAAGCAGGCAGGCAGCCACTCGAACTCTTTCAGACTGATCAATGGCAGAGCGGACGACACAGGTACAAACTTGTCCTTCTCCAAGTTCTTCTTTAATTTCGTCCTTTCGCCTTGCCATCTCAGAGCGGATTTGATCATGTTTTTTTTTTCATTTACATCACAGTTGGAAATTTGACTGCTTTGTGATCTTGCTTAAACCGTTTTGTCCAAAACTCAGAAAATATCGGCCAAGTAAATGATCAATCCTAAATGTGTGATTTTGGCTTCAACACCTGTGTGGATGTTGAATTGTGTTGTGTCGCCCTCTGCTGGGCAACTTGTGAACAACGAAAACTGCCAGTATATATGTATAACTGATGCATTGGAAGGTCTATGAATTTTTATAGTTATATTCGTATATTCATTTTTAAATAGCATTGATTTGTAAAACCTTTTTATTTCTCTAAAATATTATGCTTGTTTCATGTTTTTAATACCCTTTTTGCACATCTCTCTCTCTCTTTCTCTCTCTCTCTCTCTCTCCTCCTGTTCCTTCCACTCTTTCCTTTCCTTTCCTTCTCCCTCCCTTCCTGCTCAACATCACAGAACATCAGAGTGTGCCACTATTGGCTCGCTCTCCCAGCACAAACAGGAAGTACCCGCCCCTTCCTGTGGACAAGCTAGAGGAGGAAATGAACCGTCGCATGGCTGACGACAATAAGCTCTTCCGGGAGGAATTCAATGTAAGGCTTTCTTACAAAGCTCACTGTAAAAGCCAAGGCTTCCCTGACCCCACTGCCCAGTGGAGTATCCAGGGTGTACACCAAAATGATAGTCAGTCCACTTTAGGCATAGTCAGCACTTTAGCTGTGAACCAGCTTTTCATTTGAAGCTGTCAGATCTGTTTAGTTTGATCTGGCCGCTTCTTCCTCCACAGTTCTCAGTGACATTCCGCTGCCACACACATATAACACAACGCTTGTTGGCTCATTTGGAGTGACTGTGTCATATTACTCCAAGCCATCTGTTCCCAAAACATTTTTTACACTTTTCTCATATCCTGACAAATTCTACAAACACTCACGTCCTTGCTAAAAAGAAGAGCTGAAGTTCTTTGCAGGCTAGTGTTTATGTGACAGTTTTTTTTTAGTTGTTTCGTTACACACCAATAAAGAAGTCCCCATAGAGCATTCTTAATATCAATAAGTATTTATTTATATATATGTTGAAGAGCCATGTATTCCTAGCTAATGTTGAAGCTAATAGTATGTATGAAGCTGCTGGATCTTCTGTGTTTTAACAGTGTTCCTTCTAATCTCTCTCTCTCTCTCTCACTCTCACACTCACTCACTCACTCTCTCTCTCTCTCCCTCTCTGGATCCTGTGATTGATTCTCTGCCCGTTGTGTTCAGGCCTTGCCAGTGTGTCCTATCCAGGCGTCATGTGATGCGGCCTCTAAGGAGGAGAACAAGGAGAAGAACAGATATGTCAACATCCTGCCTTGTGAGTCCTTCCCGCAGTTTATCAGCAGACTCCAGCTGACAGGCCCAAGCACTGCATTTCTCGGGCAAAAGTCATGATTTCAGTAATCCTGTAAATGATACTGAAGTCAAAGTACAGCCTTAACTCAGTCAACTGAGCTTTCACCTATTAAAAACACATCAAAGCCAAAATCCGTATGTGCATAAATGTTAATGCTTAAAAAAAACTAACTCTCTCTTTCTCTCTCTCCCTCTCTCTCTCCCCCTCTCTCTCAGATGATCATTCCAGAGTGCACCTCAGTCCACTGGAAGGAGTCCCAGACTCTGACTTCATCAATGCGTCCTACATTAATGTAAGTGTTGAAGGAAAAGTTAAAGGAGGGATGGGGCTGTTATCTAATGGACGGTACTGACTGTTACTCCCATCTCCCTCCTCTGTCTCTCTCTTTCCTCCTCTCTCAGGGCTATCAGGAGAAGAACAAGTTCATTGCTGCCCAAGGTACAAACAGTAGCATGACTGGTGAAAATAGTCTGTTTTAAATTTTCCAATATTGTGTAATGAGCACTGTGACTGGTTTCGTAAAGAAAAACAAAGCTCTCCCTATGTTTCCCCTCCAGGACCCAAGGAGGAGACAGTGAATGATTTCTGGAGAATGATTTGGGAGCAGAACACAGCCACCATTGTCATGGTTACCAATTTGAAAGAGAGAAAAGAGGTAAAGAGATAGAAAAGCACTGTTATTTACGACGCAGAACGAATGTGATGGCATTTCATTGGCCTGCTTTTAGTAAGCGGCATGTGATAACAATCGCAGTCCTATTTGCAGTTTCCCGCGGATTAATAATTATCCTATCACTGTGTGGTTATTATGGTCTGTATCGGTAATGATAAGAGAAAACAGTGCCGTAACTCGCACTGATGAAGGCATTGGTACGAATTGTGATGACCGATAAGAATTTCTAGTGTCCGTGATAAAAATGAAGGTTATAATAAGAGAGAATGGTTTTGAGAATTGTATGTTTATGCTGAAGGTAAAGTCTTTGACTTCAGTATGTGTGGCGTTTTTGTGGTACGTGGTTCCAGTGAAGGACAGATGCTGCTGCTGATAACGCTGATGGTTGTGCTTGGTTTTCTGCTTGCTCTGTGTAGTGTAAGTGTGCTCAGTACTGGCCGGACCAGGGCTGCTGGACATATGGCAATATCCGCGTCTCGGTGGAGGACGTTACCGTGCTGGTGGACTACACCATCCGCAAGTTCTGCATTCAGCAGGTAAGCTGCTTTCCAGTACTTTCCCTAATGTCTTTCCTGTTCGTCTTACCGGGATGTAAGAGATGGCCTTCTGACATTCTTAACGACTAGACTCGAAGCTCCCTGATTTGCTTTTGTCTTTTTGTTCTTGTTTTCTCTCTCTCTCTCTCTCTCTCTCTCTCTCTGTAGGTAGGCGATCCACCGGGGAAGAAACCACAGAGGCTGGTCACTCAGTTTCACTTTACCAGTTGGCCTGACTTTGGCGTCCCCTTCACACCTATTGGCATGCTCAAATTCCTCAAGAAAGTCAAAACCTGCAACCCTCAATACGCTGGGCCTATTGTAGTGCACTGCAGGTGAGGGTCTCTACACTCTCTTTCTTCTTCTTTTTTTTTTCCTTTAGTCTATCACTCCATAGTCTTTCATTGTCCTCCACTCTCCTGTGTGTATGTGAAAGAAAACATCCAGTTTAGTCCTTCACTCTGTCTCTCTCTCTTTCTCTCTCTCTGTCTCTATCTCTGTCTCTCTCTTTCTCTCGCTCCCTCTCTCAGTGCGGGTGTAGGGAGAACAGGCACGTTCATAGTGATAGATGCCATGTTGGATATGATGGCAGCTGAGAGGAAAGTGGACGTCTTTGGCTTTGTGACACGGATCCGAGCCCAGCGCTGTCAGATGGTCCAGACCGATGTGAGTTTAAATGAGATCGTTCATCCCCCAATTCAAATTCAGCCATTCCCACGCTGACCCCAGGTTCAAGTGTTACGTAGTGTGGATGGATTCCAGTGTCAGTTTTTGTGTAAGCTTCATGTAAAGCTTTATTTTGACTGATTTTTTTTTTTTTTTTGTAAATCCCACCATAAATTAGCAACACGGACACTCAGGCTGTAGTTCCTCCGCCGCTTCAGGGGGATATCGAATGTTCAAATGAGCTTTGCAAATTTGTAATAACATATTTCTCTCTGTATCCTTCTCTCTGTCATCCACTTCATTCTATTTTCTCTCTTTTCTCTCTTTCTGCGTCTCACATTCACCTCTTTACATCTCTTTGTTCTTCCTTTTTCTTTTTCTCTTTCTCTTTTCTCTTTTCTCTCTCTCTCTCTCTCTCTCTCCACAGATGCAGTATGTCTTTATATTCCAGGCCTTGCTGGAGCATTACTTGTACGGAGACACAGAGTTGGAGGTCACGTCTCTGGAGTCCCACTTGACTAAACTCTATGCTTCGGTACCCGGAGCTGGCTGCAGTGGCCTGGAAGCTGAGTTCAAGGTAAATCAGCTTTTTTCAAACCGTCTATTTCTGAAACTCTTCTTCGAATGATTAACACAAAACTTTCTCCAGTGAACGCAGCCCACCCCCCCCCCCCCCCCCCCCCCCCGTTGGAGTCGGTCTTTAGTATTTTTGTTTATTTCTAACACTTTGTATTTCAAAGACTGAAAAAGAACACTAGTTACTTACTCAGACAGATGAGACTTTGAGGAGGAATTCAGATTCAGGGAATTATTGGTAGTTGAGATGATGGCTTGTTGATTATATGTGGGGGAAAAGAATGGGGGTGTATTACCGGTAAACAAAAATAAATTTCATTACTTCTCTCCCGTGATTTGAGAGGGTCTTCTGCAGACTTGGCTATTCTTGGCTTTTCCCACATGTTCTTAAACACGTTTTCATCTTCGCCTTTTCCGTTCTGTGATTCCTTTGCTTTCCATCTGCCGTGACATTCTTTTTTTTTTTTTTTGGTGCTTTTCGGATTATTTTAACAAAAGCTTATGTGCCTTAAAAATGTAATACACAACAGATGTTAAAATGGTGGCTGGCAAGGAGCCATTTCATTATGAATCCTCCCTCTCTTTCTCTCTCTCTCTTTCTCTCTCTCTCTCTCTCTCTCTCTCTCTCTGTGTAGAAACTCACCTCTATAAAGATCCAGAATGACAAGATGAGAACAGGAAACCTTCCTGCCAATATGAAAAAGAATCGAGTGCTGCAGATAATTCCATGTGAGTAACTTCAGGGTGTGTGTGTGTGTTTGATTTGTCTGTATTTGAACGCGAATAGGTCATGTAAAGAGTGATCCACACAAAGTGTGTTTTCAAAGTTCCCCTCAGTCCTCTGCAGTTTGCACTATGTAGTTCATATATTTATCATATTTTTCCCGTTGGCTCTTTTCTCTCACAGACGAGTTTAATAGAGTGATCATCCCCGTGAAGAGGGGTGAGGAGAACACAGACTACGTTAATGCCTCCTTCATCGACGTGAGTTCACACAAACACAGCGCGCTAACTCAAACCCCACACAAAAGCTTACAAATGCTCACCAGAGCTCAGATGGGCTTCATGCACCGCCGGCAGAACACACACCGCTAGCTGGTTTTGTTTCTGGAACAGCTGGACTGCTGAATTTTTTGCTCATGAGATCATGCAAACACCCACACAGATATTAGGAAATCAGCACCGGCTGACGGCTGTGCATATGTATTTTCTCTGAGGCGTTAGTGTTTCATTCTTTTTTTTTTTTTCTTAACAAGTGAAATAGTTTGTCGTTCCTGTTGTCTTTATATAACAGCATATGTGCGTGTGTGTACATATATATATATATATATATATTTGTATATTTGTATGTTTTACATTTATGTAAAACCTTGATATAAAAACTTGTTATTCTCTGTTATTCTCTACATAGCTCTTCAAATTTCACACCATATTATCATTACACGGTTGAAAATGTTGATTATATTAATAATAAAAAAGAAAAAAGGCTTTTTTTGTTAACTCATGCTGTCGGTGTGTGTGTGTGTGTGTGTGTGCGCTCGCAGGGCTACAGGCAGAAAGACTCGTACATGGCTAGCCAGGGTCCGCTGCAGCATACCATCGAGGATTTCTGGAGAATGATCTGGGAATGGAGGAGCTGCTCCATAGTCATGCTCACCGAACTGGAGGAGAGAGGCCAGGTAGGAGGAGGAACTTTGTGCTCTACACTCTGTGCCCTGTTCGGGTTTTTTTTTTTCTTTAATCCGTTCTTTTTCTTTCATCGTAAGACTGTCGAAGCGATAACTCTTTTTCTGTCATGGATAACTTTAAGTGTGGTAAAAATGGCCGTCCCCTCTGACAGTGTTTACGTCCATCTCTATCTGGTTTTATCTGTCATATTCACACTCTCTCTCTCTCTCTCCATCTTTCTCTGTAGGAGAAGTGTGCACAGTATTGGCCCAGTGATGGAGTGATGGTGTGTGGAGACATGTCCATTGAGTTGAAGAGAGAAGAGGAGAGCGAGAGCTATACTGTCAGAGACCTTCTAGTCACCAACAACAGAGTAAGTCCCATAGCAATGACACGTTACATTCTGTTCCATCACCCAGACAAGGGACAAGGTCAAGGTCAATTTTTACTTTTGTGGTTTTATTGCTCTGTGACAGAATGTGGAATTGGCATGTCTAAATGTGAAATGTGCGTCTGTACTTAGACGGAGCCCTTTTTTTTTTTTTACTCTAGTCTTCCCCTGGGTTCCTCGTACATGATTTTTTTTTTTTCTTTTCTGCTTCTCTCTCTGCAGGAGAACAAGGCCCGTGCAGTGAGGCAGTTTCACTTCCACGGCTGGCCAGAGGTGGGCATCCCCACCGACGGGAAAGGCATGATCAACATCATCGCCGCCGTGCAGAAGCAACAGCAGCAGTCTGGAAACCACCCAATCACCGTGCACTGCAGGTAATCCACGCTGTAACCTCCCAGCCAATCAGAGTGCTCGGCCTAATCAAAAGGATGTTAAGACACGCTGCAGTTCCCTAAGGAGACTTCTCTTAATGTTTTTCGATTCAGCGCCGGGGCGGGGCGGACCGGAACATTCTGTGCTTTAAGCACGGTTCTGGAAAGGGTGAAGGCAGAGGGCATTCTGGACGTGTTTCAGACGGTCAAGAGCCTGCGACTACAGAGGCCTCACATGGTGCAGACACTGGTATGTGACCAGCCTCCGTCGTAGTTATTAACGTTTACCTCCAACACAATCCTGATATTGCTTATCTCTGACCTGAGAACGGTGCTTGCAGGAGTGAACTGCGGTACAGCGGGATTTCACATCACTGAACTTTTTTTTTTTCCTTTTTCTACTTAATTTGGCCATGTAACGTTAAACGCGTTTGACAGGTTCTGAAATCGCCTCCTTTACCTCTTGTTTGTTTTTTTTACACAGGAGCAGTACGAGTTCTGCTACAAAGTGGTCCAGGAGTATATCGATGCCTTTTCCGACTACGCCAACTTCAAGTAGGGATCTGAGTGAACGGACATACACGGAGCTACGCGCACTCACACTCACACACACACACACACACACACACACAAGCACGCACGCACACGCGCGCGCACGTTCTCATACACAAACACGGAAAAGCTCGGCACAGCCCGAGGGGAAAACGAAACGCCTGAACCGGGGGAAAAGGGAACGGAAAAGTTGGAATCAACAAGGACAAACGAGGAAGATGTGCCGGAGTTTGGAGAGAAAAAAAAAAAAAAATCAGAGATGCCTTCTTGAATATTTTGTAATATTGTTCTTGTTAATATGGCCCTCTCACAGTTTTCCCCAATGTAAATAAGCATACCCATTCACATGTTATTTTTAGAGGCAGTTAGGCAGCAGGTTATATATTAGTTGAAAAAAAAAAGCTGGAGCAGAGGGGAAGCTTTTTCCTTGGTGTTTTTTTTTTTTTTTTTTTAATGAATTTTTTTTTCCTCTCTGCAGTTGTGTGACTGAGACTTTGTATGAGTGGTAGCTCAATTCTCTCTTGCTGTAGCTTTTTTGCTGATTGGCTAACCTCAGCACTGTGTGTGTGCGCGTGTGTGTGTGCGCGTGTGCATCCAGAAAAGGCTGTGATCATGATGTGTTCTGTCAATAACTTTTCTCTTACACTCATGCTACTACTACAGTTTATTGTGTTGCTTTTGTGTCTGTTAACAATACACACACACACACACACACACACACAGGAGTGACGGGAACGGTTTAACGCTAGTGACTGGCTCGTGTCCCGCTTTAGATTGTCAGTATAATTACATGCAGACTTTGTTACAGGTTCTTTGATCACAATTTTGTTGTTTTTGTTTTGTGTTTTGGGGTTTTTTTTTGGTTTTTTGACTTCAACATGGCATAATTAGCATATTCACATTGCTATACAAACACTTAATCGGACCATGCAACCAAGTTGAAGTCTTTTTTTGGCAGCTTCCCTCTGTGTGTTACATTTAAACACTCCTTTATGCTCTTAGTGCCTAAGAGTTTAGCCTGAGGTTTGGTCAGCATGTTCTCATCACGAAATAACAAACAGCTTCTCTGCCGTTGGCACGAGAGAGAGGAGGGAACATGGGAACAAGGAGACCGGTAGAATTAGGATTCAGTCATTAGTCCCTTTTGTGGATTAGTCCTGTCCTGTGATGTGTGTCAAGGTGTGTCTAATGTAACCTTATGCTAAAGGCAAGCTCCCGCAGTGCTTCAGTCAGCGTCTTTTATTACAATGACATAATCTTTTTCAGTTCACTTACTAGTGCTCCTCTAATATTCCAGAAACAAAAAAATGGAGACGTTAGAATTTCCGTTGAATGTAACCTAGAATTGGTTTTTTGGGGGGGTTTTTTGTTTGTTTAATTGTAAGTTAGGGTCATTCAGAACGGCACCTTTTTTTCGATTACGATTGTAATCAAGTAAGGGACATTTGTGTTTCATGTCTACGTCTGTTGACCGGCATTAGGAATAATCCTTCACAGCCGTGTGTCACTTGTCCTGCCGGTTAGCTTTGCTTCGTCTCTTCACAATGCATGTGTATCAAGGACGTTCAGCCGATTTCCACAAGGTACTGTGAACATGTAGACCGCTCTGCTAGATGTCAGACTTTAGACTCTTAATTCTGCTCATGTGTTCCTGCCCGTGTAGATATGATCTTACCCACAGTGTGCTAGAGCTGTTGAGCCCTATTCTGTTTCACTGAGCCAATCACCTTAGATGTTCTTGGAGCCTTTCTGCAGAGTCCTGCCATGCTGTTTCTTATTATCTTAAAGTTTATAGCAACTTAGAAAAGGATGTAGCCACATGACCCTAACTCCAGTCGCACAGTTTGAACTACCTGAACTACTGTGCAAGAGATAAAATCAGAGTTTGGAGTGGTCTAGAGAGATTGTCAGTAGAAGATCAGGTTGTTAGAATGCTCTTGCATCCATTTTAGATCTTTGCATCTAAAGCTCTTGACAGGGTGAACTGTGGAGTGGTTGAGGTGACTGATGGAGGAATGAAATGGCTTTCAATATATGGCTATGACCTTGACTTCAGCACATTCAGAGGTTTGATGACTGTCTGTCTCAGGTCATTATGAGAGGCAAAGACACTTTGAACCAAACCCCCAACTTGTCCCATTACCGAAAATAAGACCAATCCCATCATCTGTGATCAAAGTTCAGTAAGATTTAAAGTATGTCCTAATTTGATTTGATTTGAGTGCAAAATCTGAGTGCAGGGCCTGGTGGTGTGGATTGGGTGGATATTTTATAGCCAATGGGACGAGAGCTCTGGCTGTTTGGGTTTTGACACTCCAGTTAGAATCTCTCAGAGACAATCTGCGATGATCATGAACTTGGATAGTATGGTTAGAGATTGTGAAGACTTACAGTTCTATCAGTTAGGACTCTAAGAGACCCTGTGCCAACTTCCACATAGGTGAAACATAGACCACATCCCAAACAGGAGGCAAACGCCAGCTAGCTAACAAAGTGCCTCATCAGTTCTGTTGGTTGGATTACTGTTGCTTATTTTTCCCTGTCTTGTCTTCTTTCTTTTTCTTTCCTTATTTTGTGTTGTTTTGCTTTGACAAGTGTGTCAGCTACTTTTGAGCTGAAGAGCCCAAATCAAAACGCATTCAGTTTCCTTAACGCCCTCATGGCACGTTGGCCCTGGTCCAAAACGACTTGTAGCTCTTTCTGGATTCTCTCCAATTGCCCACTAGAATCCAGTTCCATTTCCATTCCTATTTTAATGCTAACATTTGCATTATGATGTAAGCACATTCCATTTTATTTGAGCTTTGAACCCTCACTGTCACTGCTGGTCCCCAGTGGGCTCTGCTTGGTCCCAGCTATAGAGGAGGCCTTTGTATGAAACCTTTCAAAAATTGATTGTGCTCTTAATGTAGTCATGGAGCAGCAAACCCATGATACACTTCTGATTTAAGAAGGGAAGCCAAGCACCTCTAGGGCTGTGCAGTTTCCCAGTTGAATGTGATGTTCTGCTCTGTAAGGAACTTGAGACATGACCTGCTTTAGAGAGAAGGAGGGAGAGAGGGAGGGCAAGACAGAAAGGGACGGCTTTTTCTCTCTATCTCTGTGTTTCGTCTTTTTCCTGTAAATCTTTCTTTCCTGTCCCGCCTTTCTTCAAACCCATTAAGTCTCTCCTCTGACATCTCTCCGGCTTCTCTCGGTTTTTGGTTACATTACTTTGAAAACCGGCAACCCCGTTTTAAATTTTTCCTTTTGTTCACCCTTGGCAATTTTTTTTTTTTTCCCTCTCTTGAAAACTCCCCCTGCTCCTTTTAAGTCCCCTTTGTTCTCCTCATGCCCCCCTCTGTACATAATGTAATGTTATTTATACTTCATTCTTGTCTACTGCCTTGCTTCTTATTTTATTTTCCTCTGTCTTTTGGTTTTTTTTTTTTGGTTTTTTTTTTTAAGATAAATGTATATGAAACTGTACTGGGACCATTTTGAAATGTATTAGGTTTTGTTTTGTTTTTTGTTTTTTGGTTTTTTTTGGCCTTTTTAATTTGGTATATTATTGTCTTAAAATCCTATTTTTTAATTTGCATCTGTTTGTTTTGTAGTGTTTTGTTATTCAGAATTTGAATATATATGTGTATATATAATTATATATATGATACAAATTATATATAATTATATAATGCCAAATGGCCTTTCTAAGCAAAATACTGTTCAACCTAATAAAAGTGCTTCAGATTTTAGCATTTGTCTAGCCATTTGAATTTTGTTTATGTTTGAATTTGTTCATGTGTGTGTGTATAGCTCAGCACTATACATCTACATCCACATAATTTTTATAATGGAGAATATGTGTTTTAATATTCACTTAGCAGTTTTGGTTTGACCAGTGGCCGTCATAAAAAACAAAAATCAGAAAAGAAAACTCAGAAAAATGAATTAAATTGCCTCTTTGTGAGATCATCTTAAATCATGGCAAAATAATGCACTTTTTATGCGAACACAATAAATTGTCTCGCTCTAGTGATTCAATGGCATTTGACTGAATGAGTATTGGACGAACGCCAAATGTATAACGTTGTTTACCTCCCAGAATTCTCGCTTTCACTCACGTCTTTTAGCGTTTCAGAGCTCCGCGAGGTGAGTAATGTTTCTGAGATGTCACCTTGCTTCCGGAGACATGTCCATCTTCAGGGCTCCGTGTTAGCCGGTCACAGAGGACAGATTTGGTCAATAGGAGCCTGATGCGTGTTTAAACACTGTTTGACAGGAACTCAATCAGCATTTTAAACACTAGAATTAGTCAGTCCCGTGTCATCTGCCCTCCGCGAGCCCCTGGAGAACGACCGCTTCTCTGTAATTAAGAGTCTTGCCGCCTCCCGCTCTTTTTTTTTTTTTTTTTTTTTTTTTTTGCATTTGTGTTCTGCTGTCCGTCGTCCCGAGGGTCACGCTATGTCTGAGAGATCGGATGGAAAGGAGGACGTAAGCCAGGGCACTGTTTCAATTTTTCGACATGACGGAGGAAATGGGATAGATATTACCTCATTACACTGGCCTCTGGACACTGTGGCTGAAAGAGGCCAGTGTTGTATAAAACATTAATGACTTACTGCACACAATAATTTACCAGTTAAATCAATTTACCAGTTAGATCAGTGCTAATCCATATGATTGAACCAACAAAGAGCTTGGTAATTAGGTGGTTAGTTTGGGTGTGTCCGTCCAGAGCCTTACCAAAAAATATACCACTCTCTAGGTACCCCATGATGAAATTCCGAACCGATTTTGAATTCCTTACACAGCAAACTCAACATCTAGAAGTAACAGACCACAATCATTTGAGATATTTTTTATCATAAATGAACGGAAGTCATTTGCTGTCCTTGAGTCTTAAGCCGTAACACCAAAAAACATGCTGTTGCTTGTTATCATCTCAGTGTAAGGACTGCCAGGTTCTAAGACCAGCCAACTACAGTTTTGTGTTATGTGTGAAGTGGGTCTGCACATTTCCACGAGTTCGGACGTCACTGAGCATATTTGTACGTGTCCGTGTTTTGGGAGCAGTGATGGCAAAGGGTGGGGATGGTGGCGGAGGGGCAGGGGGGGGGGGTTCTCTGGGGAGTCAAGAGTGTTTGGAGATGATAATTGGAATTGAGCTGATTTTACGCACAAGACCCCTCCCAACAGACCCTTGATGACCAGCATCAGCGTGAGGACTGAGGGGGTCGGGGGGGGGGGGGGTGGAGCACGCTCCCACATATAAATGAAGGGAGAGAGAAGGAGAGGGATGTAGAGCATCATTCTCAACCCATCATAAATCTGTCTTTTTCAAAAACTTTTTTGGGTCTGACGTCCTGCTGATCTGGTAATAAAGGGGTGAAGGACAGCTTGATCGTTAAACGATTAGAGGGGATAAGGGCTACAGAAACAGACAGATCCCAGTAAAGTAACTGTGCGGATTCAGTTAGACAGTCTAAAAGAAGAATTCTCAGAGGAACAAAGGTAAAAAAAAAAATTTCATTTGTTTTCTTCATCCACTGTTTGTTTACAAATTGTTTCAGATAAAGCATAAGGATAGGTCTTAGAGTTTTAATGAACATCTTTTTCTATTACACAATATCAAATCTCAAATCTTTTCAGTTCTGTACCTTAAAAGATAATGCTAATGCATCATGTAACGTTATTTGTGAGGAAAATATAATTCATCCACTCAACATTAAATCTGGTCTCAGAGTGTTTTCTTTCTCTCTCTCTCTCTCTCTCTCTCTCTCTCTCTCTCTCTTTCTCTATTTATCTATCTTCCTATCTATCTATTTGTCTGTAGTGTCAGTGATGGTGTGTGTGTGCAAGTTAATGCTGCTGGTGGGATTGCTGCTCTGTTCTGGGACTCAGTTGGCCTTTTCTCAGCACTGGTCCCATGGCTGGTACCCTGGGGGAAAGAGAGAAATAGACTCATACAGCACCTCAGAGGTTTGTTCATTTGTTCAAAAAGCGTCACCATCACAACGGATCGAGTCATTGTGCTGTATTTACTCTTGTTAATAATCGATATTACAAAGTATTACAGAAACATATTACAATGTTGAGTATGCTGCAAATAATCTAAATATAACATATTACAGATGTTTTCCAGGAAACTGTATAATTATTGTTCTTCTCTAATGTAAATCCATAAAAAGCATGCAGTATGTATGTTTGCCTCCATGCACCACTATGTCCCCTTGGGATTTTGCCTCAGCTTTTCTCTGCCTCCTCTGTTTTGATTGTCAGGTTTCTGAGGAGATCAAACTCTGTGAGGCAGGAGAATGTAGCTACTTGAGACCCCAGAGAAGAAACATCTTAAAAACAATTCTCGTGAGTACAGATCTCTAAGCCTTAACCATTATTAGAGTTACATGATTTTGGATGAAAATAGAATAAAAATTTAGGGCTGCTTCACTACAGTTGCGTTGGGCTAATGCATCATATAATGTACTTTCACTGACAGCTGGAAGCGTTGGCAAGAGAATTCCAGAAGAGGAAGTGACATCCTTGTACAGCGTTCTGTGTATGTTTCACCGTGAATGAAGCATTTGTCAACATGGTGTCGTTCTCTGTGGGTTTTGCTTCTTATAAGTTTACTTTCTGTAAGACAGAATGTACTGTACTAGTGTACAAATTGAACCTTTAGTCTTACATTGTTCAATAAATATTTATTTTGCTATTTTTGGTCTTTTTATTGTTCAAGTTAACATCTTTTGTTCGAATAAATACCCTGGCCGCATCATATGCTCCTGAAACGTAAATCTAATGACGCATATCTAATGACGCACACACACAGAGGCTACACATAAAGGTGGTGTTATTAGTTGCAATCTCACATACAGATTTATTTGGACTGAGGTAAACCAAGACAATCTGAACATCCATTTTCTATAGTCTTAACTGATCAGCATGAATATGGAGAGTTTCTGGTCCAAGATTTCTCATCCCATTTTTGCTTTGTTTTTGAGGGTGTGCTAGTTTTCGTGCAACTGTCCCCCAGGAATGATTTTACGCCACTTAATTAGAGCTCTTCTGGAGGGACAAAATAGAGAGTGTTCTGCATTTAGGATTTTGAGTGGGGTGAACAGCAGCACTATACGACAAACAGTAGTTACAACGTGATAATTAGCAATATTATCAGTTTAAAACATGCTGCTCAATGTTTGTTCCGTTTGTTTGTGTGATTGTATATACAATGTTCCAAGAATTACAAGTTTAAAACAAATGCACCTTGAATTTGTAGGTTACGCTAAATTTCAGTATTCTCTCTTTCACTGCCTCCCCCTTTCCCGAATATGAACAGGAATGAGGCACAGAGGGGGGTGGGGGAGGAGAATAGGTAATGGCCCTGGGGACCATTCGTTGTTTGACAAATAAAAAAGAGAAAGGTGTAATTTTAATTTTTCATCCTAAGTCCTGTTACATCGAGTGACAAAAATGAGCTACTATGACAAAGGATAAGTTTAGACCCTAGCATAGGTGCAAGGTTGGTATGTGAGCGCTTCTTGCAATTTCGGCTGCTTCCAGGCCAATAGGTGGCAGCACGCAGTCATAACGGAGAACGGTATGCAATTAGCCACAACCGAAGAAGACCGCTAATGTTTGCTTGCGCTAGTGTGTCCTACACCCATGCTGCGAATTCCATCTTCGTGGCTTTATCCAACGATGGATTAAATATATTAACAAATTGTTGTTAGTGATTTCATTAGTAGAAAGAATGTCAGAAGTTGAGGGTAGGCTTTCGTGTAATCCGCACTGTGCGGAGACAGATATCGAAAGTAATGTTAAAGTCAGTCCAAATTCGGCCTCTCTGTTAGACGCCGAAACAGTTCAAAACACTAACGTAAACACCAATAGTTCCCTGGTTGAAGGTGAGTCAATCACTTAAGATTAACGTTGAATAAATTCGGTACCCTAGCCAGATATTATCCCTCTTCTTAGACAACAAACCATCATATAAGCTGTTCAGAGGCTCAATGCAAAAAAAAAAAATCCTTTCTGACACCTTGGCTAGTTCGTAGCGAGAGATTGACGAGTTAATGCTATGGTTAAAGTGGCTAGCATACATACCCATTCATCTAGAACAAAAGCTTACGTTCGACATTTAAAAGGGAAACTGACCGACAAAAATGTCGACGGTCGACATTTCTGTCCAACCTTCGGTTCCCTTTGTGTTTCTGCCACAATCGACGTGCTGGCAAGCCAAAAGTTCGCTGTAATAACGTTAGCTATAATAAATTCCCAGGTCAGCTAAGGTCATAATCGCTGACGAAGTGTGTTATCACACGCTGGCTATAATAGAAATCAGTTCCAAACGTGACTTTTGATGCCACTCAAGATATGTTACTCACAGGGCGACTAGAGAACCCCATGTTACGGCGAAGGCCGTTAAATTGTGTTCGCAAAGGTCCAAATGCAAGGGAAATTCCTTCATGTAAATTATTATCCTGCATGTACATTATCATAACATAAACTGCCGTTTTATCCTTTTTGTTGTAGTCTTTTCATAAATACAGTCTAGTTTATAGGGTAGAGAGTAGTGCATTTACCTTTTCTTCTTTAATATTGTAATGTATTTGATCTGAATCTGTATTTTGATTCTCAGAATAGCGTACTCAGATATTTAATCTTAAACACTGACATAACTACACAGGCAGTTTTGTTTATTGTTAAGAATTCTACATTTTAAGTTACTGAAAAATGGGTCAGAAATTTTAAATCAAAACAAGTATTTAAACTGATGTTAGTACCAAAGATGTGAGATCTCTGGACTTAAAATAAAAGTAAGATAATTAAAGTAAAAGAAAAAATATGGAAATTAAAAATCGTATGGACTATTTTTAAAACTTCTTAGGACACTAACCAAGTACACCGTAAATAAGAATGAACAAAGTAGTAATGCGCTGATCTTAAACCAAAAACAAACAAAAAACAAAATCATAGGTTAGGGAATTCTACGCAATAAGGGAAGACGTTGGTGAAGTTTCTGAGTGTCCCACCTTGTCCTTACAATAGTAATAATCTATGATCAGTACTGCATAACAATCAAATATTGAGATTCTATGTTTATTGTTTGTGTGAACCATTTACAACATCGTATCTTGTGACTTAAGTCTGTTAAATAAGTATGTTTAAACACTTATTATTGTAGTATGTCTTGGTTCCCTCTGCCACTGAATTCATAACACATCGGTCTCCAAAGGATTATGAATAATTTCATAAAGTTATAAGTCATTTATCGTCTACATAATTAATATCCAGTTGGTCTCACCTTCAGAGCGAGAATCGTGTATACAAATTAAAAACTGCCTGTAGTTTCATGTCATTTTCCAGAGAATCCATTACATGTACGTTTTGGGTCACTTTGTTCAACGCTGTCCATCACTTGCTCTTTTTTATGTGTTTATTTTTATGTGTTGATTTTTTTTTCTCATAGAGTCATTGGATGACAATGCCTTGTTGAATGGTCTGTTGACTGATAACTTTTGTCACGTATGTGAAGCAGTTCTGCAGTTTGAGTCTCAGCGGATATCTCACTATGAGGTTTGCACGAAAAGCTTTGTCTTCTAGATGTTTAATCTGCCACTCTTACCTGTTACTGATTTTGCTTAAGGTTTTGAAATGATATGATCTGAAATGAGTATATTAATAACATGATTTGTAAGACCATGTATGAAATATAATACTGTTGTAAGTGTAAGACTTCATCTGAAATATCTGTTCGTGAATGATGGAATATTTCTGTGTATGAATGTATGAATAATTAGCGTGTGTTTCCTCAAGATTTGAACACAGCTCAAAGGAAACAAGTTGTTTAATGTTGTTTATAGTTGTCTGTTTCCTCTGTTTGTTTGTCTTTTCAGGGAAAGAAACACGCTCAGCGAGTTCGACTGTACTTGCAAACAAAAAAGAGTGAGAGACAGGGCCAAGATCCTAATAGCTTTCAGGTAAATCGCAGAGACATTACTGTCAGATGTCGGCGGTGTTGTTGTGTGTATGTGTGAGCGAGTGTGTTGAAGCCTTTCCAAACTGTACCCCTTTGTGACCTTGTGTTTTTGGCAGAGAGTGCCTATGGACACAGAGAAGTTCTGTGAGCTGTGTAACATGGTGTTTAGTTCTCCTGTGGTGGCAAAGTCTCACTATGAAGGCAAAGTCCATGCCAAAAACATGAAGAAGAACAGTGTAATTCCTTCAAAAGGTACGTCAAAGCAGTGGCACCATCAAATCTTTTCATTACATCAAATCACCAGTCACTTAGTCTCAGTGAAAGGTTACGTACATGTCTGACAAAGGAACATGTCCTCTTTCCATCAGATGAGATGTCTTCTGTTGGAGCTTCGGTTTCTCCCCCATGCCCAGTAGAGGGCGCCAGAGAGGGGATGGGTCAAGAACTGAAGGACAGTTCTGAACAAAGCAGCCAGGAAGTGGACTTAAGCGACCCAAACAAGTATTGCCGAATGTGCGCGGCTTCGTTCAACAATCCCCTGATGGCTCAGCAACACTACAGCGGCCGGAAACACCAGCGTAACCAGTCACGCCAGCAGCTCCTGGACCAGCTCCAGGAACAGCCTGATCTGGGTACTCTGCATGCATTCTGATGCATTTCTATTGGCCTGAACTTGGTGTTAACTTGTAGATGTTTTTTTTTTGTTTTTTTTGGCAGTGTTTCATTAGCATTTATCCATTTGTTACTGGTAGAGTAATGAGTTATTTGTGGTTAGATTTGCATTGCACACTGACCTACTCCGCAGTGCCGTTACAAGCAATAAATGATACTTAATGGATCGTCTCTGATTGAGAAGGCCTTGGGGTTGAGAAGTGATTTTGACATGGAAAGAGAGAGCAGGTGAAATGTATTCATTTGATATTTTTTGTCACTCATCTTTCCCTTCTCCATTTCTCTAGTGAACTCCCTTACCTGCCCAGTATGTTGTATAACATTCAACTCTGTGGAGCCACTCCAAGCTCACATGCAGGGAAACAAGCATCGTGTTAAGTGAGATATCACTCATACCATCCTATTGTACTTCTTATCCAATATCATGGACCTCCAAATCATCTCACATTACACTTTGTGAAATTTTTGGCTCTGTGCTTGTGTCTTCCAGAGAGAAGAAAGTTTCTGACCTGTGTAAGTCTCAGAAGAAAGTCTATGGCTCCTTCCAGGATGAGTTGGACGACTACATCCAGGTGCAGAAGGCCAGAGGGCTGGAGCCCAGGATGGGACAGAAGGAGCCGGAAGAGAGAGAAGCCCAACACCCGAGCGATAACACGCAGAGAGAGGAGCAGACACAGAAACTCTCTCCTCCGTCATGCACCCCTCCTGTCCCTGGTTTCCCTCCCCCACTTTGGTGTCCGCCATTTCCACCTCCCAATTACCACTGTGGGTTTGGTCCAAGGGGCCCTGAGCCATACGTCTGGGGCCAAGGCTATTCTGTGCCTCCCCCACCCCTCATCCCTGGCCTAACTGGACGGGCATTTAATAGGGGGAGGAACCCCGAATCCTATAGCTCCTCCTCTTTCTCAGACTCCTCCTCTTACAGCAGCAGCAGAAGCAGAAGTAGTAGTAGTAGCAGCAACAGCAGTGATTACAGCAGAGAGAAGAGACGAAAGAAAAAGAGAAGGGAGAGGAGGAGGAAAATCAGAGAGCCGGAGGAGGAGGAGGAGGAGGAGGAAGAGAAGGAGGAGGAAAGGGAAACAGACAGAAGGAGGAACAAGAGGACGAGAGGAAGAGATGACGAGGAGGACCGAGATGACGCGAAGAGGGCAAGGAGGAGAGAGAGAAGAAGAAGAAGAGCGAGTTTGGATGATGAGGAGGGAATGGACGAGGAAAAAGAGAGGAGGAAACGGCGGGAGAGGACCCATCAGGACAGCGAGTCGGCCGAGGACGAGAAAAGGAGGAGAAGGTCGAATAAGAGAAGTAAGAAACACAAACGTGGACACCACGCCAAGGGGCACAGAGAGGAAAGCGGAGGGAAGAGCCTGGCGGCCGGAGGCGACAGACTCGACAAAGAAAAAGGAGAGGCGGAAGACAGGATAGAAGGTTCCGTGGAAGAGAGGGCGGAAACAAAAGAAGAGCGATCGAAACACAGGAAAGAGAAAAGGAAGACGAAGGAAAAGACGGATAAAGGAGACAGCAGGACAGAGGAGGAGAAACTGTGGGATGAGACCATTCTTGGACTCTTCTGAACAATTGACGGTTAATGAGATATGATTGTTAGGGCAGGTGCAAGTCAGAAAAGAAGTCCTGACATTTTAGAGGATGATGGTTCATTGACCTGCATTGCATTCGCGCCGTATCATCCTGGAATTTATCCCCTTCATCTCCTGGTCTGAGCTCAGAAAACCCTTCCTTAACGTTTTCAGTATTCTGCTGAGGCCTTTTGAAATGGACGCCAGTACTGTATAACGGCGCCTCAGTGAAAACCCAGCAAAGACTGGACATGAATTTCTGTGGAACATTGGGTCTTGTCTCAGTTCAGTCCGATTTTTAATATGATGTATGAATGTGTAGATCGTTTTTTTGACCTTGGTTTTGATCAAATTTGAGTCCCATAGAGATGTGTAAGAGATGGGCAATGAACACTTGATGCATGAATTACTACTGACCATTCATCTTTTTTGCACTGTCAACATAAGGTAGTCACCACCTGGGTTGATTTCTAGAGAATGTACCTTACCATATATTTGTTAACTCAGACCTAATAAATTCTGTTTACAATTTTTGTTCAGGTATTCTGAAATCTCATGGTAAACTGGAGCCAGAATCCTTTCATGGTTACTTACTTTGCTCTAAAATGCTGCTACAGAACTCTTGCAGTTACTCTCATACAGAAAGTGGCTGTTTGCACGTTTTAGAATGACTGTAGCATATAGGCTAATGCTATGTTACAGTATAACGCACCACTCAAAGCAATCCACAGTGTTATAGCTTTAAAGTGAAACCAGCGCAAGGCCAGCCTAGACTGTGTGTCACCTCACCTTGATCATGTAATACATACCTCTGACCCACAGAGGGGCGCTATTGAGCTACATGTGACCCCCTAAGACGTTTTGAGATGCTAACATGACAAATGAGGGTGTTTTGTGCCTGAGTCTCACAGTATTAAAAACAGTAGAGTACGTGACGTTGTATTAGAGGATTGGATCCCTGTGTAGTTTAGGGGTTTGCTGTCAGTTTAGTGAAAAAAAAGACTACTATACACAGGGAGGTCCTGTCTCACTAAACATTTAACATGTAAGCATTAACAGATTGAAACATAGAGAGTATACTGTGTTTAGGTAGAGACAGTTCCCTTGTACGTATTGGCTGCAGAGGTTGTATACATACTAATGTGTGGAAACTTTTCAGTCCTCTCAGTGCCTTTGCTTTGAGGTTTACACAGCCTAAGCCCCTCAGAGCAGATTTCTGTGCAGCATAAATAGGCACCAATGAAAGTGTGTTTTATGGCTTTGGTTATCACAGGTGCACTTAGCTTAAATGAGGACGCTTGGTTGCCATGGCTCCCTAGACACAGAGAGAGTTTTACGGTTTGTTTTTTTCTTTGAGACGAAAGGTTAGAACAAGGTTAGATCAGGTAACAATTTCCATCAAGAAAAGAAAAACAACTAGCAAAAAAAACCAAAACAACAAAACTAGCCAATCATGATAAGTTTATTAGATGTGTTGTACGATCGTCAATGTACGGAGTCTCATGAACTCTGTGACAATGAAGCGTAAGGTGAAGAAAAAACTGCTTCGTTTTGTACCTCCCAGGCATTAATGTTAATATGTTTCGAATATCTTTAGATTTCCATATTTTTGTACAATGGATTGTCCCTTGTCTGAATTTTTGCTGTATTATATTTGATCTAGTCACTGTATATTTCATAGATAGTGGTTTGTGCAGATCTGGTGACTGGTTGGGAATTGTTCAATGTTTCATACTGAATAACTGGTACAGCAGCAGAGATACCTGCCGACTTCAGTCATAGTTAACTGAAGTTCAGCTGTTTGGGAATAATGTATATGTGCTTCTTTTTATTGTCTTGAGACTGACTAATATAATATTGTGTATTTTCACACAGACTTTTCTTGGGAGATATCTCAACCTTTTTGTAACCAGAAATTGAAAGCTCTCCGTCGAGACGAACACATCGGTACCTGACGGAGTCTCTGAAGCCCCCTGAGATCTCCTGTTTTCAAAGAATTGTGTGGTTATGTTCCCTGTGTCTCTCTGTCGCACCTTAGACCCCCCCAGAAACATGCATATCGCCCACATCCTCCTCCTTCTTAGACCCTCACACAGGCTTATGGGTCCCTCAAGACCCTGTGTGAGGTTTTTGAGCAAAGAACCCCAAACCTTTCCCTAAGATATGGAGCCCAAAAAACTCCCACACTGCCTCTTCAGCTTTCAAATGCGACAGAGCTTTGCTTACACCTGGTGTTCTTACAGCTCTGTGAGCCTCGAATACTCTTTTCTGTTGATTAAGCTTCACTGGACTTTTACCTGTGGAGCGTTCACTCTATCTCCTGGTCGAACCAAAGCTGCTCCTATATAGATTATGAGTTCAAGAATTATTGCAGCTCACAATGTATTTGCCTATTCATTAGATGACCTTTAGGTATTGCACAGTTATTAAGTTTCTTCTGCAGTATAAATCATACATTTTCCTATTCTACAACTAACCAATGCTTAGATTTTGCCCATAATATTCACCTAAATGACCAGTATGGCTAACTACTGATGTCCTTTGTCTGGCAATGCTTTGTAATTGGACACTAACGAAAATGAGATGGTAGTATTACAGTACACAACTTCAGGGTAGTAAAATATTGCAATGCTTGGACGTTTACTTTTCTTTCAAAAAAGAGATGATTACATTTTGACAAAGTTTTCATAGAAAAAGACAGCACAGAAATGTTGATTGGTGTTCATTGTGTGTGAAATATGCAGGTCAGAATTCAAGGTAGAAAGTGAAATGTATGGCACTACTGCTCCTTGGGCCAGTGCTGTTTCATCCAGTACTGTCCTGCCGACAAAATGCTGAAGCAGCAACAAAAGTGAATAAATGAAATAAATAAAGATCTTAGGTTCTTCTATATTCTGTATTCAAATATTCAAATTCAAATATTCAAATATATGTTTTCACATATTCTGAATATATCGGATGTAATAACTAAACGTCAACAGTTAGATAAGGATTCAGTCTGAATTGGTAAGGTCAGTTTCCTGCCTATACCAGTAGTTGTAATTGGTACAATTGCCTGTACTTGATTTTTAAAGCTTATGCATCTTTTCCATTCCGAGAAACACGATGTAATCATATGAGCCCTGATATACTTGAGGGACATACAGCTTCAAGCACATGAATAGATTCTTACTATGAATCATTTTCTAGTTAGACCACTGCTTCAAAGCCTTCGCTTTTAAAAGGACAGGTGTCTCTGACATTGGCGAATGAACACTATTTCCATTTTCAACACGTTTCTCAGTAGAACCTGCTCTCTCAGGTTAGCCAGTTCTGCTGTGCTCGCTACGGTAACTGAAAAGAGAGTGAGTGAAAACAGATGTTTGAATCTATATTGCTCCGTGTGTCTGGTGTTAAAGCTTGAGGTTATCTAGCTGAAGACATAAAAGAATTGAAGCAGGTTTGAGCTGCAGGCTTCACGCAGGCACACTGCAGCAGGCAGTCAGGGCGCACACCTGGCCATGGGGTTTGAATGAGCACAGCCAATGTGAGTTCAGTAAACATGTGCTGCTTGCCTCTGAGAAATAAAAGAAAACAACTCACATTTGAACAACTTAAAAGAATACCCGACAAAACTGAAGATTCTCGATATACATCACGGCTAACGCTTACTCCCCTTTTAAGGCTGTCCTGAAGCGTTTAGTAAAAATGGCACTATTTGATGTTTCGAGTCAACTAATTTCTTTATTTGACACGAATGTCCTTCTGTGCGTGTGTGTTGAGATTTGTTAAAATGCCTGTTAGTGTGCAGAATGTTCTAAAACATGTTGTAAAATGCCCAACATCAGGCCAAGGAGGCATAAACAGATCAAACCTCAAAGCACTTGGAGGACCGTGTAATACTTTTTGCTTGTTGCACATTGAGGATCAGATGCCCAATTTTACGGATATAGACGAGAGTGGTGCATCTCTTGATCTGTGCTTTCCGTTGCTTTGTGTAATAGTCTTGATGATGGAAAGGTTTCGTGGCTCCAAACTGGAAACTTTGATTTTTGAAATTTGGTAGCTCTTTGCAAAATAATTTAGAGAATGGAGCATTAAGTGAGAATAAATGATAATTTAGGTTGAGACCAATTGAAATGAACCATCTACTATTAACTTTATGATTTGAAGTGAGACCAAGAGAATGAAAATATGCACAGTTATTCAAATAATGTAATGTTATATAATAACATATACAGTATAATGATACATAATAAGTTAGTGATAACCAGTTAACTTTTTGTTCTATGTTTCCTGTGTGTCATGTAGAAATATGGGTGTGTGAATATGAATGTATGTGCGTGTGTGTGTGTGTGTGTGTGTGTGTGTGTGAGGATGTCTCTGACTCTGACTCACTCTGATAGGCTCAGTGAGTGTTAAGGAAGCATCACAGGCCTGGTTAAATGTAGTTCCTGCCCTGCTGTTTGGTAGATGAGGGACAGCAGAGGAGCAGCAGAGCTCATCGAACACACACACTCACACACACACCTTCTGTTGCCAAAGCCCACAAAGGGACGGACAAAAATGACCCTCACACACATATTGACTCTGGTGTGCCTGTGGACACAAGGTATGGCTTCTCCACTGTAGCAAGATGTTTAGATGTCATATTCACAGGGTTTCAACAGTTGTCTGCTTGATTTATTGAATACCGAGAGCTCTGTCAACATGACTTGTACTACTGGTTAATTGTTTTTTCTCATCTCTGAATGGTTTGCAGTGCTTAATTTGGTTTATCATTTGGAAATTGTTTGTCTTATATATGCTGTAGTGTATTGTTGGGAGTAACTGACTGTTATGAGAGATATACGATGTTGTGTTTGTGGTTGTGTACTAGGCCCATACATGCAAATCATACGTACACCTTACAAAAATGGTGTATTTTGGAAATGCACGCTTCTGGAACAATGAGCCAATGTCTATGTACTTCTCTGTAGCTTAGTGATATCTTATTCAAGTCTTATTCAAGATTTTTTAGGCAGGCATCATTTAGAGTTCAAACCGCTGTCATCTTTTTACTACAGAGCACATTCCGATTCACGGATGAAAATGACAGTTGGCTACCAAGAATTAATGTGTTTAATTTCTGCAAATATTTCCTTTAATTTGATTTCAAGAAAATGTGAACAAATCCTTTTCGGTCTTTTAGAGTTTTCCAACCTTTGGATGTGTGCCAAAGAAACTGAAATAACATTTATTGTTTGGTACTGTTTGTTAGATGCTTCAAACAAGATATTGGAAATGAACCTCACTGAAACTTTAGTCTGTACAAACCCTGTTAGATTAAGATTTATCTCACATTGAGGTTACTCTCCTGAAACTTGATGCCCTGTTCCGAAATGAACACTGCCAATTGCAATATTTAGAAGTTTTAAAGAAATCTGGCTCTGACTGATGCACTGATTGTAAGTCGCTTTGGTAAAAAGCGTCTGCCAAATAACTAAATTGTAATTGTAAATTGTTTCAATTGTAATTGTAATATTTAGAACTTGTAAAGGTTTCAACTGTAATTGTAATATTTAGAATTTGAAACATGAAAGTGTTTTCATTTGTTGAGCATATATGTTGCATTTTCTCTGAAACCCACATGATACAGAAAGAAGAAAAAACGTTTTTCCAAAAAAAAAAAAAAAAAAACAGAGAGAGAACTTAGAGCCACATTCTGAAAGCAATTATGTAATACCCTGTCTCCATTCTATGAGACTGACATGTACGATTTCCATTCCTACTACACAACTACTGCAAGGAAAATATTGGCAACCACATCAGCAACTTTGATAATAGTTTAGTTTGTCATCTTAAACTCCTTTGTCAATTTTTCATCATCTGTTCTGTCTCTCTGATGTCCGTTATGCAATTTTCTTAGCACATTTGAAATCTCCCGCAAGGCATACCAAGGCCCACAAGGTTTCTGTTAGATAACTGTAGGATTCAGAGACATATTCTCAACACTCAAGACACATATTCTCAACACTCAGACACTGACTTTTAGTATTCGGCCAGCGACCAAAGGCTTGATAATTTAATGACATGAAATAGCTCAGGGCATATTTCATATTGCATACCTACTGTTCAGAATAGGGCCGTCTGATTCCAACATTCACGTATGGGTGATTTGTTCCATGGGCTTCTCTGTATCAGTGCGATTTCATGTAATAGAGTCAAACTCATTGTAGAGCAGTTTCATCAGTTACGCAGTACTCATCACCACAGTACAGCTGTTTGATGACTGTTTTTTGATTTTGTTTTGCTTTTTTCTCCACAGTGGCTAAAACAAGGGAACTTTATCCTAAGGTGGGGGGCTCAGAAACGCTGACCTGTGAGTGCCCTGACCGAACCTGCCAGAGAGTCTTCTGGTACCGCTTCCTTAAACAGAGTGGCACCTATCAGTTTCTCATGCAATATAACTCTGCAGGAAGAGAGCTCCACGCTGATGGTGTGAGTAACAAAACCTGCAGGGGCTCGGTCAGAGAAGGAGTCAAGACACAGTTCAGCCTGCGTCTCCTCAACCTTCAGCCAAATGACACCGGCGTGTATTCCTGTGTCCTTCAGTCTACTAGCGCATCCCAACAAGACCTTTACCCGCCCGGGTACTTCATCAGGCCAGGAGGTGAGTCATGTCACTGAGTCACGATGACTGAGGAGAACTGTGCAGGAACTTCTGTGGGTCTTTATACCATAGATGGGTCAATATGTGATGTAAATCTATGGCAAAAGAGAGGTCAGTTGAGCAATGTGTCTGAGTTTGGGTTTGAAGTTTTTCTAAGACAGCGATGAGAATTCTTGTGCGCCGTCTTTGAAGACGTGCCTCCTACTGTTCTCGAGCTTGGTCGTGCTGCACACTTTGAATTTGTCGTCGCATTGTAAGAGGTATGGAATTTGTAAGTGGCCTCTTGAATACAGAAAATTCAGTTTAATTTATATGTTGTTTTGACTTGAATCAATACCATTCTTTAACAATAAAAAGGAAGATCTGAAATAATTGCGTTTGTTAAAACTGTCGTAACTTCTGCAGAACTTCCTTGTGTCAAAGTGTACTCCAGTGACATATTTATTTGTATACATAATTGCATTTGTTATTAAATCTGCAACTGCCATCCACAAATTTCTGCTTCAGGTGTAACTATGTGTTACTTTTACAGTTAATGTCGATATCCCTAGCTATTAGATGCATCGACTAATATGGCTTTTCTTTATTTTCTTTTTCTATTTCCACTGGATGGTTGGAAATCTAGAGGAAATAATTGTGTATCAGTTGTAGTCTCATGTATTGCTGTGAAGCTCTTTCATGGCAATAATCTCATATTCAGAAACAGCCAGTGTATATTTTACACATAGCATATTCTGTCATTGAGTTTACATGAAAAATAAAAAACTGTTCTATCAGTTCAGTAAATGCTGTATTCTTTCCTCTCCAGTTCCCCGTCCAACATCGCCTCCTCCACTAACAAGTCCAACCGTTAAACCCGTTAATCGCTGTCGCTGTAAGAATCAGAGAACATTTGGCTCTTCTAAAGGTACACACACATGTTTAAGCAGCCCCTATCAATGTTTCCAGTTATGGGCGTGTTTGGCCCTTACCAGAGTGCAGAAAATTAAACTGGAAGTTTCAACGTATGGCTTGGTAATTTGTTGCATTGGTTCGGTTTTGAATGTTGTGCAGTATTCTGTTTTGTGACTCGTGTTTTCTAGCCGGGTGTGAACCTGAGATAATCTGGACACTGACTGGATTGGTTGCAACACTGGCTGTAGTACTGACTGGCACCTTGTATTACTTTAGCCGTGAGTACACGCAAACGCATAATGATGTATGTTTGAACACTTCTTGACATGCACTTGCATTTCAAAAGTTGGGGATTGCAGAATCCATAAATCTCTCTTGATCCACAGTTTAATCCAGTGGAATATTTACGTTAAAGAAAGATGCTTTGTTAGTCTGAGCCTCAACCAGATTGGGCCGCTGAGGCTCGCTAGGTTTAAAGAAGATCAAAGTTCACGTTTTTGTGAAATTTGTCATCAAGTGTATTTATGGTCTCTTGAAGGTTCTAAAATAGATAGGCTTTCTATGTCGGAATGGATTTATTTATTTGTTTTGTCTTGTTAAGTTTTATCCTGCTTACATGTGAATATTGTTTGATGCCCCAGGTCTACCCAAAAAGTGCAGGCATAACGTCAGGTAAGTCTCTGTCTGTCTATCCGTCTGTCTGTCTGTCTGTCTGTCTGTCGGTCGGTCTGTCCGTCTGCCCGTCTGTCCGTCCGTCCGTCTGTCTGTCTGTCTGTCTGTCTGTCTGTTTGTCTATCTGTCTGTCTGTCTGTCTGTCCGCCTGTCTGTTGCTCTAACTCGCACTCTCTCCCTCCCTGTGTACGAATTTCGTTGCACCAATATATTGCTCGTTTTTGATGACAATGTTGTTTTTTAATTGATTTTCTCCTGTGCCTTCCAATCTCTAGGAAGAAGCAGCTTAAGTGAAGCAGAGGATCAGTTCTGTCAGTGGGGTAACAGACACCTCAGAATCTCTTTTCAGCTCAACCCGCCACGTCAACCACCAGACAAACTGAGAAATGGATCAGCTACAGTTTATGAGAAGTGCAAATTTCACAAGATTTGTTTGTAGTATTTTTTTGTTTCATACCACATTAAACATATGTATGGAAATGGTTCGTTTTAACATTAAGCCTGTTTGTGTGGACAACAGCATGGGGTCACTTACAGAAACTTAGTTAAATAAAAACAAACAAGATATTTTTTCTTTAATTGAATTCATAGATGTGAAAGTCATTCATACTTCAAGTTTTTCTTTATGTTTGATTGGACTCTGAATGGCGTGTTCTTGTAGGGAGGGCACCGGAGAGCAAAACTATTGTTCATCAGTTGCAACACTGATATTTTGTAAAGTAATAAGTTGAATTTTGAACTTTCAAGCTGTTCATAGAATGAATAAAAAATGTCAATAGAGATGTAAATATAAATGTATTATTGCAGCTTCCACAGTACTTGATAACATATCAGTGCTATGACAGATGTATGTTAGGTTTTGCCCTGTTCTCTCCTACTGATATTGATAGAGATGGGTTCATCAAATCCTTTCAGCGCTGTTTTAGAGAACATTTATCTTTTGCCGTTTTAGGAAAAAATGAGTTCAAATTTTATCAGACAATTTATGTTGAGTTCTATTCATCAGCAAGATAAGATTCATTTTCCCTCTTGCAAAAAAGCAGCGCATCATGTTGTGTTTAAGAAACTTATGTAGAATTTTCTCCTTATGCATGTTTCTATTGTATTGCATCATATAGTTTTGTGTAAAGTTTACCGAGATTTGTTAATTATTAAAAATTCTTCTTTTGTATATATGATTTTGATGTGGAGTGCTGTCTGTTAAACAGTTTTTCTCATGTGCGTGTGTGCGTGTGTGCGTGCGTGTGTGCGTGCGTGCGTGTGTGCGTGCGTGCGTGCGTGCGTGCGTGCGTGTGTGTGTGTGTGTGTGTGTGTGTGTAAGAGACAGATACAGAGAGAGAACATGCCAGAGAGAGGGAGAGAGAGAAAGCGAGAGAGAAAAGGGGCAGAGAGAAAGAGGGAGAAAGTTATGTATTATTCCATAAACATTTATTGTCACAGTTTTGGGGCTTGTCACAAGTTTTATTCTGGCATGCTATGTATGTTGTACATCATTACCATATGAGTTGTTTTCTGAGAGTGTGTCGGTTTGCATGTGACCGTTATCCTCGGTTTCTCTTTTGAAGATGTCACTCATTAGTAGCAAGTGGTATTCCTCTTCCTCTGTGTGTCTTATGCTTTCAGAGACAATATTTGTTTCTATTTACACAGAAATGCTACTCTGTCAATTACCTCTACAGTCTGCCATCAAATTAACAAAACCCAGCACCTCAGTACCTGGAGTCTTAAATATCAACTCCAACATGTACTTTTTAGACTGCAGCTCATAGATAACATATATAGATTATGACACCATTCTTTCACACATGGAAACTATAGGAAACAATTGAATTTTAATTCTTCTCTGACACTTTAACTCTGGATTTGAAGACATGTACCCGACCCCTTCCTGTGTGTGTGTTTGTGTGTGTGTGTGTATGTGTGTGTGTGTGTGAGAGAGAGAGAGAGAGAGAGAGAGTGTTTTGAAGAGAGAACGCTATCTCCCTCATCACTCGCTCATCTTTGAGCTTCTCGTCACTGCGCAGATACAAAAAGACCACAAAGAAACCACAGACCATGCCACAGTCAGAGCGACAGAAAGAAACACAGAGAGAGAGAGAGAGAGAGAGAGACAAGTGCTCACACAGTTCCATGATACACCGATGTGTTACTTTTGCCCTTCTAGCATTTTCACAGTAGTTCTTTTTTTTGTGTACCACACAGAGGGAACTCAAGTAATTTGGCCAAGCTCACCTGGCTAAAGAGTCATTGAAACATATACACAGGGAGACCCCTGAGTATAATCAAAACTGTCAAACTGTAAGTTGTGTGGGAGAGGATTACTGAAAGTGCTCTGAACAAAGGGGGGCAGAGACAAATACAGATCTCAGTGCAGATAAATCCGTCTTCATCCAAAACAGCTACTGGACCAGTTTGTCTTTCAGACGGGTCTACTTCTAGCTCAGGTTTTTTCCCCATCTACAATAGTCTGCTGTTTACCCAGGGGGACACAGACACATCAACACAGGGCTCTTAATGTAAAATCTATATTAAAATAGAAATTACTATGTGTAGGAAAACAGTAATTTCACACATAGTATTTTTATTTTACACCAATTTTATTTTGGAGGCATCTGGTATATACGGTGAACATTATGCTGAAGGACATATGGACTAACCAACATACAAAACCAAAGCACATTGCTCAAGTCAGAATATTGTTTTACAAATGGATTAATACAAATATCTACTGTAGTTTATAAAAAAAAAAAAAAGACAATCTGTGTTGAATGATCTAACCCAAACAACACGTCTTCAAGTCGGCCCATTTTCCTACACAGTTTCTTCACTGAGGATATATGTTCTCTGTTGACAGTTAGGCCAGTGTAATAAACCAATGTGAGTGGGTCACTTGTCAGTATCTGCTGTAAGTGGATGGACTGATTGACCTAAATCTTAAGTCAAGTGCATATTTTAAATTCTATAGACCACTAACATAAAGCTAGAGTGAAGACTGACTGAGTGCTTCTGACACTGAAAGCAATGTGTCACACAACACGTAATTCTTCACTGTGCGTATTATTGAGTGCATTGTGACAGGTTCCAGGCTGACTGGATTAGGACATCAGGACAGAGAAATGAAAACACACACTAATGAAAATGTCCTGGGGATCCATATCAACCCATAACTCAAACATAATTGCAGTTTTATTACAACAACAACAACAACAACATCAAAAACAACAACAACAATATGTGTAATCGTGAATCGTAATCAAAATTATCACAGGTCCCAGATCATAATTCATACGCCATGAATTATAAATCGTCATCGTCATCACCAACATCATCATCGTCGTCCTCGTCATTATCACTGTTATTGTCATCATCATCATCATCACGAATGAAATTATTAAAGTGGTCTCATTAGCAACACAGCTCTGTCTGTTTCCTGTTTTACTCAGTTACTGATCTCAGTCTATTGACACTACATTGAGACAGACTCTACCTCTGTTTTAAGTGAGAAACAACAATTTGATCCATTATTGGTATACATGAGGAGGAGTGAACACACATGACGTTATTAGTTATATATCATTTGATTATGATCATTTGTTTGATATATGGTTTAATTGCCTTTAACTTTTCAGTATTAAATAATAAAATAAAATAAAAGGCTACCAGCACCAATCTCTTTCATTTCAATAGTTCAGTATTAAATAATCAAATAAAATAAAAGGCTACCTGCACCTATATAACATGTGTGCATTTTTCATATCCGTACTGAATCTCAGAGCAAGTGAATAAATACAAAGATATTCCTGTGTCAAAACCTCTTTACATCTCGCTGTAAATGGAAAGAAAATTAAGAGACGTTTGACCAAGAGCAGGACAACGTGACTCTTAATGATATGATACATAAATGAACAGTGCTTTTCATACTGTAATTTTCAACATAAGCTGTATATGCTTATGCATTATTTCTAATTCTAGACAACCAAGACATTCTACACTTATTTTGACAATCTTTTTAAGTTAGAGGGTATGTCTCTACGCATTTTCCGAGACTCTGTAGGAAGAAAAATGAAATTAATTACGTACTTCCATTTGAGTCTTTGAAGAGTGAGTTATGATAAAGGTTTTTGATTTTTTTAAAACAGTCATCTGCCCTAAAATACGTAAATACGACAATATATGACAGAATAGCTCCTTATTCGATTATGAGAGACATAAACGCATGATCTTGCATAATAACTTTGCGTAAAACAACCACACAACAGCAAAAGTCAGTGACCTCGTAAACTAACAGACACAAATGATAAAGGTGGGCACAGTAATCGCTACTAATATTTCAGTCAGTAATTTATTTGGCCTGATTTATTCATCTAATATCAGTAATACCATTGAGTCCAAGGTAAATGGAACAACAGACATGAAGTAAAATCTCAAAGTAGCCTATGTGTCGTTTAGTTATTTAATTCTCTGATGAGTATGAAACATATACCTTGGTGCATTTCATCTAAATTCTTATAACGATAACAGCACAGTATATTTTGCTAATGGTATACATGTGTGTGCATGTACATGTGTGTGCATGCACGCGTGTGTGAGTTTGTATATGTATCACAAAGAGCAAAAGAGGGAGAGAGAGAGAGAGAGAGAGAGAGAGAGAGAGCAAGAGAAAGATGTGTTACATGTTACACTAACTTGATTCTGCTTGTATAAGCTCACGAAACTGAAACACACCTGGTCCACTCTACTCACATTTCTTCAGATATATCTCTTCTGTACTTTCTCCTTTCTCTTCCTGACACTCTGTCACAGATGTAGTATTCCACATGTCGCTCATGGCAGTGCTCATTGTAGTTGACCTGAAGGAGGAACTGTTTCAACCTGACAAATTATCCAACCCATATACTGCTGCCATTTGCAGCAAATAAAGGGTTGAATGTAACTTTTTGAATAACCTCTCCACTGTAGGTTGCTGATTTATTCTCTATTCTTCTATTGTGGTAGAAAGAGATGAGATGGTCCCTCTTTCTTTAAGGAATCCCCTGGTAACCCTGTTCCCCCTCACTCAAACACACACACACAAACAGCCAGGCATGTTCTTGGGTCAGACTCATCTATTTCTCGGTTCAGACTGTCTCTGTTTCAGTGAGTCACATAGGGATCCCCAGGTAAGGCATTAACACACTGAGAGAAAGTACCCCGAGGGAGTAAGTGACTCAAAGCTTATGCCGGGTGAATGGAAACTGAAGGTGGGCTAGCAATCATAAGTTATTTCTCAGTTTGACTGGCTGTCTTCCTGGACACCCACCTGAAGAGCTCAGAACAACAGAATCCCCTCTAATGATGAAACTCAGGTCTCGAAGAGAAACAGATTACGATAAAAGTGACCCCCCCCCCTCCCCATTAGCTGTTTACAGTCGCACATGGGGACTTTCTACTTGCCATTACAGTGTTCAAAGTATATACACTTCATTTACTGTTACAGTTCTATGCATTCGTCCATTTGAATTGTTTTTCTCTCTTGTTATGTCGCAGTCTGACATTCACGTTCTCTTCTCTCCACCACGACGCCCCCAAAATTGCGTTATTTTCCCATTCAACGTGTACAAAATAGTCTCTGACGCAAGACCACGTTGCAACATGAGTAGCGATATTATGTCTAAATTTGTACCCTTTTCACACCTAAATTCACGCAGTGTATTTTTCTACGCCTACAACGTACCAGAGACATAATAGTACCTGTGTGCAAGGTACCTTCGTTAAGCAAACATTTCCACTCTTCGAAAGGAACCTGTACTCAGCCAATTCCAACAACCGGTTTAACGGTTAAAATAAATAGACAGTTCTTTTAACAAACCAACGTAAACAGATTTCTTGTGCAAACGTAATATCGTGCGAAAAGTGATTTTTTTTCACGAAGAGCAAAACAACCTCTTTATTTTATATTATTTTATAAGCTTCAGATTCAGCGAGTGACCAGAATCTTACTAAAACATATTTATTCGTACTTGTCACAAATGGTATGATTTGTCTGTAGGGGGCAACAGAACCACATTCAGCTCGTATCTCTTTGACTTTCATAGGCCTGCTCTCTTTTAGGTAATACATTTGGGTTATGATTACATATGCGCATATTTGCAAGTTTTTTGTTTTGTTTTGTTTTTCCCCAAAGCAAAATACAGACCTCAGTCTTTTCGGTGTTGCAACATGTAATTGCAAATAACGCTTATCATACCAACTAATGACATTTTACTTTTTTCTTTTTATTGCTTGTTTTTCATTTGCATAAATGGTGCTATGTTACACCGAACATACAAATTCAAAACCTAAATATATGAAAGTTTTGTATTTGTTCCCTTTTGGTAACTGAGTTGTAGGCTATCTATATTTTCTAAACGTTCAAGCAATGTTTTTGTATTTCTGTATTATTCACTTCAATTGTCTGCGCAGATACAACGTTACAAAACAGATTATTTGGGCACTGTAACCATTCTGCTCAAAACTACTGAGAAATGTCAGTGAGTTAAGTAATGTTTTTAAAATGTGTGAGCATTGCGTAGTCACCGAAACTACTATCGAAATAATCTCGTGCTCGGACAGAAATACTCAGATTTCTGTGAACTAAAAGTAGTGATATCATTTCATTTGAACTTGCACCTGCCCTTGCAGCGCCTTTGTAGATACTATGTCAGTGCTATTTCTGATAATAATAATAATAATAATAATAATAATAATCATCACCACCATCATCATCATCATCATCATCAGGGGGAGAAGAAGAAGAAGAAGAGTGCAAGGTTACTGTAATGTTTGGTGCTCCTCAGACAGGCACAGTTCTCAGATCAGTTTAGCCTGGGACTGGCGTACCAGACCATACCAGACATGAAGACAAACCAGCGTGTAGCAGACGTAACAAAACTACTTCACTGACGCATAATATTTATAGGAAAGCCGATAGAAATAAGAGGAGCTAATGGCCATTGTAAATGCAATGAGTAAGTACCATTTTGCTCTGTTCAACACTTCAGCCGCAGATAGAGATGGGTCCCTCAGCGAGCCAAAGCTTCAAGAAAGGACAGCGAACACTGCCCGCTGTTTATGCGACTGGGTGAAAGCATCAGTTCCGCTGGCGCTGGTGCAACGTTTGCACCACTACATGACCCTTGATATGTTTAACACTTTGTCACCCCCAAGTGATGAGTGTGTGTGTGTGTGTGTGAGGGAGAGAGAGAGAGAGAGAGAGAGAAAGAGAGAAAGAGGTGTTTCCTTATTAGTTCATTAAGCACAGGAAGGAAGACCTTAATAACCTGCGCTCCAATTCGTGGGAAGATCCTGGGAACGCCTCCATCGTTCAAAAGATGTAATTTATCCAACAGAGGAGATCTTAATTGCGAACAACTATATGTTGCTCATTTATACACTTTCATAAAAGCGCTCTACAGGATGTGGTTAAAAGTAGTGATATCATTTCATTTGAACCTGCACCTGCCCTTGCAGCGCCTTTGTAGATACTATGTCAGTGTGTAGGGCAATCATTCACGGAATGAAACACATTCATATCAGTTTTGTTAACTGGTTCATAAATAAAATTATTTATTTATTTTATTAATTTTCATTTAAATATGAATGTAAAAGTCTCCTAACAGGATTACTTAATGGGCCCATTGTACTGTAACAGTATACATGGAGAGGGAGTGGGAAGCGTTTTTAACAGGTCTTTTTAATCCCTTATCGAAACAAAAATTCACAAGCAAAACTCATCGTTTCACATCAAAACCAAACAAATCCACTAAATGTGCTTACTACGGTTGCCTTTAGCACCACCATGATTTTAAGGAAATACGGCGTTGTGCACGTTTTAATTGCTTCAAAATATTCTCATTCACAGATATGATGCACTTCACGCTGACAGCGTGTAGCTGAGGAGGGGGCTGCGGTTTACGCTCGAACCCAGACTTCAGGCGCTGGGGGGTGCTGATTGGTGGGCTTCTGCACGACGCACTGCACCGTAGACTGTCCTCGGGTGCACGAAGAGCTCGCTGCAAAATTCCTGTTTTGTTGCTTTAACCAACTAAAAAAGAGCTCCTTTTTCAAAAATGCATCCCACTCCCTCTTCATACATACCATTCCGTTACATTGGGCCCGTTAAATAATTTGAGCGGCCTAGAACTGAATAATGAACAAGACAAAGACAAAATTATCAGCATATTAAGGCTAATTAATTGACTTTTTTCTATTTAAAAAATCAGCATCGGCGATCATGACCCTACTAGAGGCTGCGCACTGCTTATTCTACAATCTAGTGGAAAAACAATAAAAAAAGGACCAGTATATGTAACCTTACCGGTGTAAACTATTTCAATACTAATATCATCTAGTTTTGATACACATCACATCAAATTCGTCGGCGTTAACTTATCCAGAAATTCGTCTGCGAGCCTTTATCACACTCTGTTGAAACTTGCTAAGCAAAGTCGAAGTATCGAGGCTGGGTGCCCAGTTTATCCTTTTCTCAGAGTCATTCAGTATCTCAGCGCACTCACTAACCTATTGGTCTGATATTAAACGATGGATGACGCAATGACGAGTCGACCGATCGAGTCCACCGGATACCCCCCACCCCAAGGCCTGCACTGTACCCTGAAGTGGGCAAACGTCAACCCAGGGATTTAGACGTCCTTCTTTATTATGATAACCACATATACTCTAGGTTGTGGCTGGCATTGAACAAACAAACAAACAAACATTGTATTGTAAGGCTAGTAAGTACAGAGTACACATAAATCTTACAGCACAATGTCCTTTTATCAAAGATGATAACTCAGTATTTCTTGGCATGATTTGACAGCAGCTTGCTAGTTAATATCGCGTGCCATTTGTGAAGATATTAAGAATTAAATAACCATTAATTCGCTTTGAACCCAACTACTTGCAAGCTAAAGAACGATAGAATGATACAATAAATGTAATGGGAGGATACAGAGAGAGACAGAGGGAGACAGAGAGAGAGAGGGAGAGAGAGAGAGAGAGAGAGAGAGAGAGAGAGAGAGAGAGAGAGGTTTTCATAATCAGTTCTTTACGCATAAGAAGGAAGACCTTAATGACCTGCGCTACACAAAGTATGGAAAAAAGGCTTCTGAGATGGCTTATTCTTTGTCTATCTTTCTCTGTATCTCAAGGTGAGCAAACATTTTTTTAAATACAGTGTGGACTAGCAAATTATTTTTTAACTCTTAGTTCGTAAAAGGCACTTGATTACATCTTGAGCTCCAAAATATGAGAACAAAATATGGCAAAATACTACAATATATGAGGAATTCAAGTAAGTAAACTACTACTAAAAACCCCTTATAGACGAACATAAAACTGCACAGTTCAGTCGAAATGTAACGGTATAAAGCTTTGTGTCTTGATGATTGGTGACAGTACAGAAATAACAAGTCAAGTACTTTGTTGATGCATTATGGCACAAAAGCTCTAATTTCAACCACGTCTTAATGAAAATATTTGGAACATAACGACTTGCCTGACATTACGGCATTTCTGTGTAATTTAAAAGCTGTTACAATGTTTGTTTTCCTCGAAAATAATTCCCAAAACACATTCACAACATAACTACATTGTCGAGCAGTTACACTGGAAACAAAATAAAAAAGATGACTCTGGTTAGAGACTTTTCATTCCAACACCATGGTCTAAAACAGCAGAGGTGAATAAGATTTGGGTGCAAGCAGATAGATAGATAAATAGATAGATAGATCAGTTTTCTCTGTGATCGTCGTCTGCTCACATTACAACGACAATTCTTTTTCGCAGAGCGTGAAGTGAGCAAAGAGGGCGACGATGTTAAAATAAAATGTGAACCAAAAGGAGAGGGCAACACGATAATGTGGTTCCGAATGAAGACGAAGAATAATGAGATGGAATTCATTGGGTCAGCCACTAAAACTGGAACTGTGAAGGTTACTCCTCCCGAATCTAATTTCGCTTACGACGCTTTAAAAAATAGCATCACTATTTTAAAATTCCAAAAGGACCGGGACAGTGGAGCATACACCTGTGCCACGATTAACAACAATAAATTGTTCTTTGGGCCCATTACACATATTTATGGGGAACCGGGTAAGTGCTTATAATTCAATATTCGGGACCTCTTTGAATTAAATCTTTTCTAATCGCTGGAATTATCTCATTTACCTCTCAATTGACGTGTCTGCTTCTCACCCGGACTTACGTCTCAGATCCAGTACGGACGACTAAAATGGTTCCACGAACAACGAGCTCGACAAAAACCCCGATCGCAACTACAACGCCCTGTTGTCCTAAAAAAGGTGCGATTACCTGCAATAAACGAATTTTGAAAAAATACAACAGTAAATAATAACAATAACAATAACAACAACAAGAATAATAATAATAATTTGTTGCAGCAGTATTAGTAGCGGTGGTGGTAGTTTTTATAGTAACTAAGGAGCATGATTTTAGTATGTGGTAAATTAACACTTTTTTTTCAAGCACAAGGAAAATCCAAACAGAGTACAGACTGTCTTCTGAAATGGGCTCCGCTGGCTGGTGGCTGTGGGCTCCTTCTCATTCTGCTCATTTCTACCATAATTTACTGCAACCGTAAGTCCAGCCCAATAATATATATCAAACGTTATAAACTGTAATTAAATACCTCGTGTTGCATGTGTAATGCTTTAGGACACATTCAAAAGTCACACTTAGGACAAAGCTCTTGTAAATATTCCTGTTTCTCAAAACCTCATGGTTTAATAAACATTTTAAAAATATTTTTATTGAGGTATAAGAACAAGAAGATGCCCACACCACTACAAAAGACAGTAAGTTTTTTCCCCCCACTGTTTCCTTAACTGCTTGTTTATTTTGTTTATTTTATGCTTTGTAGTCTGGAGCTTCATATTCAGAGTGTACTGTATTATCTTTCGATCTGTGAATCCCTCTTTCTCTCTTACAGACGTCGAAATGGTCCCTCAGGACTCCAAGTTGTGCCAAATCCCGCCTATTAGGTATGAAAATGAACCGTTGATAAGCTTATAAAATGATCAAATGTGAAATTATCATTCATTATTAAATAAGAGTCTTGGAGCCCAAACTGAAGGTGTCGAGTCAGGTACATCAAAAATCATTATTTGTATGTAGATGTGGGTGTATTTGTGTGAGAAACTTTTCACACACACACACGCACGCACGCACACACACAAACCACACCCAAAGAAAAACAGTTAAGAATTATTTCTGCTTTGTTTTGAGTTTTTTTTTTCTTTTTGTCAAATAGTTAATTTTGTTCATACAGATGTAAAATTGTTCCTGATTTGACAAGTTCAGACTGTTGATTTTCAATCATTTTTCCATTTTTCTTTGATTTAAAATGTTTTTCATCTGTAATTTGGCATCGTGGATGACACATATCAATGTATTGTTCTCTTTCCAATCTAGAAGGAGCTGCCCCTTTCAGAGACGATTATTGATTCTTTCAACTCGATTCTTTCAACACTGTGATCTGTGCGAGTCAGTCCTGAGTGATCCACAGGGGGTTTCAGACATACCAACAACATACTTTGATACTAACAAATGCAAAATACGTCTCAACTTGCATTGCACGTGAAAAACATTGTTAAATTCTTACTGGGCACTGAGGCTTTTACGCGAGTATTCATTGCATCCTGAGAATAATTCTATACCAGCTCTTATGTTGCCCTCTGCACACATCTGTACTAGAGAACCTTTTAAAACATCTTTTTAACCATTCAAAGAGTTTTTAGACTAAATGATGCTATATAGTTTGCTTAAAATTTTCACTGTAAATAAATAGCTTTAAAATAAATGTTATTAGATGTGTTTAATGTTATTTCGGATATATAGTATAATAATAATGATAACAATAATAATAATAACAACCCATTTATATTGTAACAAAAACCCAATCCATTTAACTATTGTGTTTTTCCATTAATATCTGTAATGTGATGTAAACCAATACTTTGCCAAAAAATGCCAAAAAGTTGGAAAAAGTTTCTCAGTCAGTAAGAAATTTAGGTGATAGCATAGTTAGAGTCCCTCGTGCCCCTGTGTATATTCCCTCCTGGTTTTTTTCCTTTCTAGGTGGGTGGGTGAGGGGGTTACTCCAGACAGTAATATGAGACAGTTTCTTAATTACTTTTCACAAATTCTTTCAAATTGTCTTCTCTGTAAACATATCCATATATGTCTTTCTGTTGTGATTTTACAGTTATGTCGAAGCTGAAAACTGTTGTTAGTTTCACTTCAACTTTCAAATGTGGTTTTTTAACGATTTGCATTGAGTATTACTGCCATCTAGTGGTGTACAGCAGAATTTTTCTGTTAACACATGAAGGAATGTTTATAATAAATATTACAGTACACAGTAGTATGTAGTAGCCGTATTATTATTATTATTATTATTATTATTATTATTATTATTATTATTAACTCGCTAAATTCGCAGCATGTCATCAGTGTAAGCTTGGTATTGCAGTTTTCTGTAAAAACTTCGTTCAAGGGAGTATGTGCGTCATGTCTCGTCGTGAAATGGTGCTTTGACGAACTATAAAATGTTTGAGATTTTTTCTCATATTCTTGTGTCTTTCCCCATGTTCGTGGTGGGCAGAATTCCTATGCAGTTTGCCCGTGTGTGCCATAATATATGGTGGACTGCTGTCAAGTTTGACCCTGGAACGTTAGAGAGTTGCCACAAACGTTTCAGGAGAGCAGTTGAGCATCCCTTGCACATATCGGGAGAAATAGGACAACGTTAACGCTCATAACAAGCCAAGGTCAACGCAGTCAGCTGAAAAGCTCATTTTGTGTTTTGTGGCTTTAACACATATTCATCGATTTTTGGCGACAGATTTACTAAACAACTGGTTACTAAAATGTGTAGCCTGGACAGCATCTTTGGAAAAGTGAGGTCAAAGAAGACCTCATGAGACTGAACAAATATAATAAACTTACTTATGGACAGCACATTTGAGACCTGTGAAAGTTATCAGCGCAGAATTATGATAGCTTTGAATTTTCTAAATTTATAACGTCTGAGTGAGTGGTTTCACAAAGTGTCATGAGTCTCGGTGTTTGCTGACACTAGCACCGGTAAAGGTCCATTTCAGAAAATGGGTAGGCTATTTGATTATCTGAAGTTTTTATTATTATTTTATTTATTTATGTTTATTTTTACAAATAAAAACCGTGCTTGTCCTGTATATATTGCCACTTATTAAGTTACCAAACCAGGGGAGATGCACCCTATTTGATATAAATTAGCCTACATCATGCTCCTAAAGACACTTCACAGACGGACATTTAATTATCAAATTACCCGCGACGTGTTAACTGACTCATTACATCTGTGTGAGCATGATGAGGCGAAGTCAGACGTTAGGCTGTTATAAAGATGTATATTGCAGGTATTGCTCCCTTCACAAATCTTCAAATCACCCGAAACTTCAAATCACCCAACGCAAAGTAGTAACAACAGCGGGTGGTCGGTAGTCAATTGAATTTAGTAGGCTATTTACGTAGCTGTATCCCTATCTGATTGGTGAATTAGAATTTATGTCTGACATTTGGGATACCACAGGTGATTGTTATTTTGAAGAGGGCACGGGATGTAGATTAGGTTGCTGTTCAAAACATTGACTTCCAGTGCTTTAGGTTACTGCGACTTACTCGGAGAGTAAGAGAGAGGGAGTCCGTATTTTAACACGAATATCCGTTTTTAGTGTAACGCAGTAGCGAGAGCTTTTTTATTTTTATTTTTTAAAGCAGTGCATACTTATCTTGTAAGACGACGTTAAATTGATTTATATAGGCCTACCTATAAAACGGATCACCGGAACGATCATGTTTGAGGTAAAGTATGTATGTTACTTATTTAGAGTGCTGGTAAAAGTATTTGATTATCATTCTTGAGTCAAAGTACAGAAACATTTAATTGTAATGGTGCAATTCATAGTCTCACAAACTTAAGTCTTAATGTACCTGTAAGTATTTTAATGGATTAAGTTACTTACTCACTGAAACAAACATACCTGAGGCAAACCAACAAAACAGATCATTTTGTTTTGGCATAAACCCATTTACCAGATCATTGAAAACCCAGTTCATCTTTGATCGTTTGAGCGAAGCATGATCACACGAACACTAAGAGGTATCGAGAAATAATAGCGTGCGTACAACGTAACTCAGTGGAATCTTAACGTGACTATCAACTGGTTAATCACATGGGTTGAACTGCTAGCTTGCCAAACATTAGAATAAGACGACAAATATCTGATGACCACAGCCGTTGCAGAACATGAGGTTCTCGTTAATCTGATACAAAATGTTGGCCAACGTCAGCGAATGTACTATTTTAATTTATGCTGACATCGCCTCCTCGAACCCTGCACGTAAATAAGTGGCCAAGAGGAGGCCAAAAATCTGATGGTTAACTAGATAAGTCTGCATCAAACAGTCACAATCGCTATTAGTATTTTAATTTCTCACTTCATGAACTGTCCTAATGGAATGAGTTAAATTGGTATTTCTTCCGTCCGTTCAAACAATGATTTCAGGATTAAGTCTTATTACTGTTCGTTGACATTTGGTCATTTTTGTGTTTCTTGCTTGCTTTAGATGAGTGATTCTGACCTGCTCCTGTCTCCATTTGAGGAGGCTGTGGAGGACCAGCCCTTCTCAGACAAGGGCGTAGGTCTGTCGTTAGCTGAAGTACTGCTTCCTCTGGTGAAGTCTCCATCTCCTGCTCCCACTCCTAAGCCACGCTCAACGCGTTACAAGACTGTGCTGTGTAGACTGTATGCAGAGACGGGCACTTGCAAGTATGCCGAGCGCTGTCAGTTTGCACATGGTTTCCACGACCTTCGCATGCCTTCACAACACCCAAAGTACAAAACAGAGCTGTGCCACGCTTTCTACACAACGAGTTACTGTGTTTACGGCTCCCGATGTCTCTTTGCTCATAGCCTGGTGGAGCAACGTCCTGTACGACATCAGCGTCGGAACGTTCCATGTCGCACTTTCCGGTCGTTTGGCGTATGTCCCTTCGGCACACGCTGCCGCTTCTTGCATGTTGAGGGTAGTGGATTGGAGTCTGATGGCGCTGAGGAGGATGTTTGGGCAGCACCATTTTCTCAGAACTGGAAGAATCGTGATGCTCTCTGCCACACCTTCAGCTCTCTTGGCTTCTGCCACTATGGCACCCGCTGCCGCTTCCAGCACAGGGTCTCCAGCACCAAACAAGACTCAGACTACAACCTGGAGTCCCCTTGGTCTTCCAAGATACCTGGGAAAGCAGTTTTTGATGTGCAGTCCTTATCCCTGTCCTCCTCTTTGTCTACATCACCAACCTCAGCGCTGGCCTCGCCTGTGTGTCCAGAAGACTCTCAGTCTTCTAGCCCACCATCCAGTGAGCCCATGGCCAACAACGCTTTCACCTTTACCAGCCAGGACCTGAATGATCTCTTACTGCCTCTGGCCCTGAGACTACAGCAGCTGGAGAATGTGGGCCATGCTCAGCTTTAAAGTTGTGGGGGATGATCCAATGTTATCTTGATTCCTTTTAACTTATTTATCTGTATCCGTGTAGTCTTATTTTGCAATTTTAGATCTTTTAGAGGGGGTGAGGTTGGGGTTATTATGCATAGACTGTACATTTGAAGTTTGGGATGGGAGGGTGTCTCAAGTAGCCAGTAGAAGTGCTGTCTTCTGGCATTTCCAGGGTGTTCCTTGCTTTCATAGGGGCCAGCTACCCCCTATAACGGTACCTGTACATACAAAGGGGCAGCTGAAATTTGATTTTATTTATGGCTTTAACTTTAATGTGGGTGTAAATTTGTGCATCTCTTGCATCCTTGAGGTATAATAAACAACCAGAATGAGAGGTTTTTTTTTTTTCTCCTTCATCTCTCAACTGTGGTAACTGTCAATGTTTAAGTCAAAAGCTTTTTTTTTTTTTTTAAATTTATTATAATCACTGATTGCAGCATTTACTTTCTGAAACTGAGTATAATTTAAGTTTGTCTCAAAAGGGAGGCTGAAACAAGACAGCCTAAAGCTTTCTCATTGCCTGATGCTAAAGTAGACGGGTGTTTATATTAAAAAAAAAAAAAAAGCCTATAGCTGTAATTATTCCAAACAAAAGCCCTACAATGGCTGAAGCCTCCAGCTTGATAATTAAATTTGACTTAATGATTTGTTTAATCTCATTGCTTTCACCAATGACTATAGTCCTCAGTTTGCTTTTTCTCGCACATTCACAGTATTGTTCATAATTTTTTTTTTTTTTCCCCAAAAAGTGCTATTTACCCTTTTCTTAACAGTCGTATTGAACTTGGAATATACAATGGTTACATCTTTTGATTTGCTAAATAAAACAACTTAGCCTTTGTTACCATTTTTCAAAATTAACAGCTGTATTAGTGTTTTGTGTGTGGGCATGGCTAAGGATGGCATAATTAGTGTCTTGTATAGTAATGCTGGTATACCCTACAGGAGTTGTAAGGCAGACAAAAACATGTACGACAAAAAGCATATATTACTCTCTTGAAACATTTTAAGGTTTTAATGAAAATTTCACATTTATTTCTATCTGGACCCCCAGTCTGTGTTTTACCAAAAGTCTTAGGTAAAACCATAAGTCATAGATTTAAAAAAAGTTGTCTGGGTTTCCTTTAGTTTTAAAAATAAATACTCTTGTAGAGGAATCATACCTAAATTATATTTATTGCATTGATTTGATTATTACTGTGCACATGCATTGGTCTTATTAAGAAACTACTTAAACATTTTTATTTCTTTACATTGGTACAATCCAAAGACAGTGACCCTTTTATCCAGCTGGTGGCAAAAGAAATACTTGGTGAGAAGGGAGGATGGTTCCAGTCCATGCTTGTAACAGTTTCAGAGAAGTAAACAACAAAAAAGGCATTTTAGCATCATGTGTTGTATAAAGAGGAACTAGACGAGACAGCTTTCGCACAAGTGAAAAAGAAGGTATTTATTTATTACCTTCACAAAATGATCATGATTAGACTATCACACATTCCTTTATGCCAAAAAATATTTCATTTCATTGGAAGAGAGAACATTTCTTATATGTGCTACAGTTCTCACACACTACTCCAAACTGAACACACTCACATTGGCACTGAGTATCAATGACAGATTTTTTTTATTTTATCAGAAAACCCAACTTCCATATTATCGACCTTACAGTTTTATCGACCTTAGACCATTGCACTTCATAAGAAAGGCACAAGTAGTATATTGTTAAGATTAGACTGTAATGTAAGAAGGGAAATTCTTGTCTCTGGAACAATGAGGTAAAGCATCAGCTGAAGCAATCAGTACTGCAATGTCGTGTCCTTAATTGACTATCGATATAAAACTCTCACTGGGCTAGTGGACTCCTTATATCCTCCTCTCCAATCACTATTTGACTGTGTCTGGCCGTATCTATTGCAGCATCAGAAAACATATCATTGCAGTTTTTTGTGTATGGCCATCAGAGATGTACGTAGTGTTTTTGTTGTTGTTGTTGTTTATTTGTTTGTTTTGTTTGTTTGTTTGTTTGGTTTTTTTACCGAAAGCTGTATTTCGACCGCAGTGTGCAAAGTTTAAGATGGGGAAGTATCCATAGAGGAAGAATATCCTAGTTCGTTCTATAAGTGCACTTATGGATACAAACACATTTTTTCTAGACAACGTACAATGAAAAAAAAAGAAAAAGAAAAAAACTCTTCCGCATGAAATTTTGTGAAAGAATTGATATTAAACAGAGCTACTTCAGCACTCATCTATATCATTGTCAAGCAGATCATTTATGGTAAATCCCTAAAACGTTTCTCTACAAATTCTGTATAAAGATAACCAGGCGTATTTATAAACTAAAAATGACAGTGTTGTACGCTAATGTCTCTAGTTTTATGGTTGTTGAAACAACCATATAAATCTGTTCTTTTGTATAGAAGAAGACTGCGGAGACACCTCCATATACAATATACATGCAATACAATCCTCAATTCTGCTGGCGCTACCACAGTCCTGTGACATCACAGCTACGTTCACCTATAAGGCAATGCCTTCAATCTATTCCTCCACAGGATTGGACAAATACTCTGTCAGTCATGGGAGAGCGAACAAAAATTAGGTCCTTTCTCATTGACTTGGTTTAAAGACAAAGAGAAAAAAAATTACAATCCTGTCATGAAGTTAATAGGGAATAGGCAAGAAAATAAATGTGTACGGGTGTGTGTGTGAGTGAGTGAGTGTGTGTGTGTATGTGTGTCAGTTCATGTCTTTAATGTGTTGGTCTGTCTCCGTAGTTATCATCCCATGATTCATCAATATTTCCCCCTTAAAAAAAAAAAAAAAAGAAAAAGAAAAAGAAAAAAAGAGGAAAAAAAAGCAGCTCCCTCGACTGTAATTTCCTTGTGTCGGTGGGGAAGAGTCTGGCTCGCTAGGAACCTAGAAGACATCAGACACATTGGATTGTGAAATAACAGAAGACATTCAAATGCATTCTCTAAAGTGATAAACGTATAAACAGACCAGCCCTGACTCTGACCTCTGACCTCTGAGATCTAGCTCTTTCCACCCTTCTTTGTGGAGGACGTCACTACAACATCTGTGCTCATCTGACCGGACAGGCCCGTGGCTGATGTGTCTTCCACTGCCTGTTTCTGAGAAATGGGGGGAGAACATGTCAGTGAACAAGAAACAAGAACAGTGAACGAGTCCGTTCTGTCCAATTGAGACACAAGCAGCTCCACGGAGACCAAGCATTTTATGGACACAAATAAGAGTTTTGGCTTCCCACATTATCTCATATCCACCCAGCCCTCGGTCACAGAGTCTGTCATGCTCCCTTTAGACAGAATCGAAAAAGTCCAACACTACAGAAGAATATACTGTACCATACATGTACCACAGTTCATCACCAATGCTATTAACATTGCCATGCACACAAGGGTGAGACAAGCAGATGAATCATGCGGATGTTCTACAAATGGGCTTAGTTCGTGAGAATGAGATGACACTACATTTTTTTTTTTTTTAATTTCAAAATGGTGGAATGTACCGTAAAGCAGAAATGTCAGATTCTTATCTAGGTAAGTTACTGGCTGCTAGTCTAGCCAAGGGCAAACTTACTAAATTTAAACTGACTAACAGGGGTGTCGAAAATCCAGTCCAGAAGGCTCAAAGGACCTGCTACTTTTCTTGTCAACCAACTACGTCTGATATCTGATTGGCTGAAGAAGGCACACACCTGTTTTCCAGGTTATAAATCAGCAGGCAGATAAGAGGTCAAAACTAAAAGCAAGCAGAATCTCGATCCTCCATGACTGGATTTCGACACTCCTGTTGTCTAATTATTGTGCTACTGAAGAACACGATTACATTGAATGTATATGTGAGTGTATGTAAATGTGACAGCTCTGAATACTCAAGGAGATTGTGTTTTACCTCTAATTGTTAGTCTAAATGCATAGATTCATGCATTAAATGCATTCCAATACGTGGAATCAACCTACCTTAGACTTAGACCTTGTTTTGCCACCCCTTCCCTGAAATTGAACCAAGATGTCTGTAATACTACAACTAAACTCTAGAGGGACTCGTTGGGTATTCTCCTGTACGCATGGACGGACAGAAACTGCTGAAGCGGCAACAGTGAAACAATCGATGTTTTCATTTTTTTCAACAACAACAAAAAAAAACTGTTTAAAGCTCTCTTTGAATTGTAAGGGGCTCTAATTAAATCAAACTTATGTAGATCTGGTGAAAACCTGTAAACATCAGTCAGCCACAATTCTCCACAGTTATGGGGAGCACCTGAACTGTAGAGTTAACAGTGCATCAGGCAAAGCAGTGTGCCTTGCCCGTGATGCGTAAATAAAATAAAATTAGAACAGTATTTAAAACCAGTTAAAATAATACTGGGGAATAAGCTACGTTTACCACAAAATGAGAGACGTCTAGTCCGAATAACATGCCAGGCCTCCTGTGCTTCAGTATTATAACTGAACTTACTATGGTGTTTGCTCAGCGGACAAAGCAAAGCATGTGGCTGATGTTTCTCCACTCACCTTCGGTTTGCTCTCTTTCTGTTTCACTTCAGGGGGTCCTGGTATGAGTGTGCCTGCCAGTTTATCTAATACTGGGCCTTTTGTCTGCCAAAAAAAAAAAAAAAAACCCAATCAACAGGCCGCACAAAAAATGAAATCACTTCCATCCAATTCATCCAAAACATTGATTTAATACAATTCACCAATGTGGTAAAATCAAGTTTGAGCACTCAGTGATAATCTTCATTTGTGTTAAAAGCAAATATCCACCATTGCGTGTTGTCTAGTTGTGAAACATTGAAATATTGTGTTTGTCTCTCTGGGCTGAGCAGTACCGTGAGGTCGACGGAGGCGTCTGCGGCGGGGACGGAGGTCTTTGTCTGGGGGGCCGCTGCAGCCGCAGGGGCTGAAGGGGCTACAGGGGCTGGTGGGGCAGAGAAATCACTGGACAGCAGATCAAGGGCTTCTGTATCATCCATAGATTTCTGTTGCGATACAGTGAGGCATCATCTTAAGGTCCCAACAGAAGCTCGCATAGTAAAGACTACGATCAAAATGTCCTTTTTTTATACACTGAACTGGATAATCGTATTCAACACTATCAGCATTATCCGCTGTCCTACTGGATTACTTTTCAGTGCGCCCCCAAAAATGCGAAACGGGGCGTTGTATATTGAACCAGTTGCACCAAACTGGTACAGAACCAGCTGCAGTTAGAACAGAAACTTCTCCAGTTTCTATTTTAAGTCCAGCATTTTCCCACTGAAATTTCTCCCCAGCGAACCCTCCACTGGTGAATGAGTCCCACTGTACCTGTTTGGGCGTGGCATCTGCTTTAGCCTTAGCCTCTGCCATTGCCTATTAAGAGGAATACAGAAGAATCCATGGGCATGTACATGAATATCTCTGTTCTACGATCCTCCGAACATTTATTAACATCAATGACAGACATTACTTGTCTGATTATTCTTGATTAGAATATTTCACTAAGACAATTTATTTATTGGAAAAACGCATGATGCACAAAATGCTAATTACTGAGAGGACTGTATCGTGTGATCCTTATATTACTTATTACAGTTACAGTATTAAGAACGATGTTAAGTGAAACTTGAAATTGTCTGTTAAATCTAAAGAGCCACAATACATAAGCTTAAAGACCCTTCTACAAGAAAAACGACATAACACATAAAAAGGGATTCTGATAATACTGTGAATGTTATCAGAGAAAAGAAAAGCAGGAGAAAAGTGTGGATTACTTTCTTGTCCGCCTCTGTGGGCTGATACTCAGGTGGAAGACTATCATCTCTCTCTCCCATCTTAACAATTCTCTCCTCCACCACCTTCTTCTCCTGCACCAATCGGAAAAAAAAAGATCACAGTTTGGGTCAGTACTTATTTGGATAAATTCATTGTTCTCCAAATGATTTTTATTCATTTACTCGGACCTGGATCAAATAAAACCTCGATCAGTTAAGGTTTTGAAGTATTTGGCTGACTAAGTCCCATCCAAATTCTCTTCGGTGCACCCTTTTCTTGTGACCTTGCTCTCTTAATTAAATGGCTTTTTACAGAAGGGCCGTCAATTCACTGTATGGCACTCGTGCTATGTTTTATTGGTACTGTTTCAACAGACTCAATTCAATCTGAATTTTAGTAGCTTTAGTAAAGAAAAGAGCATAAGATATAAGAGATATGCTAGAGTACAGGAGCAAAGCCCAGTGAATCAAATATTTCATCTAAGTATTTGACAAACTGTTTATGACCAGTGCTTCACACTGTTTATGACCACTGTTTCAAACCGTTTATGACCAATGCTTCGACCATTAAAACAGTAATAAATGACAAAAATGTATGCTGGTCCCACTCACTCGTAACTGCTAGTAAAAGTGCATTAATGTACTGCAGTAATGCTACATGACTTAAATATGAGCATGACTGAGTAACACTTTGAAGGATAATGTAAGTCTATACTGCATTTTAAAAGACTGAATTTGACAGAGTGACAGACAGCTTCTTTTGAAGAGGACACTGTATTGAAGTGAGCAGGGCGGTACCTGAGCGGTATCTTTTACTGGGCCGGGGACAGGCGCTGGGGCGGGGGCGATGTCCTTCAGGGTGTCAGAGAGGGCGTCCAAGGCGGAGGATGGATCCTCTGACAACTTCAGATAAAAATGTAAAAAAAGGAAAAGAGAAAATGTGAGTGCGATCATCTCTCTCTCTCTCTCTCTCTCTCTCTCTCTCTGCGCGCGAGCGTGTGTGTGTGGGTGTGTGTGTGTGTGTGTGTGTGTCTGTGTGTGTGAAAGGACCATCATTACCTGGCAGCCTGTTTGACCCGGTCCTGTCACAGCTGACTGAACATTAGAGGCAACAGTAGGGGTTGCAAAATCAGCTGCAAGATCATCTAGGGCAAAGTCTGTTGAAGTCTGTTGAGAGTGAAGAAATGAAGAAGCAAGAAGAAGATTAAGAAACAAAAGTGAGTGAATGAGAGCTAACCTGTTATAGCTTTGGCTATAGGTTTAGGATACACAGTGGGCCATAGGTTCAGGATTCAGAGCGGCTGACCTGTTTAGGAGGTGCAGTGGGGACGGGGGCCTGGACAGCAGGAGCTGCAGAGGAGCTTGTAAAATCTCCAGACAACAAATCCAGGGCTGCATCAGAGTCCAGGGAAGGCTGGACAAGAGTTGAAATCCAGTAGTCAGAACACAGTTCCCAAGAAAAGTAGCCAATTATTTCAGCAATGTTAATAAAATCAGTATGAGCCTATAATGTGCTTTATCTCGTCTATGAAGCAGACCAACTGCTATGAAAACAACAAGTACAGAAACTGTATGTTTATTTTCGCCATACAGATAATAGATCTATGTACAAAAATACTTTTAGTGTGTATGAGAGATTTAGATAAGACAAGGAGTACAGTACAGAACTGCAGAATCAGACAGGCAGGTAAATCTCACCTCTTTCTTAGGTGCTGGCAGGTCTTTAAGTTTCTCTTCTGAGAACCTGTAATCTGGTGGTAGTGTGTCTTCCCTCTCCCCCACTCTCACACCTTTCTCAGACGCCAGCTTCTCCTCCTACACAAACAAAAACACATAAAAATGTAGGGTAAGCAACGGAAAACATTGACTCCATTGCTGAAATTAATTTGACTTAGATACTAGCATTACAAACAACGAGGTCAGCATACCGTCACAATCTCCTCAGGTTTGAGTTTGGGTGGCTCTGGTGTTGGTTCGGCAGCAGGCAGTAAATCTTCCAGGGCACTGAGAGCGTCTGAAGACATTGAGGAACCCTGGAGATCCAGAAAGACAAAAATGAGGAGGTTGGGGGGGTAGAGTTATCAGAAGAACATGGAACCTGCACTGTCTAGCATTTTCCAGACAGAAGATGCACTTACAGTCTAGGTGAACACACACATCTGAGAAAAAGCACTGGTAACAAGCATATACAAAACACTCCAGTGAAATGTTAAGTCCAGCACAACACTGCCATAATAACAAAGAAAAAAAATAAACACTACCAAAAAGACAGAGTGAAACAATCAAATAAATATTGAGCACTAATAAACAATGCTGATCATACACGAAAGACTCTTAGGGTTCTGATGTAACAATAGACATTCTAATGTTCGTTAATGCTTAAGTAATACAGTTACAGTGTAATACAAATTACCTAGCATCACAAAACCATCAGCAATATCCTATGTCATATCTGAATGTCAGTCTGTAATACGGCTAAGTCTGATAGCAGTACAGCAAAGTACCTCATCGGTTGCCAGTCCTGACTTGCTTGGAGGGGCTGTGTTTGCAGCAGTGGGAACAGAAGCTATCTACACAGTAAAGAGAGAGGTGGAGACAACAATCGCTTATTTAATAACACGTAAGCATCTCCAGTCAGGCTTCATTCACATTCAATGGCTTCACAAGAATACCTTAGATGGAGCTTGTGTGGGAGCAACAAAATCACTAGCCAGGGCATCAAGAGCTGATAGATCCTCCACTCTTGGCTGTAAAAAACAGAGAAATAAAGAAAGAACAAGTTGTGGGATGAATAGAATATATTGTTCATAGCATTGCACTTAAAAAACTGAAAGAAATTTTCTGACTGAGGACCTTGAATGGGTAGATATGGGATATTTGTTTGATTTCGGATTCAGAGCGGCTGACCTGTTTAGGAGGTGCAGTGGGGACGGGGGCCTGGACAGCAGGAGCTGCAGAGGAGCTTGTAAAATCTCCAGACAACAAATCCAGGGCTGCATCAGAGTCCAGGGAAGGCTGGACAAGAGTTGAAATCCAGTAGTCAGAACACAGTTCCCAAGAAAAGTAGCCAATTATTTCAGCAACGTTAATAAAATAAAAATGAGGCTATAATATGCCTTACCATAGCGCAATAAATCAACCACTATGAAACCAACAACTAAAGAAACTTGCATATGTTTATCTTAAATATAGAGACAGTATATCTAGGAACAGGTGGCAGAAAAGAAGTATTGAAAATACTTACTGCATGTGTGCGAGATTTAGATATGATAAGGAATATAGTACAAAACCAGACAGGCAGGTAAATCTCACCTCCTTCTTAGGTGCTGGCAGGTCTTTAAGTTTCTCTTCTGAGAACCTGTAATCTGGTGGTAGTGTGTCTTCCCTCTCCCCCACTCTCACACCTTTCTCAGACGCCAGCTTCTCCTCCTACACAAACATATGTGTGGACACAGAAACACACACACACAGAGAGAGAGAGAGAGAGAGCGAGAGAGAGAGAGAGAGAGAGTTAATCTGACCCGACACTATTTAGACAGACGAATTGATTTAAAAACTGAGTTGGCATACCGTCACAATCTCCTCAGGTTTGAGTTTGGGTGGTTCTGGTGTTGGTTCGGCAGCAGGAAGTAAATCTTCCAGGGCGCTGAGAGCATCTGAAGACATTGAGGAACCCTGGAGTGAAATGGGAGATGGAGACAAACAAGTCAAAGAAAACCATATTTTAATCAGTCAGACATTAAGAAAATCAATGTGAACATCAATGCTACCATTCTAGAGCAAGCACAATGTTTGGAATCTGGTCTACATACACTAGCTCTCTTAACCTGTCCTAGCTTGGTTAGCGTGGCTTATCTTACTATGCATGGCGTGTTTATCAGCAACAGTAAGAATGAATGATGAACCCCCTCTCTCTCTCTCTCTCTCTCTCTCTCTCTTTTACTTACTTTGTCTGTTTTTGGCTTCTCAGTTTGTGGAGGAGGAGAACTCAGTCCTGCTGCCAAAGAGAAGTCATCAGCAGGCTAAGACACAAAGCACAGAGAAGCCATCAATCACCATCATTTACTGATGAGCAGTATTGCACAGCAAACAGACAGAATCCCCTCAGGCTAATCTACCGTGCGTATGTAACCACAGAAAAAAAGACATGATATTACATCTCTAAATAACTCAGAAAGCTTTACCTGCTCGATCTTTGCTTTCTTGTCAGCAGGGGGAGCAGGAGACTTAGAGACAGCTGCAGGTACCGATACTTCTGCTTTCTGCAAAGTGTGAAAAAGACAGTATGGGTAGAAGTCGATTTGATTTGCTTTACATAAATTCAGGTGAACACGTCTGAAGGAACATCAGTGTTTTACTTGGCCTCTGCACACTGAATAAAAAAACAAACAAAAAACCTTTTTACAAGAAAAGCTACCATGACAATGGTGTTCTACAAGTGTGTACCTATTTCTAAACAAGGTCATTCCAAGAAATCCCTGCTTACCTTCTGTGAAGAAGGTGGAGGTGGGGCAAAATTCGAGAAACCAGCTGATGCACTCGCTACATTCTGTGGGGAAAACGGAGTTCAGGGGAAAACAGAACATGACGTGAGACGCACTCATTTCTAGAAGAGTGTTTTAGAAGAAAATCTCATGGAGAACGTAGTCAGAGTGTGGTACGTCTGATCGCCACCAAGACGACCAGAACATTTTAATTCAAACAACTTTTTGTTCAGAACCATTGTTCAGAACGCACCGTCTCTTTGTTCTCCGCAGCTGGAGCAGGAGATAACATGAAACCAGCAGACAGGGAGTCCAGGGCCTCGTCTGTGCTCATAGGCTTTGGGGTAACAGAAAATAATCATAATAACAATTAGCATAGATAGAATTATTTACATTGCACCATTCATAACCGCATGGCAGTCTAAAGTACATGCACAGATACTAAGAAAGGTTAGACATAAAATTCATAAATACATATATTAAGGTATTAACTGAGCTTATATCCTAAGATGTACAGCTGAGCGTCATCAGAACAAGCACAGAGATGAAACATCACGTTGTCTGATAACTGTGTCATCACAGAGGAAGGACCATGTAGAGGCAGGACAAAAAAGGCCCCAAAAACAGGGTCTTTTATTGCACACTGATCTGTCTGTCTGGTCAATCCATGTAATGCCACTTCAGAACTGTGTTTGTCCCTTCCTGTCCTACTTTAAGTCTAATCGAGCATTCTTCTATAAGAATTTATAAACATTCTCACTTTTAGGGAGAGACAAAAACTAACTGAAAGACGCTCCAACTGTAGCTGGATTTACCAGATGGTTGAGAAAGACAGAAATAAAAGCAGCGGAAACTTGTCAATAATTGGGTCCAAACTGAGGCTTTTTGTGTGTGTTGGCCTCGTAAGTATGTTTTTAGACATTTGATGGAGTAGTGGAAAGTTTCCTGTCAGTTTCAGAGTTGTCCACATGGAGGCACCTCATACTGATTCTTAGCAACAAGCAGTAACATAACAAAAAGCATGTGTCATAGCAGGAAAAGTACTGACACACCCACCACATACCAAGGCATCGACATTAAAAACATGCAGTTTTCCACACACACTACTGAACACATTCATGTCTGCTGCTGCATTAATTTAACGCTGGGTCTGATTCTGATTCACAGCCAGAGACTGTATCTAAGGTTTATAAATTGCAATTCTTTGCAAAGATTTCACGAAAATCAAAAGAAATAGAGGGTGTATATGAAAGGATTGTGGGAGAAGAGAGCACAGAAAAGCTCTGTGTGAGTTTTTATGTGCATGTGTATGCATGTATGACGGTGTATATATATATATATATATATATATATATATATATATATATATATACATACATACACACACACACACACACACATATACATACATACATACATACATACACACACACACACACACACACACACACACACACACACACACACACACACACACACACACACACATATATATATATGCGCACTCAAACTTTAGTCAATTACAATTCATGTGCTGTTTAATGAGTATATGTGCGTGAGTCTGGGTGTGGGTGTTAAAGATAAAGGAAGAACCAGCTGGTTCAGGCAGGTGGAGCTCTTTGGTGTTTGCTGAAGCCAACACCCTTTAAAGCTGTGCGGCATTCCACATGACACAGATAAAATGCCGTAGTTTATGTTGGGAAGGTACAATAACACGGTGAATCATTCAAATACGAATTCAGAGGCCAAAGGTGTGTACAAGACTGTGTTCATTCTGTGTATGCAGGAGTACATAGCATTCTTCCACAACAGACATGACACTCACATGGAGTAGCAAATGCATAATAAGCTCTATAACCTTCTCACCTTGGGTGTTTCTTTGGGCATTTCTGGTACTCCAGCAGGTTTCTTGTCCTGTGAGAATGAAAACGCAATAACTAACATTCAAACCGACTGTCACAACACACATACAATGAAAATCAACTGAAGCAGAACAGTATGTGTGAAAGCAAACAAGCAGGAAAAAAAAAAAAAACACGACATGCTGTGAATATATTTTCAATATATTATTTACATCCTGATATCCTCTGCGCGTATTTTGGCAAAAGCTAAAATAGGTTTGCATTTATTCGTCAGCAAAGGGAACAGAGATAAAGCAGATAAAAGAATTTTTTTTTTAAAAAAGTGGTCCAAAAAAAAAAATCCAAATAAGTGGATAATGCTGAGGTAGGAGAGAAATAAGGTGGATGCTGTGGACTGACCAAGTTTTCAAATCTGTATCCTGGTGGTAGTGTGCTCTCCCTCTCCCCACACAACACGCCTTTTTCTGCAGTGATGTCATGCTGAAACATGCAACACACACACACACACACACACACACACACACACACAGACACACACACACAAACACACACACACAGACACACACAAACACACACACACACACACACACACAGACACACACACACAGACACACACACACACACACACACAGTGTTACGAAACACACTGCACCGCACACCATCCTTCAGGCTATTACACATTAAAAACAACAGCTTCCAAGACATCAAACAAACACACAAGTGAATACATGCATTGACATATATGTAAACGCACATAACGGGCGGCTCACACGAGTACCTCTTTGACTTCAGGGCCGGTGAATATGGGGGCAGTGGGTGCAAGAGGCTCTGAGGGTGGCAGAGTACCGGCCAGGGCATCAAGGGGGTCAAACGCATCTTTGGCTGGAGTAGTTTTGGCCGCTGGGGGCCCCACTTCAACCTGCACCTGGGACAATCAGTTGGACGGCGGTTACTCACTGAACTTAACTGGACGACTCCCTGGTGTTACCATGACAGTCGTAAGTCTGGCAAAATGATCTCTGCCTCATGTCATCATGACCTCAGAATATAGCTTTAAATCTTCATTCATGTGTGTTATTAAGCCACACTGAGTTAACCATATGACGCCATCACCTCAGCAAGTAAACAACTCTTAGAGTTTTAAGTGTTTAGCTTAATTTAATTATGTAAATACAGAGCACTGTATCAGTCATATTGGTTCAGTCATATTAGTTCATGGCTACCCACTATATTCTGCTTAAAATGTTATATTTCATTATTTACCACAGAGTTTATTTCTGTACCTATAGAATTAAATTTCTTACTAGCTCTTCAGCTCAAAGGTTACATTATGCCACTGATGTTAAGTATAGCTGAACCAATAATCATTCTGCAAGTCCCAGAAACCCTCAGAGACACTTGTTAGAAAACTTTGAGAGAACGTAAATATCTCTCAATGTTTTCTTTTGAAGTAGACAAGATAAACCCTGGCTATGGATTAAAGACCAAAACTTGAGAGAAGACAGGAATCTGAAGAGATGAGAGGAGAAAGATAAGGACTGGAACACCGTACTCCTTCAGGTGGTTCCTCTGCGTACTCTGAGAAATACCTTTGATTCCTTCGCCTTAACATCCGGCCCTTTTGGAGCCCCAGCTCCTGAAACGGCAGTAGCAGGATCCTGCTTAGCTGGCTCTGATTTGCTCGAAGGGATGGACGCGCTCTAAAACGCACATATCGGCGAGGCCGTTATCAGACCATACTGTTCAACTCATGTTTAACGGCATGTCTTTGAAGACGGGGAAAGAGCAGCGTGTAAGAAAATGGCGACCGTAAGGAAGAAGTTCTTGAGGGCAGCTTTCCAAAGCCAGTTCATTCAACACTGGGTTAAAGATCATCAAGAATAAGAAGTCTGGAACACTTAGGAGGCTTTTAAGACTACGGATTAAAATGGTACTTGAGATTAGAATAACATGGATGAAATCACATCCCTGATAGTAACAGAGTCTCCCATTTCCATTAAAGCAAATCAAGGTAGAGTGAAGCAGTGGCCAAGAAAAAAATACAGCACAAAGATGCGTTTGAGTCAAGGCAGTCAGGAAAAAGAATGAAAAACATCACAGGGAGGTCTGTTTGGCTTCTGCGCGTTGCCACGGGCGCTCTACCTGTGCAGCGTCTTTCGAAGCAACTTTAGGCTTCTCTACATCCGCAGAGGATTTCTCCACCCCAGCGACTACACCTGCTTTACTTGCTGCTCCGTCAGTAGGATTTACAGGTGCAGCTTTGGCAGGAGAGACAGAGCCAGCCTACAATACAGACGCAGCAAAATTACTGAGAACGCAAAACAGAGCTACGACACAAACCTCCCTCTTTTCTGACCGCTGGGATTGAAAGCAAGAGGCAAGAGGTAGCCGACATGCTCTGTACACAAGCGACAAAACTGAAATTCAGAGGAGGGTTTTTCAAAAGTTTTGGGGTAAATTTTGGATTCATCCTGAGATTGGGGGAAGACAAGCGCAGCCTGCAAAACAGAGGGCAGGAATCCAAGAGTAAAGGTTTTGTGAAGGATTGTGAAGAATGAGAAACAGATTCACAAGTACCTCAGGTTCAGATGTGCAAAGTGGGAAAAGATAAGGGGTAAAAAAAAGAGTCCAGAGAGAATCGCAATTTCAGGAAAACACCATTTTAAAAGATTTTAAAAAAAGAGAGGAGGAGAGAATCAGGAGAGATCCAAGACAATTGGTGTGTTATGAGTGAAATCAGAGGTGATTCGGTAACCAAATAAAGTGCAGGAAAGGGTTAAGAGGCTATGAGTTTTCCCAGCACAGTAAGCTTAGTAGACCAAGTCTGTCTACCTCAGGCTTCACTTTAGGACTCTCCTTCTGTGTCACTGCTTTGCCAGCCGCTCCGGTAGAACCCACTGTAGTAACCGTGGGCGTAACCGTGGGCGTGGTTCCCACGGTGGTGGCGGCAGCCGTAGATGAGGTGCTGGTCTTCAAAGGGGTTGTAGTGGCGGTTGTAGTGGCAGGGGCAGTGACAGTGGTAGTGGCAGCAGGCGTCGCTGACGCGGCAGGTTTTGCCACCGCGGCTGCCGTGGTGGAAGCGCTTCCTTTCTGCAATGCAGACGTACGACGGATTTCATCACATACGGGTACCTTCATGGGTCAGTCGGTCAATACCCACACTCAATGTCGCATACTGCTGAGTAATTCCATTAAAAGTCTTGGTTGCATTCTTTCAAACCAGATTTTTCGGATATTTAAACTACGCCTTATTTAAGGGACCAGAACTCTACTGACCAAGGATTTGCATCACGTGTATGTGCTTTTGAATGCAACCAGTAAAAAGACCTTTAAGACAACTGACACCTATTCACAATACAAAAGGGCTATGTCTTTTTTTTTTTTTTTGCATTTATTTAAGTTCTTTTGGTTGGTGAACATTTAATGTAGCTATGGAGATCTGATAAGGACAAGAGAGCATTCACTACCAGCCCTAAGAATTATGCGTGCTTCCAGTGTCAAAGCAAATTACAAGTACTCTGGCATTTCAGTGGAGTCAGAAAAAAAGAAGCATTACCATGGCGATAGAGTCTTGTTATCTTGGCCTACTGAAACATCCCAAATCTGGGCAGTTAACAACCACTTTCCAAGTGTTAATAATTACTCCCATCAAACAAAGGAGACTTTCTTCTCTGGTACACACACATACACACACTAATACACTCTAACTTTCTTCTCTGGTACAAACACACACAGTAGTACACTCTGACTTTCTTCTCTGGTATATACACACTCACTAATACACTCTGTCTTCTCTAGTACATACGCACACTAGTACACTCCGACTGTCTTCTCTGGTACATGAACTCTAGTATTCTCTGTCTGGTCAGTGGACTTGTTAAAATGGAAAGTAGCGTGGTAAGAAATTTATTGACTCACTGTTATCTCTTTCTGTACCGTTACTTAACGCTCACGCTACTGCTAAATTGCCATCATGCTGTCTTTCTACACTCCCTTGTGAAGAGCTCTTTCACAAGCTATTGCAGCATGGTTTAGTTCTTTGTAAACCTCTAATTTCAATTGTTGAATCATCCCATGATTCATGTTCTGAAGCAATATTACTAGCGTAGTTTATAGATTACAATGATATATTTCAGTCTAAATCTCTCTCAAAGGTGGCGACTATTCTGATCATGCTACTGATCAGAATAGTGAGCTGCATATTCTAGACCAGTCACAGCCCCCTATGGTCACTGGGATAACTGTTTTTCCACATTATACAAGGCACTGGCTGGCCACGCCCTCTGCTGAATGGGAGGAAGAGCGATATTTTCTTTCCATGTTCTTTCTTCAGGCAAAATCTCTGTCCCATATGGCATTTTAAAAGCAGCCAAAGCCACGGCACTAGCGCGGATTACAGGAACAGGAAGTCAAAGAACAATACCTAACATCACCCGGTGAAGAAATGAAAGAATTAAAGTTAATGTTGACCTCACTGAAAATAAGACCAAAAAAAAAAAAGGAGAAACATCTTAACATAAACAGGAGTAAGAGTTTTCATGCAGGGAGAGGTTTGGTGTGGAGATAGAGGGCAGAGGGGGAGAGAGAGAGAGAGAGAGAGAGAGAGAGAGAGAGAGAGAGAGAGACAGAGAGAGGAAGTGTTATATACCTCATACTGTGCCTGTTTCACTGTGGAGACCTGTGCTGCTGGGGTAGGTGTGGTCTGTTTGGACTGAGACTAGAGAGAGAGAGAGAGAGAGACGGAGAGAGACAGAGAGAGAGACACAGAGAGAGAGAGAGGGAGAGAGGGAGAGAGAGAGAGAGAGATGTTAAAGCCAAAACACAGGATGTAGTCATAGCTACCACCGATCAAAGTTATGCAGTTCTTAGAAAACTGCACCAGTCAACATCCTGTTACCATTCCTCAACTTTGTAAAAGGAATAAAATTCCTGTCTCTACATGTCTATACACACCTAAAAAAAATACATCTTAGTGTTACTGTATTACATGCAACAGCAAGAAAGGCTTCCGATGAGAGAAGAAAGAATCAACTGAAGTGAACTGAAGCTTTGAGAAAAGGCTCACTGGACTCTAGAATAAGCAGACATTAACACAAATGGAAAAGATGCAGAGAGACTGCATCTTTTTATAGATATACTGATATTGTTCATAGATGTATTGATATCATAGATGCATTGATAAAAAGCAATGCTTTTCCATCACTTGGAAAAGATATAAACCGTTCATCTACATGAAGACTGTTAATGGCCTTCACTACCATGAACATTTTCCAAATAATATCTAGCAATGGAGCCTATCTAAAGATATAAGATCAATTTTTCTGCATCCAAGACAGGTGACACCATGCGATCAATGTCTAACAAATACAGATCATTTCAGTACACCTTCAAAATCAATCTAAGTAAACACCTCTCAGGTCTATGGGTTTATGTGTTGCGAAACTGCATGAATGATGTGTGTGAGAGCTGTCAACACAGTTGGTACAGCTGTTGTCTTGTAAGCAGATGAGCATCTGACTGGGCACAACATGTACTGTATGAGTAAGTCATTCTGGGCAAGAATCAAATGAAACCAGAGTCAAAGCTGCTGCCTTTGCTTCGCCTGCTCCCCCTTGGGCTGCCCCCCCCCTCTCTGCTCCGACGTGTTAGCATGTCAGCCTAACCTCATTAGAGATTGAGCGGACAAGTTGTATCAGAAACATTCTTTCTTCATACTGAATACAAACACATAAACAGAGTACTGTATAATGATCAGGTCATTTAAAAGACTTGGACCTACCTGGTAATTAAACGTCATTAAAATACACATTTAAACTAAAACAATTTGTTTAAGGGCACTGGCACGTGTGGGTGTTCCCTGATATCAGTATTACCAATGACTGATTGCCCAGTGTCTCATCAGGCGTACCTTCTTGACTCCTCTGTAACACCAAGACACGTCATTGTCTTGTCCGAATGCCACAATACACTATTATCCAACACGGAGATATGAATTCAACCCCAGCATATCTCCATTCAGTCTCCGCAAATACAGGACTGTGCATTACTGAATGCTCCTGTTCTGCAAGTGTTTTTGTCGTGAACTAACAAGCTCAGCAAGTTTGAAACTGTCTGGCTTGTCAAGAAGACGCGAAGAAATTATAGGATGCGAAGGGTTAAGGAACTGTTTGCGCAGCGCAGTATAAGTGTACATGTTATTACCAGTTATTTCACAGGTGACAACGTTGAAAACAACGTGCTGGTCTTCTCAAAGTCCTTTATAAGCAGTAGAACACCAATTTGTATCGACCTCTTTCCTATTGGTCGATGGCTGGATGAGCAATGATTTCATTCTAAAACTAGCCTCAAAAGGGTGTGAGGGGGCAGGGTGGCAGCAGAGAGGAAGTGCTGCTTTGAGAGAGTAGGGTATTTTTTGTTGTTGCCAAGCACTGCAAAACCAGTTTATAATACACTGCTTAACTTAGCAAGAACCAAGATTGAACAGAGAACTACTGCACACACTGCTATCTCTCGAGATACCTTGGAAAGACGAAGGAAGTGGATTTATAGCAGCAGCAACAACAACAACAACAACAACAACAACAACTTCAATTTTCAATCTTTGGCAGTCTCATTCTTTCTTCTAAGGGTGTTCCTTCAGAAACAGTATTGTCTTTATGCAGTGACTCATAGGAGTAATAAAAATATGCAGGCCAGTGGTCACGACATACAACCTCTGGGTTAGATTCAACAGATTTTCCACCGAGAAACAAACACAAACAAGAGAAACGCAAACAAAGTCTCCTTTGAGGGGCACATTTGACAGCGTTTTGTCTTATAATGAACATGAGAAAAGACAGCGGGTAAAGAATGCCCTTTTATGTGTAGAGAGAATGATGGTGAGTTTGATTGAATCACAATATGGCAGAGTCTGGTGATTTTCCCTTATTATTCCACACTTTGTTGTTCTTATAAGAGTGTATTAATTTAGAAGAAAATGATTACTTCATGTGATTATGAACCACCAGTACATGGTACAACACCAACAATCATTTGGTCACAACTTGTGCAAATGGAGAGACCCACAGACACATGTAGCACATGTAGCTAAAGGGGAACACCGTCACGTAGACCTTTTCGTCAAAACAAACTGTAATTCCATTTTGACATTTCTTAATTCCTGAATAGCTTCCTGAACGTATCAAAGACAGACAGAAATGAAAGTGGAGAGCAGTCCGCTGAGCTAGAGCGAAACATGAAGCACACTTTAAAAGGTTACAGTCATACATGCTAACTATGGCTAAACTGACCAGACAATCCACTTAACTACTTAACTAGAGACAAGACGGAGGAGACAGAGGAATGGGAGGAATGCCTGATGCAATATGTTTTTGTGCTTGCCCTAACCCCTACAGACCTATTCACGTCTGCACGATCACTGAGAAAGGCCTGTGAGAGTCTGTAGGTTGTAACCACTTTACCAAGGCCTCAGAGGCCTCTTCACAAGTTCACTGATGATTTAGAATTAATATAGAGATACAGCCCTTGGCAGATAAACTTTGAAGATTTTGCAGAGGATTAAATGCATAAATATAATATTTATAATTATTAATTTAGCTGACAGCCTTAACCAGACCAACTTACAGCCTAGGGGGCAGCCATGGCCTAACGGTTAGAGAGGCTGGGTTGTGACCGGAGGGTCGCGGGTTCAATCCGCTAGACGGGCAGAAAAAACGTGGGCGGGAGAAGTGGGTGAACAGCGCTTTACCCCCTCCCTCAACATCCACGGCTGAAGTGCCCTCGAGGAAGGCACTTAACCCCCAACTGCCCCCTGGGCGCAGGCGTGCTGCCCACCGCTCCTGTGCCCGGTGTGTGTGTGTGTGTGTGTGTGTGTGCTCACTACTGGTGTGTATAGAATGGCTTAAATGCAGAGGTTAAATTCACTGCTCACAGTGCTTGTGTGCGATCACAGAGAATCTAAAAAATTCTTTCAGTTTTTTGCTTTCTGTGTCAGAGGTCACATGCCTGTGAACCAAGCATGGGGTTAAATGACTTGATAAGGAGGGTGTGGGTCAACCGTCACAATCCACTGGTTTCTAGACAGCTTTTCTAACCAACACAGCACTACCACCAACATCTGGGTGAGACAATAAGACCACATCATGATGATATTACAAAAGATATAAGGTATAAATATAGTGTATGGAGTTATTGCTTTACCATGCATGACATATCTGGGTGCAAAAAAAAAAAAAAACCTACAAAGGGAGAACAACCTAGAAACAGCCATCACTGACAGGTAAACACCGTATCCACTGTACGTAGATGCCATTCACAAAAACACAATGCAATCTGGGTAAAGAATACAGGGCAGGTACCCCTTGTCTGCACGGCATGCACACAGAGCAATTGTTAAAACTGGAATATCATATCAGGACAATCCCACGCAAAGGAGTATTTATGGGAATAAAAACCTAAACAGTATTGACCTCGCTCTAGTAAATGTCATCGATACAACAAATATTATTGTTAGTATTGTAGTTATTATTATTGTTGTTGTTGTTAAGCACAGCTAAGCTTCATTTATCTAATAATTTCTTCAGTTCAGTTATCTACCTCTCTATATCTGTCTGTCTCATATATTACAAAACCCAACCCAAATGTCCTAACACATTGACAAGAAATGTCTCGGTCTGTCTAAGCTCCTTGTGACTCAGGGTCTAAGAAAACACCATGATGTTATCAGTCACATTCACTATGGACACCACACAGAGAGCTGCCATGAGCGGACTGACACGATCCCCTTAGCCCACCGAACCATGCCCACAGAGTCAGTCAAAGCCCTCAGTCAACGTCTGCAACAGCCAATAACAACAACCCATGCAGACAGTCACAGCTGCGAGAAGGGACACCGGGTTCAATATGATGTCTCTTCTTGGAAATACAGGTCTGCCAACATGAGTCGGGGAAACGTGACCCGTGGAAATAGAAACTGAAGAAGCAGAAAAGGCCTGGTATACTGGAACCAGTTTCACTATCGGAAACACAGCAGTTACTTTACTGCAGAGAAAATATTTTGGGTGGAATGCAGGCGAAGGCCTGATGCCACCCTGTAAATTGGTCATGGAATCAAAGTGCTTAAGCAGCAGAAAATGTAATAGCCACAATTATGCATATATGGTGAGTAAACCACGGGCACAGGCAAAACAACATAGGTCTAGATTACAACACATAGGCATCGCCACACCTAAGCCCCAATTGCAAGGCATTTCACAACTCCGCTACCCAAGCTATTTGCACAGTTAAGTCTGCTCTAAATTAAAAGTTTTCTCAATCTTAAACCTAACTGAGGCAACCCCCTTTGCTTCTTTTTTTTCCCTTTTTTTCCCCCTCTATCACTCTCACTCCTCTCTCAGAGTACTGATGACTCATGCAAAGCCCCACCCCACAAACTAAAAAGAGACAAACAGTGACAGTGTGGCAGCAGAAACAACACAGAGAGAATGCAAACTGGCTACAATGATAGCCTGCACACTCTGCGCTGTGCTGAGTCACCTGAACTCTTAAATGATCCCAGTTTAATTATATGCAACAGTCACAGTCGCAGCACCGATTAATGAAAGAAGAATGGTCTGGTGAGGTACAGATTCAGCTCTGAATGATGGGTCAATAGATGTTTGTGTGATTATAAACAGTGTGATGACAGAAAGACAGAAAGAAAGAAAGAAAGAAAGAAAGAAAGAAAGAAAGAAAGAAAGAAAGGGAAGACTGTGTGGGGTGTTGTGTTACATAAATCCATTGAGGCCCTCATGCATATCATCTTTATTGGCATGAAAATATCTATATATATTTTTTCTGCATTTCTCATTCATTATCGTTCATGCAGGTTTCAATTCTGTTCAGCATAAGAGTGTTTGTATGCATAAGAGTGTTTGTGCATGAACTTCACCTAGGCCTGTTTTTATGCAAACATTTAGAAGTTACATCTATGTTCACTGACGTTTTTGGTATGTTTATCATAATCATTAACATGTGAGCATGCAAGTTTGTACACAGTTGGAGATTTAATACACAGAAATTTCCGGTAAAAGAACCATATGGCTTTTCTACACTATGCTGTCATCAGTGGACTCAGATACCCTCAGAAAGGCTTCCAACTCCATAAATTCCTGCACCCCCCACCCCTCAGTTTTGACAGTGGTATGTGAAACTCTGCTTTGGAAAAAAACACCTGTGGAAAGGTTAGTATAGATGAAAATATCACTTACAGTCCACAAGCATCTGAAATGATCTCAGTGCCATGTCTGGTACGATTATGTCCAACAGTGACGACACCTCTGGCAAAGAAAGCTTCCTATTGCTTTACATGATTGTGTAAAACATTCAAATGCTATTCCCCACAAATAGCATCCTTACACGTCTGTCAAAGCACGTTAAATACGATATGTGAAGTCAATTTCGTAATCAGCAATAAGAAATAACGTCCTTGGTAAAACCAAAGGAGGCCGTTAAGTTTTCACTCAAGTTTTTATGAAAGTTTCCAGTAAACGTAGCTCTGGCACACTGATACATTGGTACAAGCAGGAAACCACAGATACATAAAATTCAAAGAGCAGCAATTACGTACCATCTGGACTGAAATGTGAGAGCGTCCCTCTGTTCCTTATGAGACAAAACTCAAATCAAAAGAGAATTCACCTGAAATCCCCCCTTGAATGCTTAACTTATGTCCCAAGCAGACACGCATACACACATGCACACCCTACAGAAAAAAAAAATGACACCACAACTCCACCCACAGAGACAAGACAAACTGGCCTGAGCAGCTCAAGACCCTCCCTCCTCTTTTATGATGCAGCATTTCAGCAGCTGTGATTGGCTGAAACAAAATTCAGCCCAACCCACTTGCAGTGCAGGCCAGGAAAACTAAACAACAATCGGCTCGTGTCCATATGACAGGGGAAGTGGGGGTCGCGGTTATTTCAGGAGGTCCATGTTGTCTTTGTGGGGTAACTCAGCAGTGAACAGATAAGGAGTCAAGGCTGAAATGATGATGTAGAGGATTCTGGGTTAAGGCTGAAAGGACTCAGCATGCTTAGAGTAAGCTTGGCAGGGTGTGTCTGTACACTCAGCGCTGAGGAATCTGAACCGCACAGCTCACCAAAAGACAGGAATAAAAAAAAAAAATTTAAAAAAAAAAAACTGCGTCGCAGGGCAGTCCCAAACCACACCCAGAATACGGAGCGAAAAAGACAGCAGACAGAATGTGAGGGCAGAGGAGTAAGACGAATGTGATTATGAAAGAAGAAGAAAGGCTAAAATCTGTGAAGTGTAAAACAGAGAGAGAGAGAGAGAGAGAAAGAAAAAGGGAGGGGGGGATTGCGACGGGGCGTAGAGACAAAGGAGAAAAAAGAAAGGAAGCGATTGAGAGACATACAAACACTCATAGAGAACAGTGAGGCATTGCTCCAGACGGAGCTTCGACATTCACCCAGCGGTTTAAGCTAAAGAAATTAGCGAGTCTTTGGCCAGTGATTACGTAAGAGGGGAACCGATGAGTACACAGACCACGTCACAAGGTTTGAGTCAGTCTGGGTCCGGACACTTTAATGCCTTTATGCTTAGTACATGCAAAGACATGTTGGCTTGATCCTTGAGACAGAATATTTTTTTTATGATTTACAACCTTAGGATACATACAATATTCATTTGGAATGATAGCACCCCCTGGTGTACAGACCAGACAACTGATGCGAACAATGTTTTTCAATGGTTTCAGGAATTAAAAATGATATGGTTTTCTTGTTTGCACTGTTTTGGAGACATTCAAATAATACTATCACACAATAAAAATGTGCAAATATATCACAATGTCTAAACATATTATAAAAAGAGTATAAATGAATCTATTTTGAAACATGTCTGGTTACTGTGAGTTTGGTGATGGACTGCAAAACAAAGTACAAAATCTGAACTAGAATAGACAAAAACAGAGATGAAAAAAAGAAAAAGTATGAGAGTGAGAGAGTGAGAGAGAGAGAGAGAGAGAGAGAGAGAGAGAGAGAGAGAGATCATCATTCATTCTTACTGTTAGAGAGAGAGATAGCTGAGGCTTGCATAATACGTATAAAAATCAAATGTATTTCATAGGTCATAAAAAGCTGCTTCAGACATTTGATTTGATTGGGTAAATCCAAATGGTAACGAAACTACTGGACCAATTGTTACTGTCACTGCACTATTCTACAGTATTGTGATGTCCACTATCCAGACACAGCAAAGAAAGTTTTTTTTTTCTTTAAAAAAAAGATACATTTTTGGAAACGTTGGACGAATCTCATACACAGGATTACTGATTCTTTTGAGATCAGTGATTATTTAGACTTTGGGGGGGGGGGAAACAATATTAGGCATGACTCTACGTGTAATGAGTCTATGGTCTGAGAGCAGTGTTGGAGGAAAACTAAAACCAAGCGAAAAGAGTTGGAGCAGAAAGTTTGCACTCTGACTGACTGTCACACCCAGATGTTTCTGACTGATACATAATTCACAGAGAGTGTGACTGGGCGGAGACTCAAAGGTGTGCAACAACGCAAGGCCAAAAGATGTCATCAACACTCAACACCCAAAACCTCACTGACACACTGGGGGCGTGACAGTGAGGTCCTCATTACTGCCACTGAACTGGAATTCCTCTATTACCCACCCCCCCCCCCCCCCCCCCACCCCCCACCATCTCCCCCCAAGACTGAGTTATAAGAAGGGAGTGTTTCCAAATATAACCTAATAAGGAGAGCAAAGCTGTCTTGAGGGGAAAACAAAACAGTTACATAAACACAGCCTGTATTATTTGTGATAAGGCTGTAGTCTTACAGCTAAAACAGATCAACAGAAACGGCAAGCCCTGGCTACTGATTCGCTTTAGATCTTAAATCTCCTGGACGGTCAGCGTTTGAGAATAAAGAAACCATTGTTATGCGTGATTTCTAAGAACACGCTTTAACAGCGAGGGTAACAAAGGTTGAGGAAAGACCGTCTGTTTATTAGTTTGTGATCGAATCTAGAGACAAACTCTGGGAGACAGCCACAGAGAGGGAATTAACCCACTTACAGGTCACTTAACGAGAAGTAGAGTCTTAGTTCACCTTAATGCTCCAAGGTCGGTAATGGTATAATGGGCTGAGGAAAGCATTGTTTCTGAAAAATAAGTACAGACCTATTCTGCTGGAGTCTGGAGATTTTGTACAGGCTGCCTGTGCTAGTTTAGACATCAAGTACTGTACCTATGGTAATCTGCCAATGAAAACAGGATACGGCATCGACACAGCTGTACAACACCCTGCAATGTGAAGTTATGATCTTATCATGTAAATGCATACACATATGTTACCACTAGAGAATGCAACAAATAAAATATCCGCAATAGAAACAATGCAAACACAGTCAGTTAAAGCTTGGGAACATCCTAAGGAAATAACCTTTCTGCAGTCTTTGTCTATGGCAGTAAAAGCCACTCCTGAGCAACAAATAACTGTCTAATGGCCCCATAAAGACAAAAAAAATACCTGCTACAGTTGACACCACCCCAGAAAATACACAAAGCATCTCAACAGCATTACGAACATTTATGACTCTAAAACTCTGAAAGTGAAATTGAGAGAGAGAGAACACAGATAGCACAGCGACACACACCTACACACAAACACATGCACACACACACACACACTCACATGTCCATACGGACACACACGCAAACACACACACATACACTCACCCAAACACACCCACAAGCAACACTGTAGTCCAGACAGTGATTCTTTCCTGATTGAAAAATAATCCTGCTCGTGCTTACTCAAGTTCAAGTTCATCAGGTGTGTGTGTGCGATAACAGAGGACTGACAGCCTGTGGCTAACCCGATGACAGTTATAACAGATGACCATGTATTCATATCCACGTCACCCAGTCCCTGCTCCCTGCTCTCTGCCCTCTCTCTCTCTCTCTCTTTAACATTGTTGACTTTGCTGTAGTTCTCCTGTCCCCTATATAATCCTAAATTTAGCTATGTACATTCTATGTGGTCTGTTTACCACGTCCCAGTCCTGCGTCCAACAAAAAACGCTGTTCACGTCTGTTCACATGGAATCTGTTTGTCCATCAATGTGACAGACTGAAGCAAGAAAAAAAAAAATCTATTTATACACAGGAGGCTCCTCTGATGTCATATCCGTCTCTCCGTGATAGCATTATGCCTCATGACATTTCTGGTCATGTCCACTGAGCACGTGTAAATGTCATCAACCCATCACAGTAAAACAGCTACAAGGAAACGAGTGAGAAATGAAGATGGATGTTGTGAGAAGATGTACTGAATCTTTTGTGAGAGGTTTACATAAGCAGTTAGGCTTAGGGAGGGACAAAAACAACCATGCATCTAACTAACTGTCAGCTCTGAGCCAAAATGGCAATGAGCTGAGAAATACGACACAGCCCCTCTGAAACAGGTTTTCACTGAAACAGAGGCTTACATTCACACACACACACACACACACAAACGCATACACAGACAGACATAGAGATAACAAACACATGCTGTAAGGACACACCAAGGACTGTAACTGCACATGCACATTCACATGCACATGCACATACAGTATATATCCACGCACACACGCACATACACACACACAAATTGACATTAGGTGCATTTCCAATAACCATGCTCTTGGAGCACATTCCACTCACTGGCCGAATCAATAAAGCACTGCAAACAGACTGCGCATCAAATACCAAACCACATACCAAAGTTCCCAATCTAAAAGCAATCTCAGTTGTGCACTCTATAGTGCCACATACACAGAGCAGATAGAAATAACACAGTTATCTTCAAGTATCGTTCTATTGTATGACGAGAGGATTACTGGATGTACTGGTCCTACAGACAACAAACTGCGGAGTTTCTGAAGAATCAGGACCTGTTTTCAACTGACAGGCCTAATCCTCTGGCCATCTCTGGGCCTTTCCTCCTTCGAAAGGCTCTCAGACCAGTCCTGGCACCTAAAAGAACTGACATCAGCAATATTGCCCTGGCTCACTTAACATTCTCCTGATTACAATGATCTAGTATTTCTCATCTCGCTTAAAGGCTTTATGTAAGTGGCTAAGGGAATTAACCTCAAAGCACCATTATCCAGCACCAAACCTACTGCCCAAACTTAGTGAACTGTCAGTAACGCCCTCCCCCCCCCCCCCCCCACCCACTCAACCCACCACCCCCTCAACCGACCACCAGGGTGTCTGGGCGCTTCTTGTATAGGGGTGAACGGTGGGCATGAAGAATACTAGCAACTCTACCAAGCCGATCAGTAGGCTGAGTGGAGCTATTTCCACACTGTTAACACCTGTCCTGACAATCCACTGTAGGTCTAGAAGAAGGACTTTGAGGTAAGTAGCAAAGGGGCCATTAAGAGTTAGGCATATCGCATTGCACAGTAACACCGTGTAGGCATTACCCATGCGGCTATTTTCTGTTATCCTGATGCTTAGCAGTCTGTGACACTGACCAGAGATGGCAGAATGAACTGTGGGTATGTGCAGTATGTAGCCCTGGGAAAGAAGCCCAATACAGACACACGAACACTTCAAATGCACAGACACACACAGACACACACACACACACACACAGAGAGAAGCCAAAACCATTTAAGAGAACTTAATAGAATAACAGAAAAAATGAGATTCATGAGACCATGTGTATCATTAAACTGCTGGGAATGTTTTTGACCATCTCATTAAAAGTTCCAAAAGTCCCTGACAAAACACACAGGTTATAGTAGTGTATTGTCAGGTCAGCATCCGGGGATGAAAAACAAAACATACCATATGGCAAGATATGGCCACGTGCATGACAAAAATAACTTCGAAATAGAGAAAATGGAAAATAAACTGTAGCATCAAGTACAGATGCTACTGACAGCATGCGTGATATTGGGACAGACCGTACAGTATAGTCTTACAAGTGCCCCCAAATCCACAGAGAAATATATTTTTTATTTGGTCATAAACCCAACAGACAAATATATATGCTTTAAAAATAAATTCACAACAGTCTACACTCATGAATAACTCTGACTCTTTAACCTACTCCAGTGTTAAAAGTCCACAGAGACAGACGGAATCAACAGGTCCAAAATCAAACATTACTCAAGTTGTTAAAACTGCTGCTGGTACTTTTAACTGTGCAGATATGGAGTTTCAGACTTTCCCAGCTCTCCTCTAACATTCCTTTACTCCTCCTCCCAGAACTCTGGCTGACCTGGACCACAGCCAACAAATCTTTGTCTCTCGACCAGCCCTCCAAATACAATAATGCAACACACGGACAGACAAAACATACACACTCTCGCTCTCAAACTTTCCTTACTAACACGCACTCATACACGACAGGACATTACAAGGCACAACAAACATGCAAGCATGTACACCCTCACACACACACGCACACACACACACACACTCTGACACTCTCTCTTAGCCAAGTAAATAATGCTTGGTTAGCACTGCCTGGCAGCGTCACTAACCTGGGCCTCCACAGATACATCCCGCAGGGCAGGGGTGTCTCGTGCGCCTCGGATCCAGCTGAAAATTTGGCCCATGTCTGCTGGCCGCGTGTGTGAGTGTGTGTGACCGCCTGTTTCTGTTGGTCTCTGTCTGTGTCTGAGTGAGCTACAGCATGTACTGCTCTGGAAAGGGGGCGGGGAGAGGAAAAGGGAAGGGGCGTGGCAGATCAGCCAACGAGGGTGGGCTTTACTTTCTGAAATAGCACTGAGGGAGGGGTGCTAAAAAGGGGACAACACTGAAATTAAACCACCTGACCAGGGCACATCTGATCCACTTCTCAGAATACCTTGCGCGCACACACACACACACACACAAACACACAAGTTGTGCTTACACAGCACAAAACTTCGCAGTGAGGTACATTCTTTTAGATTTGGGTCCTTGAGAATGAAAAAAAAATATGCAAGATGTATACATATGTGACATTTAGAGAGTTATCAAATTAAAAATGCAGCAGATAGAGGTTAATGGGGCACTGTGTGAACTTCCATTCATAAAAGATTGGAGGATATGCCAGTAGCTTGGTTCAGTTTGTCTCTGACATCTGCCAAATCAGATCACATCTAATAATCTTAACCACGAGGAAGGCTAAACAAAGCCCTAAATCATTTTTTAGACATTATAATCGTATTTCCTGTTAATTTTTTTGTACAATTACTCTATTGTTGTGAAATTGAGACACAAGACGATTTTCTTTCTCAGGAGAGAACTGACCGAGACAGTCGGGGAGTTGAATCAAACCGAGCAAAAGGTCGGCCAGTGGGACATAGACGTTTATATTCATAATATTCATAAAATTCAAGCGACTGGAATAACAAAAACACCCACACGGCGGATACGAGCTGCTAACAGACAGAAATGAACATACATAAAAGACATGTAACAGGCCTTGTCGATCTGAAAGACCAGAACTTATCGAACGAGGAAAAAAAAGAAGCTACACCCAGGTTTACGAATGACACGTGCACGAAGACTGAAGACTAAACTCTGCGTGAACAATGCATGCCTGTGCGCTCAAACAGTCCTTTAGGGGGTGTGGGTGTGAACGCTCGTTCTGCACTCTGCCTGTCATAGCAAGGGCTCTTTCATAACAAAAATCAGGCGGAGACGCAGACACATGCATGTGAAAAGGTTTTTTTGTTGTTTTTTTTTCCCTGTAAGGCTTGAAAATTAAGGCACACACTTGCTTTGTCTATTTCGTTAAGCATTAAATAAGGCGGTTTGTAATTCTCCTCTAATGCTGCCTTGAAATCTCTAATAATAGAAGCAACATAATGTTACTGCACAAGTTTATGACACAGCAGTAAGAGGTCAAAGTCCAGACGTTCTGTCATATATCAGATATTTAAGAATACAATAATCCATGGTTTCAACAGTGTTTTTTGCAGATAAACTGTGGGTGGAGTGATCCTGATGCAACTGTTGTGAATGAGTCATTCAAATGTGCAGCATTAAATGCAGTGATTGAGTAAGGGTTAGACCAGAATTACACTGACCTCTCTCAACCTGTGTTTTTTCTTATGAACCATCCTAAACATTCTCCTCTCATGTGATCTGAGTGACACTTAAAAGTCACACTGAAACAGAGTTAAACGCTCACTCTGCCTTGATGAAAACGTATCCATCACTGCCTCGCAGCAGTCAGAATCAGCTCACATGACCAAGATTGAGAAAGATCTCAAATGGAGAGTGGCATGTGACACAGACAACAGATCATCAGCGAGAAATGTTCTCATATCTCCACTCAGAAAATAATGAACAAATATAGCCAGGGAGATTTACTGCCTCTCGATTAGGCAGGTGGATTTATTAGAAGCTGTAATTCAGGGATTTTAGGTGAATACAGACACAGCCAGTTTGAAACCTTTGATGATTAAAAAAAAAACAAAACCCATGGGAAGAGGAAAATGGCTTAGGGGATTCCAGGCAGAGTAATCTTGCTGTTTAACTTTTGTGGCCTGAGATATGCTTCTTCAGCCATGTCAAACCACAAAGAATGAAGACTTTCCTCTTTGAGTGGAACACTCATGTAATAACCTGCATACCAACCAAACACGCACAACAGCACCTCACTGCAGGGAACGAACAGACTAACACACACCCGGATCCCTGCTGAGACCAAAAGGAATACACAGAAATTCCCTGTCTATGTACAGAAACTCAAGCATGCGTGTTGACAGTTAGGAAGCAAATTAAAATTTTAAACATCCCATGAAGAGATCAGTAATGAAAGACCATACAGCTTTCCCATATCCAGACTGAGAGGCTCTCTGAGATTTTTTTCTTTTATATATTAAGAGGAACAATTTTTGGCTCACCAAGCCTGTAAAACAAGCTACTGCATCTTGAGAAACACCCAGCTAGACTTTCAAGCTCACTTCAGATCTTTCTTTTTAAGAATTTCAAACTCTCATTTAATGGGTTACACATTGTAGTATATCTGAGCAAAAGTCACTTAATATTTGTACTGTTGAGTGTCAATGTGTAAATGCAGAGGTATGCATGCAAGTGTGTGTGGATGTATATTTGGCTTTGTGTGTATGTGCATGTGTGTGTGTGTGTGTCCTGGGTCACACCATATGAGATTAGATGGACTGGACCCTACTAGTCTTGAGTGCGGTTTGTATCACTGTAACAGGAGCCTCATGGTGAAGTGGAGATTCTAGATATTTATAGTCACACATAGTTGTCCCACACCTCTCATGAACACAGTCATGGGACAAGTAGCAAACACCCACCGGCCCACTAGCAAACAGGTCCATTACCTATCCTCATTGTACATTTATGCACTATAAGCTTAAGTCTTACAAATACATGCTTATTTGGTTTCTATGCCTCACGCTGGCTACACTCCTTTCAACATGAAGGCGGCTGACTGGGAATTTTCAGTATCAAAAAAAGGCTAACGACCCGGAAGTTCACCTCCGGAAAGAGAACTTTGAAATATGTCTATTACAACAGCTTACTGCTTTTTATCAGGGATATGGGCAATTTTTCACAGGAATGAATCTAAAACTTTTCATATGGGTTTCCATCTGAACCACTTTTCATAGCTATGACTTGCTGTCACCACCTCTCCAGTACTGCAACACGTGAAACAGTAATCATTTAATTATGTAATTAATTTTACAAATTGCTTTGTTAAGATTTTTATATATATATAGTCTAGCTTAATTATGGCCTTATTTCACGGTTTCAGGCAAAAAAAAAAACAGGTGACAAACTTGTGGTTTCTCACGATAAAATCAAAACCCTTACATTAAATCTTATTGACACTAGGGGGCGACAAATCCCCAGACATTTCAACAGAGGTACATCAAGTAAAATGCAGAATATCGTGCCTTGTTCTCTCCCATGCAATCTCATAAAAGTGACTGCTTCCTCAAATAAATAATATTATTAACAGACATATTGCTACAGGTTAACTATATATATATTCAATAACTGCATGAGAAATTGTGGATTTTTGGTGCAGACTCACTCAGCTTTAGTATTGTGCATAAACTTCTAGTCACTGAATTTTAAACATGTCTGAACATGACTGAAAACAATTTGATGGGACAAGCATAAATGTCAGAATATGTCACGCTAAGGCACAAAACAGACGAATTTTCTAAGTAATGAAGATACATTCTCCTACCTGAAAACGAGAGGATGGGGTAGTCTTTTTATCTCCTCCTGGTACAGAGGATTCTGCTTGCTGCACACACACACACACACACACACACACACACATCACACACACACACACACACGGTGTGTGTGAAAGAGAGAGAGAGAGAGGAGAGAAAACACTTTCCATCAACATCTTAAAGATCCCTTCCTGGGCATCTCACAGGTGGAGAGGAGATGTCTGTGCACTAATACTCCTAATCCTTGTGCAATGATGGCTTAAAATCATTTGTGGGCTGAATGGATAACTTTAACAATATACAATTATAGGCTATTACGCGCCAGTTTCAATATTAGAATTTAATGTATAGTCCACGTCAGAGTATATATGGTATTTAGTAGGCCTATAAGCATAGTGTATATGTATAACAGCATTTTACATAAAATGGCTGAAGTCGTGTCAGGAAAAATGACGTCCGCTATCACAACACACTCAAATAATACGTTTCACTTTTAAGTTCGTAAAAGGCAGGTACAAATAAGAGGCATCTTATCTGAAGTGAAACAAAGACATTACAGGCATATAGCTCAATGAATGAAGTTCAAAGTTCTAAAACAATGTCTTATAGAATACAGTGCCGATAGGGAATTTCCTACGATATAATTGTAAGGACGTTGTTCTTCAAACTTATTCTATCTGTTCTCTTGAGAACAGTCAACTGAAAAGACCCGATTTGAATATCTCGGCTTCGTTTAAAATAAGCTACCCCCAATGAATGATTTCATTCTCCAAAGAAATAAAGCGATTTTCTATGACTTAGTGTAACACTGAACATTCACTTCAGCATTCCAAGTTTCATTCTGTCACTTCTGTGCTATCGTCGCTACAAATACTGGCAACGCCCAGGTTTGACTAAGTTACAAATCTAACAATTTATCACTCATCAATGAGTTTACATTCGTTCAAGGGAAAGCTAAAGATAAGCCCCAAGCTACAACGACGCTCTTTCCCAAAAATATCGCTGTCGTTGCTAAAAACACTCAACAAGAAAGCTTCATAGCTGTCCAACATGTTGTAACACACGCCCAAATATGAAGTTAGAACTCCTGCAGGGTACAGTGCGATGGTAACAGTCTTTGCCGCCGCAGAAGCATACTCACAAGCATCATCCAGTATGTAGCATACGCCATGGAAGAACCTGATCTGGGAATTGATAGAGAAATGAATCGAAAGTTTCTACAACTTAAGAGCCTTCGTCTGGTTCAGTGTAACTCAAAACATTCCGCTGGGTCCCTTCACCCAGGTTGAGCCACTCCCGCGATTATGTGGTACAGGCCGATAATTGGGCTACAGCAAAATAAACTGTTATGCAAGTTATGGTTAGATGAGGAGAGCCAGATTTGCATTTAAAACAGTTTTATGCTCCGGTACTCTTCATTGCATGAGCTGAGGGTAGCTCCCACGGATGTTCCTTTCTTAACAGTTCTTTTTGAGCAGCATTGGAGTTAGTGCGGTCTCAAAGTGATTTCGCAACAAGAAGTTTGCTGCGGTATATTTCAGTCTTTGATACACGGACGGTTTTTTTTTTCAGTGGAACTTGAATGACTGATTATCCTACAACAGTTTTTGTGTATTAAAATATATATGCACATTTACGGTATTTATGGAAACACCTCTGTGCAACAGCTTGTTTCACAGACATTAATGTCTTGCTATACCTTTCAGTAATGCTGTCTGCAGTATTTAAACAATAAGGTTGGTGCGTGGGTTGCTCTGCACGCTCTGGTTACAACTAGGTGTTCAGCTGCGCAACCTGGTGCTCTGCTAATGATAGGCCTACACGACACTTGATTACTCTGGTAATCGATGTAAGTGAACAAACAGTGACAATACCGATATTTCAAAGATAAATGCATTTTTAAAAGTTTTAAAAATAAGAAACACTCACCCCTTTTGATTTTCTGTGACGGCCATGGCCTCTTTTTTTGTGCGGCATATCTGTACTGCGCAAGAAGAGAGCTGTTATCCAGAGAACGGTTTTGACTGGAGGGGGCTTTTCGGCACGATAGTTGCTCCTCCTGCCTTTAATATGTTATGCGTTTTCAGTTTGCAGTGTTGGCATTAATTCAACTCGCAAGGGAATTCCACTAAAAGGAGTGTGCACTCACCGTTCCGTCAGCGCATGAAGTGTAAATTAAACTCGTGCAGCACTGTTGTAGTTGACACCTTGTTTAATCTGTGCTGTGACTATATGTGTACACTTGCTTAAATCCACAAATACCGTGGGTCAGTGCAAAGAACGCGTGTGCTGTGTGGCAGAGAGGTGCCAAGCTTGACATGTATATGGTAACCTAGTACAGTGCATTTCTGTGAAAAGTGGGTGAATTATGATTAGACGTACAACCAAAGATGCTCTCAGGAAATGTCAAAAACTAGAAAATAATGTTTTGCGACACAGAACACAGAAGAGCGAGAGAGAGAGAGAGAGAGAGAGAGAGAGAGAGAGAGAGAGAGAGAGAGAGAGAGAGAGAGAGAGAGAGAGAGACGTCTGTTTTAGTTAAAGGGTGTCAATATATGAATTAGAAAGTAAAGTGTTCCATACCTGTGCTTTTTTTCTTTTCTCTTCTTTTTTTTTAGTTCTTCACGTCGTGTTTTAGATTTCACACAGTACATAGCATCAGTCATCAGTCACAAAGTATAGAAACTGTCAAGTTTAGAAATCCACGCAGAACACTCAAAGGGGTAAACCCTAATCTTCAGCTGGGCAGAATAAAGCACCCTCTTGTTGTTTTATTGCAATTATCACTATTTTCCACATCTAATTTTTTGGAGCACTGGATCCAGAGAGAGGTGGTGCTTATAAGATCAGTTTCTGTCTCGTTTTGTAATGTTATGGAATATTTACAAGAGATGCTAAACACACCCTTCAATTTATTTATGTTTTTGGAGAGTGCCTCTCATTGTTTGCTAGGAAATAACACATATCAGGAAGATAATGTTGTGATAAAGGAAACTGCTGAAAACAGAAGATTAAGTAGCTTAGGCATGTATTATTTTCTTGTGCAAGAGTGCCCCTTAGTGGTACTCTAAATAAGTTCAAAAGGTGAGTAATACATTGAATTCAGTCATTAGTACATTTGATAAATTTATCTTAGGTTCTGAGAAGTAGGCCTATGGCAGCTTAGTCAGAAAATGTACATGTGCCGAACATTAAGAAACACCATAAGTCTTTAATGCCAGTGTATTCTGTGTTGCCTATGTTGAGAATGATGTCCATTAAATGTATATGGCAATCTGGATGAGGCTCGTTTGTGTATAGTAATTAAGAGAAGGATGAAATATTTAATGCAAAGAAACCATAATTACCATAGCAGGAGTTTATCTTAAATTATTTAACCCACAGCAGATGGCAGTATTTCCTTTGTAATCTCCTCAGTTCCCATCGTGCAGTCTGTCACTTTTACATGTTTAACTCATCATCATCATCATCATCATCATCATCATCATCATCATCATCTTCCATCCTTCTAAAACCCAGATCACATCACATTTTTCTCTACTGTTTACGTTCAGTCTTTGTAAGTAGGCCACCTTGGAACTTTTTTCCAGTTCCAATAAGTTCATACATTTGGTGCTGATAAAGCCCCTGACAAGGACAGGTGAAACACATGCTCTTTAGAGACTATGTCTATTCAGCTCTCCTGATTTCTGTCTTGTCTTTCTGCATTTATTGCTATAACTAGTCATCTTGCAGAAAGCACAATACTTCAGCATGTTCACATGCATGTACACTGCAGCTTTGCCTAACGAGTGAAGTGTGAGATATCTCTTCTCCAAGACATGTACACCAAAGATAGAGACAGAGAAAGAAACATATTACAATAAACATGTAGCAAATAGTGAAAGAGGAGGAGCAGTCATTCTTAATCACTTTAGATTAATGGGTAAATATAGCGAGAAAGTTCGCTGCACATGGTCATGTTGTACTGAACATGCTAACGGTAAGCTAACGGTGATCATGTTGTTGTTGCTGTTGACAGAAAGCATGTTGAAGTCAACAAAAGATCAATGAAACGGATCCTTTTAAATCCCCTCATATCTCAACAACTGTTAACAGTTTGCAGAAGGATTGTAAAAGTCTGTTGACTCGTTTGTGTGATCTGATGAAGTAATGGTTTTGTATATTTACTTTAGAATCTGTGATGCTCATGGCTTATTGCTGTTGATTTAAATGATCAAATAAATAAATGTTCTTCCGACAGAAGCTCTGATGCTGAGCTCACTCACCATCAATAAACCTGTAATGGCTACAGCGCTGGGTGACTCACAATTCTGAAGTACCCTGAGCGCTTGTAAGTGAAGGAATAAACCCTGCTGAGAATTGAACGAGATAAGTTCTAATGACCATCACGCTAAACCACGTCTTACGCTCTCTTCCTGGATACATCTTTCCAGAAGGAGGGTCTTTGTATTTACTGAAGGATGTGTAATTGGTAGATATGTTGATTGCACACAGGGTGTCCGGTGTACTACACAGATGACATTTAGCCACACAAAGATGGTGACAGGCAGAAGCAATGAGAGTTCAGAGTAACAAGCACACCTTCCTCATGGTGAATGCAATGTAACTGTCTCTATTACAGACAAGAAACTAGCCTTGGATTTTAAATGCTTTAGCTGTAAGAAGTGATTTGTAAATGTAAAAAGTTAAGTCACCATTTGGCTGCCTGAGTTGATTTATATATATATATATATATATATATATATATATATATATATATATATATATATATATATATATATAAACTTATTTATATATTTATTGATTTATATATATAGTCTGAGTTTGATTTGTGTGTGTGTGTGTGTGTGTGTGTGTGTGTGTATATATGTGTGTATGTATGTATGTATGTATATATCACTATCTGCACACCACTCCATAGTTTTGATTCGAGTAGGATTAATCCAATGATATTGTTAAAATTCTGTTACAATTTGTGATCACGATCAAGTTAAAACCATTACATTAGCTATTAAATATTTTTTTAAAAAAATCTTATGTTTGATTATCTTGAGATAAGCTTCTACAGCAAGCTTGGAGAGCAACATCTGTAGCACACAATT
>NC_044497.1:49557775-49577775 GCF_902362185.1 Chanos chanos
TTCACACAGCACAGGAAGATGTACGTGACTACTTGGCTCTGTGATTTTGCTATTTACTTTCGTAGCTCATGAAATATTGTGCAATTTGACTCTGGGAAACAGTTTCTTCTGTAGTACTGGTCTTCATCAGTACTTTACCGCCTTGTTCGGAAATCTCTGCGTGCTCTCTCTGTCGTTCTTGTGGAACTGTCCAATGTCATGGTGCTGAAACATTAGTCTACATGTTGCGTTGGTTATTCATGAGCGAATCCATGCAGGTTTGGGAAGCCGTGGTTTTTTTTAAACTGTATTTAAAAAAAATAGTTTCAAGATGTTGCCATTGCTGCTGGACATGGACAATGACCTGTCAGGTTAACCTAAACGTTGACTGCTTTCAAGCTGATCTGTAAAAAGCCAATAATACAGTTGGTCCATCGACTGGGAAAGGGGAATCCACAGATGAGATCAAATTGACTAACGGAATAGACTTCACTGGGAGGGTGCGGGGGCTGAGGGTGGGGAGAGGCATCTTTATTCGTTTATCATTTCTGAAATATTAAAGGCTTTGATATCAGAGATCTCTCAGAAAACACAGACACTGGCATATTAGGAATATTCAGTGTTTTACGTCGCATATTCCTCCACTCGGTTGCATATGTAACAAGTATATGAGCCGTATTTCTGTTCGTCCTCAAGAAACATTATAGGAACGTGCGTTCTCCTTTATTAAAATGGCTATTTTTAGATTCTGCTCCTCTCCGACGTATGCTCACCCCGCCTGTCTCCCCGGGGCCAAGCATCCTACCCCAGGTAGACCAGAAATTGACGTCAGAGCTGGTCGTAGTTTGACGTGTAAACATCCCTTCCCCTTTCACGACGCTCTCATTGGTAGGTTTTCATGCAGGTTCAACTACTCGTTTATGCAGCCGTAGCCTCACATCGTTAAGGATCGCTTTTTAAGTATTATCAGCGCATTTGGACAGAATACGATCAAGGAAGACGAATAAAAAAAGAAACATATTCAACTAGCTTATTCAACTGTTTATTTGTTTTTTTTAATACATTTGTAGTATTTTGTTTTGTCTCAGCGCATCCTTACAGCCCTGGTGGACTCGTGAACATAAGCTGATTTTTTTAATTAGTGATAATATATCTGACATGGAAGTAAGATGTCGCCCAATGGTGATGTACTGTGTTCTTGCGATTCTCTGCTCTATCATCTGTACCGTGGATGCCTATGCCGAGGAGAGGCAGTACCTGAACGAATGGGCAGTCGAGATTCCAGGGGGACTCGGCGCTGCCCAAGCAATCGCCAACGAACTAGACTACGAACTAGTCAGACAGGTAGGAGCATAAGAAGTCACTATGAACTCCTCATATATTCTTGTGATTTTTTTTTTACCAATCTTTCTACAAACGAGAGGCTCAACTCGTCTCGCTTTTCACCGAAACGCGTTTAACATCGCCAGTATCTAGAGTGATCATATATGTGTGTGGTTGTATAACGTACGCCTTTGAGAGGCTGGTCGCAGACACTGTTGCTGCAAGTGCCCTTTGGTCACTAAGATTCCTCCGTTTCCAATTTTCTGAAAAAGCGACCGTGAATGTCCAAATCGATGTTTCTTGAAAACAGAGACAGATATGTAGCCTACTGCCGAGATGATATGAGATGAAATGAGATAATTACACGGACTCATATCTCTCGTACAAGACGCACAAACGCGCGCGCGCGCGCGCACACACACACACACACACACTCATTTTGATTGAATATCCTTTAATATGTCCACCAGTATTTTGTCATGGTTTAAGAAAGTAAAGCCAATAATAACGATAATAATGTTATTAGTATGGTGAACCACATGTAATGTGTCTGTTCATTATGCATCATGCTGACTACGTTTAGAAGTGTATGTTTGGCGTTTTGTACCACCCCTTACTTTTATTTGTCGAATTTTTCATAGCATTTCCATGTCTTTGTAACAATACATTAATTTCTTGGTCATTTCAAAATCACGGAAATACTAGTGTTTGACTTGGAATTGTTGCAAACTTTGGTATCAATATATAACATCAAAAATGTGATTTTATTTTTAAGCAATAATACACATGCTTTGCTGAGACTACATACGTCACTGATGAACAGGTGTTTGCGATGGAGCCGTCATATCGCTTTATCCTTTCTCGGGCCTTGTTGTTGTGTGTTTGAAAAACACGTTTTAAACAATTCTGCAGTCTCTCTTCTTTCATCCATTCAGCTTTGACCAACTCTGAGAACGTTTCATTATTCTTAGTTTTATATTTCATAACACCTACAGAGAAATTCAGTGTTTTGTTTTGTTTTTTAATTTGCTGTGCAAATGAATAGGATATATACATTAGAATGGTCTGATATCAACAGTTTTCAGAGTGAAACTGTGATGAAAGATTTTAAGGAGCTTTCAATCCAACTCTGTAATGTGAGAAGCCTGCTCTTTATTATACTCTGTTTGAAAGGGTTGCGTAAATAATTTATTACTGTACTATAAAGCACAGAAAATCCAAAACAGCCTTATCCACTCACCCTTACACAACACCACAGCAAAATGCTCCGAGCATTTGCAGCGTTTCACTACCAACAAGATTTTCTAAGCCTTTGTTCTTTGAAATAAATCTTGACAGTGCACTGGTGTTTAACAAAATGCCATTTATTTTAGCAGTGAAACAAAGGGTTATTTCTCCTGTAAAAATCGTTATCTCTGAAGATTTTTCATATATCACATAGACTAGACTGTGTGGCCTAAGTCTATCATGCAACAAAAACGTCTCAGAATGCTGTAATGGACAAATGCTGAGAAACATACATGTGAAATAGTTTCCTAATCTAATTTTAGAATGCAGCTCAGATATTTGAAGTCTAAACCGATTATTTCATTTAATGCCTGCTTTGTGAACAACATTGAAATCCGAGGTCTGTACCATTTATAACTGTTTTTTTTTTTCTTTTGACTATCAGCCTCCCACTCTTGAAATAAGTGGTTAGATTAACAGATTGAACTGCTTCATTTGAATATTGCTTAATTTGGCCTGAAATACTGATAAAAACCTCTGATTCTGTCTCCGTGTCATGTTTGCAGATTGGGGCGCTGAAAAACCATTATTTGTTCCGACATCGAAATCATCCTAGCAGAGCCAAAAGGAGTGCGGATCATATCACCAAACGTTTGGCTGAGGACGACAGAGTAAGAAATCTGCTCTCATTTCTCTCAGATGTCCTTATCTTCCTTTCTCTTCTTCTTCTTCTTCTTCTTTTTTTTTCAGTACAGTTGGTACAATCTCACTCTTCACTGAAATCAGAGCACAATCACAGATCTATGAAACTGTCAAGCAATCTGTTGTGTCAAACCACTATTTGCAAGATCTGTTTGTCCATCTGTCACGTCTACATCAATGTCTATGACCCATCATTCTAAATTTGGATTCATCAGCACTTTTCAGAGGACTGTTCCTTCAGGTATATGTGTTTATCCAACTACTTGTGTGTGTGTGTGTGTGTGTGTGTGTGTGTGTGTGTGTGTGTGTGTGTGTGTGTGTGTGTGTGTGTAGGTGTCCTGGGCAGAGCAACAGTATCAGAAGCGACGCAGTAAGCGAGCACCGTTATCTGCTGCCTGTAACGACTGCCCAGTCGACAAACTCTTCGATGACCCAATGTGGAATCAGCAGTGGTACCTGGTGAGTTTCAAAGTTTTATGTTATCTTTTATTCCAATAACCTGCTCATTCAGTTCCCGCGCTTTCTCCGGAACGTTCTATATCCCCTTCAGAGTGTAGACTTCAAAAGTGAAGCTCTGAATTCAGGTATCAGTCACAAAGTCAGCAATGACTCTGGGACATTTACTAGTGAGAGCCCTTGAAAACATTGCAAAAAGATGTCTCATTACTGGTATGCAGCATTTCAGGCTGTGTAACTGGCAATTCTGGGTCAGTGTTCTCTGAGGATTTGAATCCTGAATATCTGTGGAAGAAAGAGATCCATTTACTGTCGTGATGTGGAGTCGAAGTTGAGTCATTTGCTCCTTTAGCCTCAGGCCAAGAGTCTTGATGCTCTTTATATAGCAATCTGTGCAATTCACAATCAGTACCTCATACGCACAGCCCTGTTGCTTGCTTTAGTAAAGGGATTGTTTATTCACATATGACTGTGCATGCGAGAAATACAGACAGAGAGAAAGAGAGAGAAAGAAATTAGCCAAGAACGATAAAGGACAGATACTGATCCAAAATAAGTTACTTTCATTTACACCTCGAGCACAACCTACTCCAGTCGAGAAGGAAGTGAATGCCTTTTATTTCTTTGTGAGTAATGGACTTATTTTGTGGAAAAAAAATAATTAGTCAAAATCATTTATTGCATTTTTACTCAGCTGAGCCATTTGTTTTTCTGCTTCTGAGTTCTGATGTTTCTCTGTGCGTGTGTGCACCCATGTGTGTGCCCGTGTGTGTGTGTGCGCCCGTGTGTGTGTGTGTGTGTGTGTGTGTCCGCCTGTCACCATCCGTGTTCCCCGATGTTTGTCTCCTCCTTCATGACGTATGAGCAAACGATGAAAAAACTCTGAGTCACACAAATAGCACACTGATTTTTTTTTTTAAACACTTCGTGTGATCGTAATTGAATGGGTCACAGATTTCTCACTTTCCACTGTCACATGCTATTTCCCTGTTCACCAAACATTTCGCTGGTCTTCTGCTCCGCTGGTTCAGTGGAATCGTTTAGTCAGACTCCAGCCCTGCCCTCACTCTGTGACTAAGTGCAGCCTGTACGGACAGGCTGGTGACGGCACTCTCGACTTTTCCCTAATGAGATAAGGAAGACAACCATATAAGGCATGCTGCTGTAGTAATAGGGCTGGTCTGATGCTGGAGACCATGGTCTCATCTAGGTCTGCTCTACACATAATGTGCAGGACAAAACAACATCACAAAAAGGCTACGTCACATTATATTCAGCATCTAGATCTAGATTAAGATATACTGATAGACACACACACACATATATATATATACACACACATATATGTGTGTGTGTGTGTGTGTGTGTGTGTGTGTGTGTGTATACAGTATAAGGACATAGATACAGATACAGACACATATATATAATTCAGAGAATTATGATAAGAATATACACAAGGACCATTTACATTCCAACAAATTCCTTAAAATGAAGCTGTATTTAACAATTAAAAGAAAGCTTGCGACAATTGCTCAAAATTTCAAAGCTCAGTGTATATTTGGCAACAGTATGTGGTAGGTCCTCTGCAATTCATGGCTATTCAGTGAATGTTTGGAAAGATGAGGTGGTGGAGTGGTGCATACAAAAGTGGGAGGGGCAGAGAGGGGTGATGACGTGCAAGTATGGAGATGAAAAACGAGGGATGAGCTAAGGAGTCAGGAGAAGGAGGAGGGAGAGAGAGAGAGCGAGAGAGAGAGAGAGAGAGAGAGAGAGATGGAAGAGACATTTCAGAGCAATTTATCTTATGTTTCTCAGGAGAGGGAGCCTGATAATTTAATCAGAGGACTGACTCATAAGATTTTCACAGAGATGTGTGTGTGTGTGTGTGTGTGTGTGTGTGTGTGTAGTCCATATTTAACTATGCGTTTATGTGCTTATTTCAGACAGTGTTTTCAGACACAATAGGAGACACAAGCGTACACTCTCCACTCTTTACGCCGGAGACCCCATATCACACCCACCTTACATTCACCAGATAAACCCATGGCTAATGCAGGCCTGCAAACACCACCAAACACACGAATATTATCTCTAACACATGACATGTTTTGTCTGAACCAGCGGATGTATATTCAATACAAACCGTGGTGGGTTTCCTTGATCATCCTAGAGCTGACCCCCCCCCCCCCCCCCCCCCCCCAAGGCGTATCTTGAGGAGAGATCTCACTCTTATGAGTCACCGCTCATGGCTGATGCTTGCTCAGTGTCTGTGCATAATCAGCAGCGTGATCTCAGATCTCTGGGGTTTTTTTTGCTTTTTTTTTTTTCATTTTCTCTCTTTTTTTCCTTGTCTAGCTTTAAATCATTTGTGCCCCCTTGGGAAAATGTGCTCATGTGCTCTCCTGTATTTACTCCCTGTCGATTATCCAATTAAAATGCCAGCACAAATTGGATGACAGTGTCTCTCACTTCCCACACTCACAGATCATGCATCAGAGTGCCAGGGTAAAAATGAGAGCTGTCTACCTGCGCATGGCTTCTTCAGTACTGTAGTGAGGACCTTTAGTGTATTGTAGCATCTTTCTTTTTGATAGTCCATCAGCTGGTAGCCTCTCCCCGGGCGCCGGAAGGACAATGAATAGAATCTTCACTAACAGAAAGGTCAATATGACCGATAAAATCGTTTCTATTCATTTTGAGGCAAGCAGCTTTCTGCTTCAGAATTCACAACAGTCATCATGTATGGAGTGGTTTTTTTTTTTAAAAGGATGAACGTGTAATTTAGGATTGTAGACAAGTGCCGAAAGCGCGTACACACACGCACACGCAAACGCACACGCATGCACACATACACACACACACACACACACACACACTCACACGCTATTCACTCTTCATCTTCTCTCATTGCTTCTCTCTTTAGCAAGACACACGGACATCCTCCTCTCTGCCTAAACTGGACCTCCATGTAATTCCAGTGTGGAAGAAGGGTATAACAGGGAAAGGGGTGGTCATCACCGTGCTGGATGATGGACTAGAGTGGAACCATACCGACATCTACCCTAACTACGTAAGAGCGTCTCCATAGCAACATCCACTCAACTGCTTTATGGTTGTTTCCATGGCAACGCCTACCACAACTATGTAAAATATTTATCCATAGTGATATACACCACTAAATTATGCAGGCCACTTAAGTGAAACGTTCAGTGCTATCATACAGAAGCACTATATGGATATGTGCACTTTTTGTTGTTTATTTGTCTGTTTTACAAAAAACACGTGAGTCACAATGATATTAGCAATGATGAATGCTGTGCACTGTGCACAATAAAAATAATCTTATTGCAACTGAATTTGCTTTAAAAAAAAAAAAAAAAGAATCTAAATATAATCTTTCTTATGTTTTTAGACATTGTCCTGTAAATTTTTGTTGAACCTTAGGAATGTTGATTAGGGAAGTTGGTCATAGGTCCATCTGGGGCTAGTGGTGAACAGTTGTGTTGTACTGACAGTCTAGCACTGTGGGTACACACACAGGCTGAAGTAGACAAATTTCAAAGATGAGTTTCTGTGCAGATGGAGCTCACTGTGCCTGTAATTAGCTCCACTCTTTCCAATGGCCCCAGTCAACACAGCTGCACAATTACTATTAAGAGGAGTCTCTCAGTGTGGTTTTATTTGTAACTGTTCTAATCATTTGGCGTGCATTGGGTCCCATGATACACTTTTTTTGTAACGAGAATATTCTTAATTTGTTTATTTATAAGAGACACTGGAGCAAGAAGTGCCAGAAAAATGATAAATTCGAAAGTTTGCTCTATGGCTTATGTTTGGTGCTTTCGCTAGCCTATCTAGTCATCAAGTTTGAAACATACATTTATACACTTGAATGAGAGATTATTCATACCAAAGACAACAGTCAATGTGAGTTAGCACAAGTGACTCAAAACATTCAACTTCATTTGAGTGTAAAAATGAATCAGAGACATTACAGCAGAAACATAAACAAAAAAACTGAACCAAAGGTGGATTCATCAGAAACAGACATTCCATTCTTCCATTCTGTCTTGACCCTTTCCAATGTATATACCTGTAATATACCTTCCATAAGCCAAAACAAAACAACAAATTGTTAAAATGATGAAAGACAACCTTTTTGAATTAATAGACGTTTAGTACTTGATTTACTTTAATAATATTATTCATGAAAGTGTTAATCTATTTTATGGCCTGTTCTTCATGAAGAAATTACAAAATAAAACAGGGGACATGAATTTTCATCTAATACCACCTCTTTCTCTAATCCAGGACCCTGCAGCCAGTTATGACTTTAACGATAACGACCCTGATCCTTTTCCCAGATATGACTCCACCAACGAGAACAAGTAAGTGATTCAGCATTTCATTTATTATCATGAATCATCATTAAATATTAGTCCAAATATTTCTGGTGTAATTTCTATCAGTGTGTATGGAAGGCTGTCTACTGAGGTTAGTATGAGTCTGTGAGCAGAGGCATTGATGAATCACAATTAAAATGAACATCTCTGGTATCGGCCGTAATAAAACCATATACTCATAGAGATCCTTCCATCATTCCTAGGGGAGGAGCTGTGATTATGTTAATAAGTCTGGGGGAGTCTTTTCTTTATCACTAATTCCCTAATAATCCAGCTCCCTGTCATATTGTTCTCGCTTCTTCATTATGCAACAGGATTAGAATCCAGGCCCAACTTGGCCTTCGAAATGGAAACTAAAAATAATTTACATTGTCTGCTGTGTAATTATGTACGTAATGTTTTTCCTGAAGTGTACTGTTTCAAAAGGAAAGAGACAAATATTATTTTGTTTCATTATTTTGCAGATTATACGTTCTAAATGTCAGTTTATATGAATTAGACTCTTCATAACAGTATATGACTTGCTTTTTGAAAAATGGTAGGTAAAAAGGCTTTAGTGGAAGATTGTAAAGCACTACAGCAATTGAAGAGAGACATAGGTGTCAGTGAAAATGGAACACACTTGTTATTTTTCTCTCACTGTGGTTTCAGTGCAATTTCTCCTCTTCATTCTGACACTGCCTTTAATGATGACTCATACTGGGCTCGCTGTAGGAGGGGCTGTATTCAGAATGAATACGCATGCAGACACACATACACACACACACACACACACACGCACACACACAGAGACACATGCACACACACACTGACACACACACACACGTACACACACACACACACACACACACACACAAACACACACACAGGCGCACACACACACAGACACACATACACACGCGCGCGTACACATCCATGCACGCATACGCACACACTCACACATTCGCACGCACATATAAATTTGGCACAGGCGTATGAATATACGCATGCAGGCACACTCATCCTCTTACCCACCCATGTCAATGCACTCTTTTGTCAAGGCACTTCTGTGTAATTGCTTGTAGAGTACAGAGTCTGTCATCATCCCATTTGTTTGAACAGAGAGTTCATGTGAATGGAAAAGCAAAACTGAGAAATATAGAATGCAGTCATTAACATTTGCTCAACAGTTCAGCTCAACAATTATCAAGTCTTAGCTAATTGTACCTTACAAACGGCATGATATTTTCAAACACGAAAATGACTTTGAGCACTCTCTTAGAGTCTCCCATTAACTTTTAATTACATTCACAGTCATATCTGAATGATATCCAGGTTTCAGGAATAAAGGTTTCAGGAATAAAGGCAAATACAACGCGATCCTGCAAAGTATGCTCAATTTCGGGCTGAAAATCTGAAAAATTACCATAATTGCTGGTATTGTTCAGCTTTTCAACTAGATTCTCTCCTAAGGATTTCTCATGTTTTAATGTCTGTTTTCAGGCATGGGACAAGGTGTGCTGGAGAGATTGCTATGCAGGCAGACAACAACAAATGTGGAGTCGGTGTGGCGTACAACTCCAAAGTTGGAGGTGAGAAACTTGCAGTGTGTGTGTGTGTGTGTGTGTGTGTGTGTGTGTGTTTGTGCCTGTGTGTGGAGTTTGTTTCTGGATATTTTCACACCCTGTGGTCAGAGAATTTTCCAGTAAAAGCTTCCAGTAGTGGTTTGAACAGCAGCTGAGAGGCTGGCGTAAAATGGACAGCCTGCTTTTACTCACGATATGATTATATAACATCACTTACCCAAATTACCCCACTGTATTCCTCTTCATTTCCACTAGTCATCCTATGAGAGCAAGATGTTTCTGGGTCAGACAGAATTTACCAGAACTGATCATGCCTTTTTGGTTTTGTATGGAGACAAGTGAAAAACCATTCAATCCATCCCAATTTTAAAACTTAGCTTAAATTTCAAAGTTACTTTGATGGACTAAGATTCAAAACATGTTTGAAATCAAGGAAATAACATTGAAACTGGCACGAGACATACGTAGCTTTCCATTCATTCACGCGTTACCTGTGAAGCAGCCTCAAGTCTTGGAGACTTTTATTTTATGTCGTTCTGAATCCTATTCTCCGTTTCACCTTTTGTTTGCTGCCTCTCACATGCTGTCAGGGATTCGTATGCTGGATGGAATTGTGACGGATGCCATTGAGGCCAGCTCTATTGGGTTTAATCCAGAGCATGTGGACATCTACAGTGCCAGCTGGGGGCCCAATGACGACGGGAAGACGGTGGAGGGGCCCGGTCGCCTTGCCCAGAAAGCCTTTGAGTACGGCATTCAAAAGGTGAGCCAACGCAAGCATCCATCCAACAGTGTTCTTCCATTTTTTTGTGACAGGAAACGACATCCAAGAAATATCAGATCCTCCATTTTGTATTTGGCAGCATGAATATGCATGTTTAATGACACAGATACCAATTTTTTTTAAAAATTACACAGTACGAGGCATGATGGTTTGTACAACCTGTTCGTGACACGGGGATAATGATTCTGTCTTCAGGGCCGTGGTGGGAAGGGATCGATCTTTGTGTGGGCTTCTGGTAATGGTGGTCGCCAAGGTGATAACTGCGACTGTGACGGTTACACGGATAGCCTCTACACCATCTCTATTAGCAGCGCTTCTCAGCAGGGCCTTTCGCCGTGGTACGCCGAAAAATGCTCCTCCACTCTGGCGACAGCTTACAGCAGCGGAGACTACACTGATCAGAGAATAGTGAGTCTAACACTGCCTGGTTTTCCTCTCCTTTTTTCTTCTAAACATTTTTCTCTGCTCCGAGTTTTTCTCGTCCTTAACTGATGATTCATTCTGACTGTCCTCATGTGTAAAACTGGGGTTGCTTCTATATTTACCAGTCAAAGCTCTTTTTTTTTTCTCTCTGTCTATTTTTTTCCTCCTAATTTTAATGATTGTACTCTCTTAATCCGTTCTCTGCTGTTCCTGTCTTTATGCGCTGATATTTTTCCTGACGTGGCCTGACAGACCAGCGCTGATTTGCATAATGAGTGCACGGAGACACACACTGGGACGTCAGCGTCTGCTCCACTGGCCGCCGGGATATTCGCCCTGGCTTTGGAACAGAAGTATGTTGAATATTTTCATTTTCAACTCATTATTCATCACTGAGCAGTGGCTAACGTGCACGCGAAAATTATTCAGATTATGTTGACGGGCATCAAAACTTTAACAATGCATAAAAGTCTTGTTTTTTCCCACCCTGACTATGCCGTTGTTATGAAGGCTAAATAAGTGGAACTGCTTGTCACCCCAAGATTAACTTTGTGTGTTTGCGTGAACTCAGTCCTGACCTTACCTGGAGGGACCTGCAGCACCTGGTGGTGTGGACGTCTGAGTTTGACCCCTTGGCCAATAACCCAGGATGGAAGAGAAACGGAGCTGGACTCATGGTGAACAGCCGTTTTGGCTTCGGCCTCCTCAATGCCAAGGCCTTAGTGGATCTTGCCGACCCTAAAGTGTGGAAACATGTGCCTGAGAAGAAACAGTGCATAGTGAAGGACGAGGCTTTCCAGCCAAGGTAATACTGGTTTACTCTTCCTCCAACAACGACAGCAAAGTTCCTCTGCCATGTCAAAATGTACATCTCTGACAATGGACTACATACTGTAGACTTAAGTAAGCTTTTTATTCCTCGGAGGAAAACAAAACAAAACAAAACAAAACAAAACAAAACAGGAAAAGGCTGCATATAAAACTTTCTGTGCTCATACATAGCCATTCAGTTCCAAATTCACCCCCTAGATCCTGTTCCCTGTTACACCCTTCTTCCAAACTGGGATTACACGTAGGTCCAGTTTAGGCAGAGAGGAGGATGCCCATGCGTCTTGCGAAAGAGGGAAGAAAGAAGCAATAAGAGATGATGAAGAGAGAGGGAGACAAAGAGAGAGAGAGAGAGTGTGTGTGTGTGTGTGTGTGTGCTCATGTCTGTTAAATTATTAAAAAGGAATGGAAGAAGGGGACCAAAAGAAATCTTACTCGCCCGTTTTACTTTTTCAGTCTACAAGGACCGTGGATTACATTCATTTCTATCTGCTCCAATCCTCTCTCAGAGGAAGGATACCTGGGCAGATGTTTTCTTTCCTGTGGGATTAGATGAGTACTCAGAAACACTAATGCGCCTGACACGAGACACACTCTAAAACCCCACAGGTCGTGGCACTGTGTGCTTGACAGAGATTCTGGTTTAAGTTCGCGTGGGTCAGATGTGCTATCGCATCATCCCCCGTAAAATGTGCATTAAAAGAAAATAATGTAATAAAATGGATAGGGAAACCACGTGACTTCAGTAACAATGGGCAACAATGTTTTCATGTGGAGATTCTGTATTTTTTTTTCAGACTCAGATTCAAGAGAATTATTTGTCACATGCGTAATTGTACACGTAACAACAGCAGTGAAATGAGATAAACAGCGGTAAGATGAGATAAAGATCCAGCTGGAGATGCCAGGGATTGAACCCGGGGCCTCATACATGCAAAGCATGCGCTCTACCACTGAGCTACATCCCCTGATGAGTGAATGAAACCAAACAGAGCTGAGTAAATGCAGTCATCAAGAGCGACAACTACTACCCGCACCAAGGCAATAGAGAAGAGGCAGGTTAGCTTACGCTCTGGCTGATGAAGGTTCGGTCTTGGGCTTCTCTGTCAGAGGAAGCTAATCGTCTCCAACTCTGAAAACCAGATGTCAGAGGTTGATGAGATGCGTTGAGTTCTGGTCCCAAGGGTCACGAAGACTGAAGCTGCAGAGAGTCCTCTCTCTGGAGTCGCAGCAGGCTTTGTTGGATGGTGTCTGAGATCGGCAAAATCGAGCCAGGTTCTTTCCGGAAGGCAGTCGCACTCTGACAAGTGCGACCAAGCATGCTGTCTCTCAGTTCAGGGCCTGAAAGCGAAACCGAGCTTGTGGTACCGCTGAGTTAGCAGAGGATGGTTTCGATCCATCGACCTCTGGGTTATGGGCCCAGCACACTTCCGCTGCGCCACTCTGCTCCCCGAACTGTGACGTCAGATTTTGAAATAGGATTATGAACATTTCATGCAATTTTTAAATAATTAAGGAAGTTCAATTAAATTGAATTAAATTAAAATTTCAAAAATAGTCATAAATGCATATGCTTATGCATATAGTTTTTTGGCCAGTGCTTTGGTTTATAGTAGTATTCGCGGTCTCTCTAAACTACACAACTGACTTTCTCAGTCTTTTTTCTGTAATATAAGGTGACCAGCCTAAATTTTACAGCAGACGTTACACCATCTCTGTTTAATCCACAGGGATTAATATCCCACATGTCTCTCTTTTCTCACTGAGTATACATTTACATCTCAGGCTAGGGTTGGGTGGGGGAATCTGGTCATTCACATGGAATGTTAATCCACTAGGAGATGCCTCATTCATCACTCAACACTCAGCATAAAAGCTGGTTCATGTTTCTCATTAATATGTGACAAAGAGATGCATTAATAATGGTTTAATCTGTGTCTGTCTGTGCTGTACTAAATGTATGTGCGCATGTCCTGTTTGCCGACTATATGAGTATATGTATTTGAACATATGTGTATGGTTATTAAGTTTTGTAGATGTTTATATATTATTATGTTTGTTTCTCTAACTCTCTCTCTCAGGCCACTGAAGGCAGCGGGTGAGATCAGTATAGAGATCCCCACTAAAGCGTGTGCGGGACAGGCCAACGCTGTGCTCTCACTGGAACATGTGCAGGTGGAAGCCAGTATTGAGTACACCAGGAGAGGAGATCTCCACATCACTCTCACTTCTCCCTCAGGTGAGACACCAACTAACACACATATACACACACACACAGGCATGAATGTTTACATGAGTTTTGATGTGGGTTTTTTCTGGTGGTTGATGTTTTATCAGGCACAAACACGGTCTTGCTGGCAGAAAGAGAGAGGGACACCTCTTCTAATGGCTTCAGAAATTGGGCTTTCATGTCAGTGCACACCTGGGGTGAAGATCCGACTGGAACATGGATTCTGAAGATTACAGACACAGTGAGAACTCAACACAACTTTTTTAATTCTCTATATCTCTCTCTTTTTTTTACTACATCACATGTTCTGAACCAGTGTCATCTCACCGCATGTCTCTCTCTATGTCTTAGTCGGGGCGGATGGAGAATGAGGGCCAGATAATAAGCTGGAAGTTGATTCTTCATGGTACATCAGAGCGGCCGGAGCATATGAAGAACCCAAGAGTGTACACATCCTATAACGCAGTGCAGAATGACCGCAGAGGAGTAGAACACATGGAGGACATGCTAGAGGTGAACATGTCAACACACATACAATATGGTGTATGAAAAACATTAAAAGATAACCTAAAATAAGTCTGAGAAAAATAAATAAATAGTCCTCCTAATGCTAAATACTGCATCTGAAAGAATGTCCTCCAGAGAGATTTGCCTATCTGTTGTTTGTCGGAGAAACTTGGTTTTTTTTTTTAACGTGTGTCTTTCTGTATGTTTTCCTTCTGTAGGAGAGCCCAACTCAGGCCATTTTGTCCAAGAAGCCCCGGCCCGTTCTTGAAAAGAGCCCCTCTCCAGCTGAGACGCCCAAGAAGAAACAGAGGAGACCTCCTGCTGCCCCCGAGGGCTCGACTCCTAACATGGCCCTTCTGCGTCTCCTCCAAACCGCATTCAACAGGCAGACTCCAGCCACCCTGTCTCACGCTTCCTCATCCTCTGCCAGGACAAAGCAGCACGACAGGATCCCCCAGCAGAACCTCTATCAGGCCCTGGACCGGCTGAACCAGTACACAGGACCCGAAGACAGCCTGTACAACGACTATAGCGACAGCTTCTACAGCGTTCGACCCTACAAACACAGGGACGATCGTCTGCTGCAGGCCCTGTTTGACATGCTCTCAGATGACCAGCAGTGAGGGAGGAGTCAGTGGGTGTAGGGGAGGGACATATAGGGGAAAAACACATAGATATATAAATATATGCGTATTCCAAATATATCATTATCAAAATATATTTAAATGTGTACACGTTGAATGTTTACAAATATATATCAACACCCTTTACAGACTTCGATGTATTTATATGAGTCGGTGTTCCAGATTGGCACGCTTAAACATATTTATAAACATCTTTATTCAGAACTGACACATTCAATATATTTTTGATAAATGTATATTTGGAATCTTTTCACATGAATAGGAGGTAGGGAAGTGGGTTGGGAGGAAGTTGCTAGGAAAAGGACGTGATTGGATGAATCAGGTTCAGGGAAAGAAAAAAAGGGAAAAAATTGCAATTTAAAGGAGACAGATGGAGTGGCAGAAGATGAGGGGGAGGAGAGAGAAAAAAAAAAGAAACAGGAAAGAAAGAAATTATACTACTTCCAGACAAGCTTATTCTCTTCATTCCTGACATTTCTCATTCTGGCCTGTACCTATCTGTCTGTCAGTATAAGTATTTGTTTGTAGAGAGATTAAATGTGTCCTATATTTCATAGTCTGCACAGTCTGGATTATTATTGCATACATTCAGCTCTAGAGGCACCGTATCTCTGTTGTGCACTTCCTATCACACAACCAATCAGAGACCAGGGACCCTTTTCCCATTCCTGCCTCTCTCTGACTTCAGCCAATCCTGTCATGCTGCATTTTCTACTGCAGGACCTGCATGCTAAGATTAAAAGAGAGCTTTCCTTTAGGTAGTGACAATGTTAATTATCCAGCTAAATAAAGACAATGATTGTAATCTGTTTTGAAAAATGTTCAACCTCGAATCATTTTACTTTAGTATTAGTCTGTCTGCATCTCTACAGTTGAAATAGGTCTAGATGTACGTAGAGAGATCCAATTTCGATTTGGTAGAATTTCTTTATTAGATTTGAGTACTTTATTTTTTTTTTTTTTATTAACTTTTATTTTGATATGAATTTACTGCATTTTAATTGATTTAGAAATTTAAAGTCACTTAACGTGGTATGCTGCATGATCGTTTTTCTCTACCAGTAAAAGGCTGAGATACAGATTTTATATTTTATAACCGGTTTTAAAGCAGACAGCTCGTAAATGCATCTCATACTCAGGATAGTTACTGTGATTAAAACAACGAGATGTTTTGATTCGTTCATTTTGTGTGGCTTTCTTCAGTTTGCAGCATGCTGTGTACCAAGCTGTGGCACAGAAATGGCCAAAGGCTTCCTTTATCTCTTTATCCCATGGATGGGGTGGAATCATAGAGGGGACAAAGATGCCAAATTATGTATTTGAAATAATCTATATGCTAAAACATATAACAAATAGCATGACAAATCATATGCCTCTTTTGTTGAACTTCCTAAATAAGTGAATATGGACAATTGGATTAATTTTGTATATCCAAAAGTTCAGATCATAAAGATGGTTTATTTTTCTAAAAAAATACATTCTAGTTTCTGAAAACAGAAAGAGTAAAAATGTATATCTAAAAACCTTAAGTGTAATATCTTCATTAACATTACAGATCTTAACAGTAAGATATCATCTCTCTTAAATTTATTTTTCTTTTCATGTTTAAAACTGATTAGTATTGCATTGTCTTTTAAGCTTCTCTGATATACAGTTAACTCTACCCTGTTACCGTGCTGAGTATTTGAAAGTGCTTGTGTCTGACTGATCATTGTAGAACAGGCTTGAATGTTGTTCTCTTTATTCTATATTGAATCCACATTTGCACACTCAAAAAATTATATGCAACGTAATAATGTAGTCTCATACGTCAACAGGTTATCTGACCATATATGTACTGAGTACTGATTTAAATTATTTCTGGTGTAAATGTACCTCAATAACCGGTGATTCTTCTTAAACCTGCCTGGAATGAAGGATTTTCTGACCGTAACCCCACTTCTCTGCCAGCCAAGAGAATGTTTTGCGATGAAGGAGAAATGGAAAAAGACGAAAGTTTACAAACATCCTGTAATTTATACATTTTCAATGTAGTCAATGTTGTTTATATGTTATTTTTTGATTAATCGATGCTTCTGTCCAAAGTTGTTTACAAAGCTAAAATAGATTATTATTATGTATCGATATATAATATGAAATTTATCGTAATAAATTGTTAAGTTACCTTGCAAGTGAATGCTTTGTGTGTCCTGGCTCCAGGTTGTGTGGATGAATGCTGCTTTTGAATTGGACAGTTGGGCCTTTTTACACAGATGAGTGTTTTATGTCATTTGGACAGTTGGGCCTTTTTGCCCAGGCCAGTGTTTAATGTCATTTGGTGGAAATGCTCATTCTGGTCATTCCAAAGTGTTCTCTATCTCACTGCCTTAAGAACAATCTAGAATGACAAAACTACACCATCTCTCTCTCTCTCTCTCTCTCTCTCACACACACACACACTCACACACTCACACACTCACACTGTCACACACACCCACACAAACACATGCTCCCTTTTCTTGCTACATTTTCATCACATTGCCTGGGCTTCATTACTTTAGCTTCTTCTTCTTCCATTTGCTTTTTAACTGTTACACGGATATAGCACCACCATGTGGTAAAATGAGAGGGCGCCACAAATTCTGCAGAGGTGAATTCCCGTGCAGTAATGGAGTATGTGCAATGAATAACAACTTGAACATTTCATGTAAGTCACAAGGCCATAATAGAAACCAGTTGAGGCAAATGATTCGTTCTATCTGTTAAGAAGCAAAATAAAACAACAACGTTTATGTTAAAGAATTGTTCTTTATTTGCTCTTCTGAATTCTTACTGTGTCTCCCCTCTTCCTCTATCTCCTCTGTATCTTTCCTTTTCTACTCGTGTCTTCTGCCCAGATTCCTTTCACATCTGGGCTGTTCTGGGCAAGCGCCAGACGAACAGATTCCTGAGCTCAGAGAGTAAAGACAGAGAGAGGGAGAGAATGAGACAGACAGACAGAAAGAGGGAAGAATGGGAGGGACAAAATAAAATGCAAAAAAAAAAAAAAGACAGGATAGAGAGGAGAGAAGGTTGAAGAGAAGGCTGCGGATAAGGGAAGAAAGAAAAGCGAGAACAGTATCTCAGAAGACTCACAAAAAAGTCATTAGACCAGAGAGAGAGAGAGAGAGAGAGAGGGAGGGAGAGAGAGAGAGAGAGAGAGAGAGAGATAGAGAGAGAGAGAGAGAGAGAGAGAGAGAGAGAAAGAGAGAGAGAGAGAGAGAGAGAGAGAGAGATGGCACGGTTTCTACACTCCAGATTGTCCTCAGGTTAGTGAGACATAATCTTCACTCCACTTCTTAAACCCCCACTCCTTCTCCCTCACCACTTCTCTCTCTCTCTCTCTCTCTCTCTCTCTTTCTCTCTCTCTCTCAGACCCTTGGTTCGCTGCTGGTCAGTTAGAGGTCTTAAAACGTGCATTCCTCTCATGCTTCACGTAGACTTGTAACATGCAGCTGAAATGTCAAGAAGCTAGTTGGCTTTTTCAGTGGCACAGGGAGATGCAACATGTAATACAAAAACTTACCTGAAGACTTGAGGCAGCAGAAACATTTATAGTTTTCTGAAGCATGCTCCAAAGTATGAGTAGAGTTATTGATGCATATGTTATGGATTATACTTTGTGTGTGCGTGTGTGTGAGAGAGAGACACACAGAGACAGAGACAGAGACAGAGAAAGAGAGAGAGTGAGAGAGAGAGAGAGAGAGAGAGCAAGTGAGCACAGATGTGAATTGCAAGTGTGTGTGATTTGGGAGATGGACATTTGAAACAGTAGCTGAAATACACTTGCTAATGTGTGTCCACATGTGCAACGCAGAATCAAGGGCATTGTGTGCAAGCTTTTAAACATTTCATTTTTTCAGGCATGTACAAAGTGACTTGGAGACAACTGCTGGTCCTCTGTGTATGTGTCCTAACTGGACTCATCTGTAAGTACAGAGCCACCCATTTCCCTCCTCAGAAAATAAGGGTACTGGCAAATACTACACTCAGACACAAAACAAGGCTAAATGTTCTAAGTGGAGCTAATTTAAGAACACGCTCAAAGAGGTTCTCTTGACTTGAAATTCAACTTTTCTCAAAGACACATTTAGCTAACAAAGGTAATATATGGAAGGGTGTTAAAACAGCTCAGTAAGCACCATGTCAAATTCAAATCCATGTCAGTGGCATAACGGATATGTAATCTGATACTAATTTGATACCACTGATATGTAATGTAATATAGTCAGATTATCAGATAATGCTTACAAATGTTTGTAAACACTGAAAACAGAATGGCTACAGTCCCAATACAATAAAACATAAAACAGACAGTGTAAATGGAATGGTTTTCTCCAGACTTCTCTCAAGGGAGGAGGTTATCAGCTGTACGTCTTCAGCCAGAGGAGGTGAGGACAACAGCAGAAGAGGAGCAGCACCTCTTCCCCGTTACAACTCTTTGGGGTGCTCCTTTGGTTTGGGGCGACAGTGAGCCCTCTGTGTGGCGTAGGGCTGAGTTTTCCCATCATGCATTTCGCGTGGGGCTGGTGGTCCTTGCCGTTGGCCGTTACGTCCATTACCTGCAGGGACTCCTCTCCTCTGCCGAACTCAACTTCTTGCCTGAGGTTGCTGTCACTTACTACATCCTAACTGACAGCCCTCGCCAGCTCGATCCACCTCCATCCTTGGGACCTATGAGGAAGTTGAGGGTGATACCTGTGGCAGAGATGCCCGGCTTGAAGAGGCTTGCCCTGCGGCGAATGGACCTACTAGCCAAATTCATTAAGGAGCAGGTCCAGTGGGAGGTGGACTATGTGTATTGCATGGATGTGGACCAGACGTTTACAGGCCCAGTAGAGACAGAAATCCTGGGCAAGTTGGTTGCCACGTTGCATCCTGGGTTCTACAACAAACCTCGTCAGACTTTCC
>NC_044497.1:49582775-49702775 GCF_902362185.1 Chanos chanos
TTAGTTGACTAAGAGAAAATAGATGGGCTCAATAAAGAGTTGCATTGTCTGGATTTTTAAAGCGTCTACTCTAGTCAAAGTGCTTACGAGGCAGTGTTTGACTTAAAGCTACAGCAGGCCAATTTTAAAAGCTACCGTGGACTCTTTTTTTGAGATGTTATTTGGTCTTGTCGCATAAAGGAATAAAACTATTAGGTCTATGACTTCTTTCTTAATTAAAATTATGCGTTTGTCGTTATTTTTAACTTTAAATAGACAGTTTGTTGGTTTGCTCAATATTTATGGTTAAGCTGATTTTCAGATACTGTCTGAGTTGACTATTTGATGGAAAAGATAGTGTTGTAGAGATACGAATTTGAATAAAGAATTTGAAGTATGAAACTTAACAGGTCAAGTTTGGTTTGTTAAATGGATTAGGTAACTGGTCCTGAAACATTGCCATTCTTTGTACATATTCTTGTTTACCTACACTGAAGTTTAGTTTTCACTGACGGAAAGAGCAGTGCAGCAGGGCAAATAATTTCATTGAGAGAGAGAGAGCTTTTTTCTGTTCTGTTAACAGATACTGTTCATTTCTTTTAAAGTGTCATTGTGTATACTGGCGTATTCCACAACTGCCAGAGCACTCAAACGGTTAAACATCTGTAAAATGAGGTTTGTTCTAGAGTAGCAGCCAGTGGCAAACTTCAAGATTTTTAAAAGACGTTAAAAATTTCGCTTGGCTGTGGGCAAATGCTGAACATGCCTACAAAAGAAAGTTTACAGGTTTCTGGTTGTAATTGGTTCAGACTTTGACATGGTAATAAATGGGTTTGGTTTTATGTAGTCAAGATAATTAATCAACAAGATGTCTAACTCAGCTCAGCTGTTTTATTAAACCACCTCAGGTAGAATGATTTCACTCTTCACCTTTCTTCTATAGAGCAAAATACAGCTCTCTGCCTAGAGATGCCATGGCTTTCATACTGTTTTTGGTCGTAGTAAAGATACTGTTATTACAGTTTGTATTTTTTTCCCAGCTACCATCCGGAACTGACCATTTGTTAATCATTATTAATCTCTCTGGCAATGGGACAAAGCAGTGAGGTTTAGAGGGCCAAAGGAAAGGAGGGGGGGGGGGGAGAGAGAGAGAGAGAGAGAGAAATTGTTTGAAGATCAGCAAATCACTGTTAAGTTGGACCCTTATGTTCGCATGACGGGTTTTCAAAGTTTGGAGTTCATTGTGTGGGGGTGTTTCTTTTCCATGTTAAATTGGAGATGGATTTTAACCATCTCACCCAAAAGAACATAGACTAAAACTCAGTTCTCAATTAGGTTATTTTATTAATTAGGTTATGGTCTTTTAATAGCTGTCAGTGTTCTGTCATCTCATATCAAGTCAATGTCTCTGTCTTTTTGTTTGTTTGTTTGTTTGTTTGTTTTTACCCCTTTCCTTCTCTCTTTGCACTGCCAGTCTTTCTCACTCTTGTCATAAGCCTTGTGTGGTTGCACAACAGTTGTGAGTAAGCTGTCAGTGGTTAATTGAAATGTGGTCTTAGCTGTGTTCATGTACGAAGCTAAGCTGTGTTTTTGGAAGTTGTAAAATGCTGAACTAGTTCAACAAGCTGATAAATGAGAAAATTCTCAGTGCTTAACTGTGGCCTATATTTAAACCATTTCTGCCATGTTGCATGGCTAACACTGATTTTACAGGGTGTCTGTTTGAGCATGTGTGTGCATGTCCACTACCACACTGCTTTGAGTCATTTTAGGAAATGCTGTGGGGAACAACCCTGAAGTTTTTTGTTTGTTTGTTTTTAGCTTTCTGAACATGTCTCATTTCGCCTAATTAGATCAGCACCCAGGATCTTTTAATTGTATGGCAATATACAGTAAAGATTGAAATTCCTAGACCAAGCTGTATTTTGACTGGAACATGTTTTGTTTTGAATCCTGTCCTTCACATACCTTGGCAGAACAAAATCACATCAGCTGTGCAGCAAAAAAAAATCTAAATTTATTCTGTTTTGTTATCACGTAAAGCATTTTTTGTGTGTTTCACTTTGGAATCTTCTCCCATTTCAGAATAATGTACCGTCCTTGCAGCCAAAAATACAATTCCAGGGACTTCAAGGGGTAAGCCAACTTTTTTACCTACAAAGGCAGGCACTGTTTAGTAGCATATTTTCAAAAGCAGGATTAGTTGCGCTGTACGGGGTGAGCCCACACCTTGGTTAGCCTTTTTTGAATGCTTCCCTTTGGATGAAATATGTCAATTTCTGACTGGTTGTTTGGTCTAATAGGCTAATGGCCTGACACTGAAGAGAGTGTTTTTGACTGTCCAGTGATCTATTTGGAGTTCAGTCAATCAAGTCCAGCTCTTTCTCTGTGAAAGTGGCAGGTTAACCTTTGACCTCCTACGCCATACCAGAGTTCAGCTCTTCTGTGACTATAAATACTGCCCTTTGGATAAGCAGCTGGGCCCTTATACCCCCAGACTGTCTCCTGCTGTCAACCCCCCCATTCAGACACTGCATAGACCCGTTTGTCTTTGCGTCTGCTCCATATTAACACCATTGACTTGCTGGCACTGAACTAGTTGACGTGGAGGTGGACAACGCGGAGGCCAGTTTGGGGCCATTTATCCTGCGTTTTAGGTTTTTACAGTTCATTGGCCTACTCTGAAAACCTGTTGTTGAGGTTGTGATTGTGAGGAGTTGTGTTTTTTGCTGGAGGTTTTTTTGTTGTTGTTGTTTTTGGGAACCCTTATCAGCTGGATTGATTTGTAACTAATCTGTGAACTTTCCAGCGCATTAACATCCCAAGGACAGACAGCCACGATGGATCTCATAACTTTGACTTTTATCTGTCCAACGTCGGCAAGGACAACCCTCAGGGAAGCTTTGAATGCATCCACCAGTACATATCTAGGTAAGGATCAGTCAAAGTACCTGTGTCAGACGCTTGCAGATATAGCCTTACTCTTATTTAACTTTGGTTAAGCCCTGCCTTCTCTCTGTACACACAATCCATAGCTCCGGAGTCCCCCATCTGGCCTCCCTGGGGACAGTGCAGGACAAAATCACCGTTTGTGCCACCAGCGATTCCTACCAGGTGACCCGGGAGCGCATGACGCAGGCAGAGGAGGACACTCGCAAACGAGGCACCAAGGTCATCAAACCTGGAGGGCAGTTTAGAGGCAGGTTTTTCTACTTAGACCACATACATGTGACCTCCTTGTTGTGGACAGACCTGTTTTTGGTCCACTCTTATACATGCCTACTCGCATAACCGAAGCTGTAAACCAATTGTTTGTGTGCTGTACGGTTGATGTCTGGATTAAGGTTAGCAAAGAGGGAAAGTAAAAGTTAATCTGGTTAATCTGCCTTGGTTTGATGTTACGCTGTGTCCTGTCTTATGGATTAGGAGTGAGGAGGGGATGTAACTGTCGTCCACACAAACAAGCACACCCTGTACAGGATGTGAGCCCTTCTCTGACAGAGCCTGAGAGGACATAGTTCAATTGTGTCAGAACACCAAAAGTAACACCTGCTTTGGTGGTTGAAACTCACACCCGTTTTTCTCTTTCTCATGTCTCTCACAATCTGTGATCTGACAGTGTTGTCTCAGTTACATTGGTTACAGTAAATAGCTTTTTTTTCTTTTTTTTTTTTTGTACTCCTTTGAGAAATGAAAAGTCTCTTAGTCAGCCAAAGTTACGTACGTTTGACCTGTTACACGGAGACTTCTGCTCTGTTTCTCGGGCGCCTTCGCTCTTGACGCGGGATGAGAAGTTCTTTCATGTTCTTAATGTAGGATGAGAAGTTATTTCGTGTTCTTAGTAAGCTCCTGTAGGGCATGGGTGACTTGCAAAGCAGAGTCACTAAACTTGTTCTGGGTCTGTTAAGCAAAACCTTTCTCTGTACCTCGTAAGCGTTCTGCCAGAAGGCCGAGCAGGGGAGGGGGGGGCCCCTTGGGAGCCCCGGGCCCAGGTCACATCAAGCTGTTCCAGCATAAACTTGAAAAGTTAGTTTCACACTCGCAGTCTATTTTCTGCTGCTGGGGATTCATTTGCGTGGAGCATCCCAGGAGGAAAGTGAGAGAGGTGCAGAGGAGAGAGTTGAGTCAAACCATGTGGCCCCTGACCCCAGGCTTCATGCATCGCATACTTTCTCACTGCTTTTGTCTGTGCTGTTTTTATTTTTATTTTTATTTGAGATATCGGTATAGAGTGAATCACACACCTTCCGGGATCAGGACATGGCACAGTCCTGGGATAGGCAATCGTCCTCTGGCAGGACTTTACTCTCGCAGGATTTTGCTCCACACCTAAATCTAAAATTGATTGTTTCTTGGGTCCCTGGATTAGCTGAATCTAGAGCGTATGTCTAGGGTGTGTGCAAAAGCCTGCACACCCTGTTTATTTCCCATAGAAGTCTTGCCATTAACAATCTTTAACCGCCAATCATAGACTGTCCAACACAGATGTGTTGGTCTGAGTTTAATGGTGGCCAAATCTTATAAGCAGCTGACGTAAGAAATTCATAAAATTTGCAGGCTGTTAGGCAGTAAAAATATATGTTTACGTCTCTAGTAGTCTGTCAGCATGTTCAAAGGCTTTGGGAGAGAGAGAGAGAGAGTTAGTTTCTTCTCTACCCTTAATCTTTTAAAGAGATTTTGAATTTCATAACCACTTCACAAAGGTAGAGAGAGGCATCCGAAATATGCTTCCCAAGCGTTGCTTCTTATTGTAGTGTGCGATCTGATGACAGACAGTAGCGGTTGGTGAATTTTTTTTTTTTTTTTTTTTTGGCTTTCTGAATCTCACACTTTACACATCAAAGCAGAAAAAAGAAGACCCGCTGCTACTTTCATGTCATTTTGTCATTTTAATGCTCCTGACCTTTCTTTCTCCGGGTTATTCTCTGATGCTATTCCTTTTTTTTTTAAACCTTCACACAGGTAAAAAAGTTCAGATTCGGAAGCCAGCCCCCTCCGCCCCTGACCCAGCTCCAGAGCGGAAACGCTCCACGCCCCTTAATCCTGCCAGCACCATCCGCAAGTGCCTTTCCAACAACCCGGTGTCACAGCGGCCGTACCGAGACCGAATCATCCACCTGCTGGCCCTGCGGTCCTATAAGAAACTAGAGGTTCTGGCACGACTACAGAGAGACGGAGTCAGCCAGAAAGACCGCAACTCCCTGGGCAGCACTCTACAGCAGGTAAGAGAGAGACGAAGGGATCTAGAACCGAAAAAAAAAAAAAAACAGAACGAGGACATAAGATCAAAGCACTCCACAGTAAGTGAAAGGAGAGAGAGAGAGAGTGTACGAAAGAGCCTTATGTTGTTCTGCTGCCGGTAAGAGAGAACGGTCAAAGAGGAGAGTTGGACGTGAATCACAGAAGGAAAGCACTGGAGAAGAAACGAAAGAGGAGGAGGAGGAGGAGGAAAGCGTTGGTAGTTTAGATGAAGTGACTCAGATTAATGTATCTCTTGGCTCCTCATTATGGCCACAGAAACACACAGATAGGACCGACTTCAGTCACCAGAACAAAATATCGTCCAATGTTCACACACAGAGAGTAAAATCTGAAGGACTTTGAAGCACTGTGAGGCTTTGGAGCACTCAGAGCAGGTTATCTTAAAGGGACCATGGGTCAGCGCCTTACAAAGGCCTGCATTCACCTGCACTTAGTGTGGGCCACGGAGGGGATTAAGCAACCATACATTAAACCTATTAGTTTAATTACACACACACACACACACACACAAACACACTCTTGCAGTTCATATGTTAAGGAAGCTTGTTTGTTGGTACGGTTTTTCCTCAGAGACTGAACTTTGAATGAGCGGATAAGTTGGTTTTTTTTTTTGAGTCGAATACAAATATTGCCTGAGGGTTGCGCTCGAGAAATGTCAAGGTGGTGTGTTTGTGCAGTGTTGAGAAGGACGTGCTTAACGCTGCCTCTCTGACAGAGAGAGTACAGAGAAGGGAGAAGGCTTTTTCACCTTGTTTGGAAATGAGGGAAGTAACAGAGGGAGTGAGAGGAGAATCTGAAACTCTGTCCCCGCTGCTCTGATGAAAGGGAGACGGAACTCTAGATCATTTTGCCTTCCAACTATAGGTTTGTCTATTTATAGAGGTTGTGTGTGTGTGTGTGTGTGTCAGAGTCCCTGTCGGTCTCCTCCTCCTTGTACTGCACACAACGCATTACATAACATGTGTTTGTTGTGGCAGTCAGTCTTTCGCCAAAACTCTGACCGGATAAAAATCATGCACTGGGGGTGTCTGAACTACAACAGCTTTAGTTTCCACCTTCCCCCAGGGAAGCACTTTTGCAGGCTCACCTCCTCCTTCCTCACCGGGTCAAAAGTTCTTTCTTTACGGTTTCACTGAAGCAGCTGGGTAAGATGTAATGAACGCGGTCCTGTGGCGATCTCTACGCAGGTAGCTAATCTCAACCCAAAGGACAACTCATATTCTCTGAAGGACTTCATTTACCGCGAGGTCCAGCGGGATTGGCCAGGATACACGGAAGATGAGCGGAGACAGCTGGACATGACTCTAGCTAGGTAACGCTTAAGCACAGTGTCAGTGGTGTCATATCCAAGGACAATTTTTTTTTTTTTTTCAGGCAAATATTAATCATTTGTCAGAGGCTGTTATCGACAGGGGTTTAAGTTATTTCTCTTTTGTTTGTCAGGAAACTGGGTCTACCGTCTGATTCTCTTTCCTCAAGTAGTCCTCCTAAAGAACCTGTTCCCACATCCCCCCAGGTATTTACAAACACACACACACACACACACACACAAACACACAAAGCATAGTACAGTTCCTGTACCTGCTGTGTTTGAATGACACATTAAAGTACACACAACATGCACACAAACATATATCTAAAACAATGGAGACTGATAAAGTCCTATATTCTGTAGTGTTCCTGTTAATGGTTCTCGATCTCTGCAGAAACGCCAGACTGAGTTTGACTTCATTGATCCTTTGATGCCCAAGAAGCCCCGTATCTCCCACCTGAATAACCGGACCCCCCTTGGTTTCTCGGAGCGCCGCGCTCCCCACGAGGAGGAGAAGAGACAGGCGCCCCCAGTCACCGCTGCCTGTCCCGGGCCATCCTCCCAGCCTCCCGTCTCTCAGCCCCCCTCCAGCTCCAACTCCAACTCCCCCAGCACGCCCGAGGGCCGGGGAACCCAGGACCTGCCTCTAGACCAGAGCTCCACCTACGGGTACCCATCCGGACGCTACACCCCACACGCCCTCACACCTAGTCCCTCCGGGCAGCCTGCCCACACCCCATCCACAGCCCTCACCTCCACCCTCCACACTTCGTCCGTCACGTCGCCGGCAACCAGCAGCAGTAGTAGCAAAAAACCCAAGAAAAAATCCAAAAAGCACAAAGACAAGGAGAGAGACAGAGGTAAAGAAAGGGAGAGAGAGAGAGAGAGGCGCAGGGAGGAGCGCTCTGAGGAAGAGCGCCCCAGGAAGAGGCACCGCCCCGAGGCAGTGCAAACGCCAGCCACCACCACCACCACCACCCCCACCTCTGATGATGACGGTGCGTATAGATAATGTACATGGAAGGATCTGAGGGGAAGATATGGCTTTTTACATGGCTCTATCTCTCTCTGTGATTGCGTAACTGTTCAATTACATTTGCTTTGAAGACAACATACTGGTACACCCTGTGCTTGGTCATACTAGAATAAAAAAAAGTACTTGAAGGATAAGGGATAACCGTGCACTTTCATGAAATGATTTCTCCTTTTGTGTCTCTGCATGTGTGCGTGCGTGCATTTGTGTCTCTGTATGTGTTTTGAATGTCTGAAGGCAAACACAGGCCAGTCATCAGCACAGATCTCTCCAGTCCTGTGGTGCCAGATTACATTGTGTAAGTGAACTTTGGCACTGTGTTGATGGCAGTGGACAGTTTTAGTGTGTACATATACCCTGTCTAGATTACACTGTAAGTGGAACCGTCATAGATTACACAAATTATCTGCTGATCTCTTCAGGCAGTATCTCACCCAAATTCACGTTCAGTATGATGCTTGTCTTTAGCCTGACATTTTATTAGAAATGTGATGTGTTGGTTAAACATGTGAACCCAGATGTGTTTTCTTCTTTGCTGTGTGTGTGTGCGCGTGTGTTTACAGTAAGTACACTGCTGTGGTGTCCATGGACCAGAGGCAGCGTTATAAGGATTACTTTAACGCCGAGTATGATGAATACCGCGTCCTTCACGCGCGCGTGGAGAGTATTACCCGGCGTTTCACGCAGCTGGAAGCCCGCTGCAGACGGTTCTCACCTGGAACTGAGGAATACCAGGTCAGACAGTGTATACACATCAGAAAAAGTTAACCACAGAAACTAGACTCGAGAGCATGTCCTCTGTCTGGTGGGAAGCTCCCCATCAGTACTGGCTTATGATCAAAAACCACGCTTGTCATGTTTGATATTTTATACAATATTTATCTCACATTTCAAGTTGTTCCATCTGTAGTAGCTTTATGGAAACATGTGTGAGATTCAGATTAAATTGTTAATGGACAACTGTTCTAACGCTGATCACGCTAGTCAGTGTGTTTTGTGACGGACAGTGCCAACAGATGTGTTTGATCTCGTCTCCCTCTGTCTGTTGTGCTAAAATTCTTCAATCTTTTACAGGAAGCCCACAAAGAGGTGCTGCAAGAGTACAAAAAAATGAAACAGGTACGTTTTTCTCCAAAATTTCTAAAACCAGTAAAGATACTAAAACATCTTTTTAACCTTTGTACAGTATGTAAAACCAAACAAAAGCTGTAGTCTTTTCAGAGCGCCTGTGAGTGTAGCGTCTCATGTAAAGGGTTAAATGAGTATCGTATTTAACTGATTTGAGTATGCCCTCGTTTCTTGATGCAGAACAACCCAAATTACCATGAGGAGAAACAGCGCTGTGAATACCTGCACAACAAGCTTGCCCACATTAAAAGGCTCATCGCAGACTTTGACCAGCGGAGGGCGCAGTCCTGGCTTTAGTACGAGAGAGACGCAAACCCCTGCAGCCGAAGCACATCCCTACTCAACCTGACACCCACAGAAAGGGAACGTGAGGGGATCAAAGAGCCGTTCCCTCTCTTCTGCCCTCTTTCCCTTCCTTCTCTTCCTCTGCTGAAGTCACTGCTGCATATGCACCATCCTTTCATCCCCCCCCCCCCCCCAATCTCTCTTTCTTTTTCCCCCTTTTCTGTTCCGAAGCTCCGTCTCCCCTGACCACTGGCTCTTATGAGAATCTCCTTCAACAATAGCAATGTGTATCAAGGGGGATGACGCTTTCTTTGCAAGCTTTTGAAGGACTTACAAAAAAAAAAGAAAAAAACAACAAAAAAAAACAACAAAAAAAAAAGAACAACGTCAACAACAACAAAAAAAAAGGATTAAACTTATTTTTCAGAGCAAAGAAAATATTATATCTATAGCTATGTGTATTTAATAGAGAAAAAAAAAAAACAAAGGAAGAGGGAGATGTATTTATTTTGGACCGTGATGATGAAAAAGGAGTCTATTGATGATGTCTGGTTTAGAGTTTATCTTTTCTAGAGAAATGCAGTACCAGGAGGCCTTAAGCCTTTGAGTCTCTGACGCCTTTGCACAGGGCCTGAGTGAGCCAGTGCAGTTGGGATCAGGGACAAGGGCCATGGGGGGGGTACATATCTCTGCAACTTTTTTTTTTTTTTCTCCCCCAATAGGGGCCCATGTTGAGTATCATCAGTATTCATGCCCTCAGTGCAAATGGTGCCTTAAGGTGTTTGTTTACACACTGTGATGTTGAGTCAGTCCGACTCCAGAGGCCCAGAGCAGCGGGGAGAAACTACTATGACCTAACAGGTTAGGCACACATCTGAGCAAGGTGTCCGCTTTCATTTGTGTGACTATGTGTGAATGTCTGTGTGAAAGAATATGTGTGAGTGTGTGTGTGTGTGTGTGTGTGGGGAGAGAAGGAAAACTAGAGAGGAGTTGTTTGTGTTTTATTTTGGGTGGGGTGGGGTGGGGGGCTAAAAGGGAAATTCAGGTGAGTGTGAAAGAGATGCTGATAAGGTGTGTGAATGACAGGGTGGGCATTGGGGTGGGATGGATGGGTAAAAAAAATGCAATTTACACAGGAAAAAAAAGAGAAAATAGAAAAATGAAAAAAGAAAGCTGCTATAGTCTTTGTTAGAACAGCCAGATCACTTAGGATCAATCTGGCAAGTGTTACATATTCTTAATTTCAACCTGTTTGGTTAAAATAAGACCAGAAAGAGTGTTTTATTTCCTCAACTAGAGGCAAAACCATTAGCCAATAAGTGTGAGTCTGTGAGGAAGACAGTTCACAAGTGAAAAGCCTGCATTACTCTTGCAATTGTATATTGTATTTTTGCTTAATTATTCCATAAATTCCAGAGCAGTTGTTTATGGACTATAAGAATATATATATATATATATATATATATATGAATGAATAACTTTTTTGTTTTGAATTAAGAAAAGAAATGAGGCATTGGCTGATGATTTATTTGGAACATATGGATGTAAAATGAAAGTGATCCAGTGTCCGTAAGTCTTTTATTTCATGATCTCATTATTGGAGACCCACTTCAGATTAAGGGAAGCATTATGTTTACAAACCTGTGTGTTTGGGATGTTTGCCAAAATAAAAGTGAGTTTTGATGATATGGCATTAACTACACACATTGGTTTAGTCTGTTTCTGTGAGATACGCAAGACCTACAATTTCAGTCTCCAGAAATATTGCAATAATCTGATTTTTAAGTCCATTATTGATCACTTGTCATTTTTTTCCACCCTTTTCTTTTTTTTTTTATCCTTTCTGTGCAAACGTTTCAATCCACAACTGTTTTTTTTTTCCCTTCAAAAGTTACAGCCAAGCTTACAGTTATAAAAGTGGGAAACATTTGTGCACTCTATGGGGTTGTTGTGAAACTGCAAGCCCTCAGGGGTTTCACCATGATCACAGCAACCATGGTTCTCATTACCACAGTGAGGACACTATGCAAGCTTTCAGTGATATGCCAACTACAGAACTCTTGGTCACATCAGAAGCATATCTAAATGGGATGCAGAAAGCCACTCTAGCCTGAGTATTATACCCACAGCAAAGGAAAGGCATGATACTCCCAAACTCTGAAAATAATGTCCATACTTACAGGCTTCTTTCAGTGTTCTTTTAAAACACTGTGAGACATTAATTTTAAGACTTTGGTTAGCAGTTTTTTTGAAAGATGTTTGGACATAAAGTTCCTGTCATGTAAATTGGTCTTTGCTTGGTTCTGAAACCTGCGGTATTGCTAAGATGATGTGGCAAGAGCCTGTTTTTTTTAGGACACACACTGTGAGAGGCACATAACAGAAATGGAGTTATCTGTGAGTGCTTTACGTTCAATTACAGTTTCTTTTCTTTTTTTTTTTTGTTTCCCCCATTCCGATGTAAATGTACTGATCATATGTACCAGATTGGGTCAGTCATGTAAAATAACTTGGTGAAATACATGTATTGATTCACTCGTAACATTAAGCAGCACTTTTCAAACTGGTCCATTTCCAGTTTATTAAGACATGATTAAAATGGTGCAAATGTTGATGTTTGATATGATGGAAAGAACTTTCCCCTCGGTGACCTTGATGACCGCACAGGATAAGTGTGTGTTGGGAGATGGGTCAGTGGAGAAAGAGAGATTGCAGTGATGCAAATTAAAGAAAAAAAAAAAAAAAAGAAACACTAAAAAAAAAAAAAAAGGTTTTGTGATTAGGTTCAGGGCCTGGTCTCTTTTGGCCCACATTTTGTTTCCTTTTCCTTTGTGCTGAGAGGATTGGACTTGCAAAAAATTAAAAAAAAAAAAAAAAAAAAAAAAAAAAGAGAAAGAAACAAAAAAAAAAAGTCATGAACTACTCAAAACACACTGTCATCTCTCTTGTTTTAGTGGTTGGGTGAGGTTTGGTACCGATTGTAATAAAGTATTCCCAGACCACCCATCTGAAAATGCATTAAATCAGTTCAATAAAATGTGAACTTGCAGCATGTTGAAGTCTACCGAGTCTTGTTTTCTGTGGTTACAGCTACATTCAGGCCATGCTGTCTCTCCAGCAGTACTTGAGGAGGTGTTGAGAGAGGACAACAGGTTCTCACTGTATTTATCTGATGTTCATACGTGACGGATTACTAAAGAGAGACTGTACTGATTACAGTTGATCAAACATTAAACATTTTATAGGTACTGTCCTTTCATCACACTGAGGTTAATTAGGGTTATGCTGTTTGTTCAGGTGTACAGTCACTGTATTTGACCCTATTCACATTTAGAGGGATAAGGTGTATTTTTCTCAGCAGTTCCTGAAGCTGAGTAATTGTTTTGATGCTGTGTTGAAATCACATGTAAATTGAAGCACATTGGATTTGCATCCCGACTGACCTGATTCTAGAAAATTCAGCAAAAAGCAATCTACTATATGTCAAAGCGGTGTAACTACAGAGTACACAATAATTAAAGAGGTTGAAATAATAGTGACAGTAAAAGTAACGTCATCGACTCCCTTAATTATATCTGTTAGCTAAATTCTCCCTCTGTTTGCATACAGCAAATACCATTTCCTGTAATTACATCGAACATTGTAATATCAGATGCTAAATACCAGATGTTATATACGGGGAGTGAAAATAAGATAATACCCACTCATAATACTATGTAAAAGTCATGATGGACGGTAAGTGTAACCATGCATATTGAAGTATATTGTAGCTATAAAGAACCTAATTATTCCTATGGTGTTTGATAAAGAACCTGATATCGAACTCTTCTACAAGGAAGGGTGTGACTTTGTGACCTTTTGAGAGGAGATCTGTTAGGCAGGGTTGAGGAACATGTATGTATCTCTCAGTTCTTCCTGGCTGCTCCAGACAGTGATTTACTCTAAACATACTTTTGTGATGAAGTCATGAAAGCACATCTATGTGAGCACTTTCAGTATACATGCAAAACGCATTAAACCATTTAACATTACCAAATAGATCCACCGTAGGTCAGGGAGACGCTTGTAGCACACGTGTAGGATGGAGCTGTGGTTGTAGGAACATTACCCCTAAGAAAGTTACAGGTAACTGCCAAAATAAAGTAAATATGTGATTACAGGATGTATACAAAGTATGCTGACCACTATCTGTACAAACACTGACGCTGCTCTGACGAATCATGTTGCCCCAATACTCTGCTACAAGTTGGTGTTTCCTTTATTCTGGCACTAAACTATCTCTAATTGTTGCTGGATCACTTTCGGACACTCCTTTTTATGAGATGGGCGGGCTGGTGAATTCTGATGACGTGAATTCTTCTTGTATGAAGGTTAAATGTGACAGCAATACGTACGGAGCTTCACTCACTGCTGATACCGGAATTGGAAGTTGTTGTACACCAGGTAAATTCTTGTTCGGGGCAGCGTTACCAACAGAATGGCTCAAGAATTTGTGGCTGCAAAAGTGAAAAAAGATAAGGTCGTGCTGTTCTGGAAACCCTCGTGTTCCAACTGCATTCTCGCAAAAGATGTCCTATCCAATTACAAATTTAAAAGAGGGCGACTACAGTTCGTGGATATCAGTGAAGAAAACGACATGGGCGCTATTCTGGACTACATGCTTCAAAGAACCGGAGGACGAACCGTGTGAGTAGCCTGTTACCTGTTCAGTGGCTTCGCTGTACATTTGTTCCGTTAAAAAAGCAACTGATACAATTTCGGATTACAGCACGTTAAATTAAAAAAGTGTTGGCCGAGAATAAAACTTAACAAACACAGGTGTATATCAGAGAGGAAAACAGGTCTAATTTAGGGGTAATGTTACGGTCTTATCGACCCCCCCGGACGTTCTTGCTGGGATGTTCTTGCGGTGCGCAGTGAGTAGCACTGTCGCCTCACAGCAAGAAGGGCTGAGGTTCAACGTCCTTCTTGTGTGGAGTAAAATGATTAAAACGTTATATAATAATGGAAACAGTTCTGTGAAACTGAAGTGTGGTACCCCCCCTCCCCAAGATTTGATTTAAAGAGAGGAATTTGACAAGGATGTCCGATCTCTCCTTATCTCTTCCTACTTGCTACCCAACTCCTTGCAGATTATATAAAGCTAAGTGATATAAAGGGAATTCACATTGCAGAGAGAGAAATTGTCATTAGTCAGCTGGCGGATGACACGACCCTGTTTTTAAAAATTGCTTCTCAGATTCCGGTTGCTATCAGTGTGATCGAACATTTCTCAAAGGCCTCTGTTCCTTGCCGGATTTGTAAGGCTGCTGACCAGATGCTTTTTAACTTTGTCTGGAAGAACCGTATTCATTACATCAGGAAGTCAGTAGTCATGAATACTTAATGAACATGGTGGCCTTAATTTTTTAGACTTCTGCACCTTGAACCATATTTTTAAGATAAACTGGGTTAAACATTTTTTGAAAAACCCAACTTCATTTTGGAACTTTATTCCTCATTATATATTTTCTCGTGTTGGTGGCTATAAGTATCTGTTACTTTGTAACTACAATACTGAAAAAATTCCAGCTAAACTATCTGCTTTTCATAAACAAATGCTACTGGATCGAGCGTTGGTTTACCGATGCTACTTCTCCCCACGCCAGTATTTTATTTGGAACAACATAGACACTCTGTATAAAAACAAATCTCTGTCTCTAGAAAATTGGTTTGATAATCACATGTCTTGGTGAATCAGTTAATCAACCCTCAAGTATTTTTATTATCATATCCAGAGTTTTTAGCTTTGCATAAGATTCCTGTAACCCCTGCAGAGTTTGCCATTGTCCTTGGTGCCATACCTGATGGTTCCTTAATGTTACTGAGGAATGCCCCTTATTCCTCCTCTTCACCTTCGTTAGATCCAGCTGATACTCCAGTGGGTAGGGTATGTTTTTCTTCTTCTTTCAAAAAGATGTTGTGTTGACTCCACATGTAATTGGGGGCCAAGCAGCAAAGCTGTGCAGACACCCATTGTGTTTCTGCCTTTTCTCCACCATCTTTTTAGGGGCCAAGCAGCAAAGCTGCAGGCACCTATTGTAACCGTTAGTATTCTTCACTATTATTATTGTCTCTGACATGGGAGTCTATGGCAGCCCCTAGAACCATATGGTAAAAAGTTGTGAAATTTGGCACATTGATAGAGGACAGTCCAAGGTATCCAGATACCAAAGTTGGGATCAATCCATGCATCCCTGTAGCGCCACCAATAGGCCAGAAATCAAGGTACTTTTTCAGTACATATTTGCCTTTAACTTTTGAACTCTTTATCCTAGAGTTGGGATCTTTTTTTTCCCTGAATCCTTGGGTCATGACGAGTCCAATGCACCCATTGATGTCAATTTCCGCGTAATCAGATTTTCAATTTTTTCAAATTTTCAATCAATTTTTTCGAAAAAGTCCTAGACTATCAATCCTATCACCACCAAAATCAGTACATATTGTCTCAAGCCAGTAGTTATCAAAAAATCTTTGCTAGGCCAAATGGTATCGCCTCTGTGGTCCAATGAATTATGATGGCGAAGGCTACAAACAGGAAGTGAGCCATATCTCAGCAATGCTTGGGTGGAGTGATGCCAAACGTGGTACACTTCTTTGAGAGGAGGAATACTGGGACCTCTCCAAGTTTCATGAAATTTGGCCACAATGTGGCGCTATAGTAGGAAAACATCAAAAAATGTATTCAGATACCCATAACTCCAAGACAAAAGCAGATATTTCATCCAAACATCTTATGCATCATCACAGTATCATGCCCTTACTGGAATATTATGACCCCAACCTGTCAGCCATTTTGTTTGCCAGCCATCTTGGAATTAGCAACTTTCAATGGCAGAGCATAGAAGCCCTTCATGGATCATGTTGAAATTTAGCACCTTCATAGAGCAGAGTAAAAGGAATCCAGGCACCAAATTTGGTGTCATTCCATTATTGCCTCTGGTGCCACTAACAGGCCAAACTCTAGGGGACATTTTTGCTCATAACCAATGAAATGTTTGAGCTAGAGCAGTAAGTCTTACTGTCCCTGAGTCCCTGTATCATGGTGAGTAGAATGGACCCATTTTATGGAAATCTGCCTTATTGAATTGTCCGCCATTTTGAATTTTCTGAAAACTGTACTCTTGCGAACTAGTCTGAGACCGTTGGTCCTATCACCACCAAATTTAGTATGCATCATCCACAGAATGGTCTGACCAAAAGTTATCAAAAGAATCTTTGCTAGGCCAAAGGATATGGCCGCTGTTGTCCAATGAATTTCAATGGCGAAGCCTCCAAAACAGGAAGTGAGCATATCTCAGCAATACTTGGTTGGATTGATCCCAAAGTTTGTACACTTCATTGTTAATGGGAGTACTGGATACCTACCAAATTTCATGAAATTTGGCCACATGGTGGCACTATACCAGTGAAACACACACAAATGTGTTACAGCTCCTATTACTCTAAGATGACAGCACGCTATTTCAACTAAACTTCTTCGGCATTATCACAGTACAGAACCCTAGGTGAGAAATTATAAACCCTCTGTGTTGACTATTTTGTATTTCAGCCATCTTAGTATCATTATTTTTTCAACTGTTTTCTACGGCAGGCCTTAGAAGCCCCGTGTTTATTTTTGGGGAATCTCCCAGAGGTGTGAGTGTAAGAGTGGGTGTCAATGTCAGTGTGTCTGTTCACCCTGTGATGAACTGGTGTCGTGTTCAGGGGTTGTTCTGAGTACATGTCTACATGGTGCCCATGAGCTACTTGGCCCCTTCATTGCTGCTTGCAGCTATATTCCTTTTTCTTTTTCTTCTTCTGCCTAGGGTGTCTACGGCAGCTCCTAGAACCGTATGGTCACCAAGTTTCATGTCTGCAGTTTGAGTGCTCTAGTGCCACCAACAGGTCAAAGTTGAAGTAGATTTATACCCATAACTTTTGAAACGTATGTCCGATTTTCAGAAATGAGGAAGCGTTGGATTCCTCGGGTCAAGGCAAGTTCAGTGCACTCATGAGGTCATTACCCGCCATATTGGATTTCCTACCATATTAGATTTTATCAAAAAGTGATTTTTCGTTACTTCTCGGACAAACTTTGTCCAATCTTCACCAAATTTGGCACGGATGATCGTCAGACCAAGCCTCACAAAACTTATCCAAAGCATTATTGATTTTTGAAAGCGTTTGTCCCTCACAGCCAATCAAAATCGGTGGTGAAGTCACCAAACAGGAAGTGAACTCGTATTTCAGCAACACTTTGAAGTATTGACACCAAACTCAAGACATCGCCCAAAGGGAGTCCAGAAAGTCCAGGTCTGGACATGTTGCCATTTTCTGTTTTGTAATCGTATTCGACGGCAAAGTTGCCAAACAGGAGGTGAGGTCATAACTCAGCCACGGTTTGATGTATCAAAAGCAGAGTTGGAATATTGACTTGAGACCCCATTCTGAGGAAGCACAAAAATTCTGCGTCATTTGACCACTGGGGGGGGGGGGGGGGGGGGCGCTGTAATAAGCAAAATGTGTTTTGTCTAATAACTGTTGATGTCTTTGTCTTAAATAACTGATACACTTGTCTGGTGATACTATAGGAGGTCCAAAGGCTGAGGTATTGCAATTTGTCATGTCAATCTAATAATTGTAGCCTCCATATTGGATTTTACTGAAATGTTTAGAAATTTTTCACAGGCCACAAAGTTTGTCCAATCTCCCCAAACTTGACACAGATGATCTTCACACATAACCTCACAAAAATTATCATGAGGATTTTTGATTTTAGAAACCATTCGTCCGCCACCACCAGTTTGGTCCGTCACCAAATTCTGCAGTGAAGCCGCCAAAGAGGAAGTGAGGGCATATCTCAGCAATACTTGGTATATTGACTCAGGACTACTTCCTGAGTATGCGCTGCAGTAAGCAAAAACAACTTGCTGCCTCATAGGTGTTGATGTGTTTCTCTTAACAAATATTGTGTCAGCTGACATAAATCTTGCTATCAGTATTCACAGCTATGTTTTTAACATGATCAGATCAAGATGCCATGGTGACTCTACCCTGCTGGACTGCTTGCCCCCCTCATTGCTGTGTGCGGCTATAATTTTTAATTGGAATTGGATGGTTTTTCATACTTTGAAAATAAAAGAAATTAAAAAAAACGAACAAAAAACCCAGCCCTAACTATAACCATAGTGGGCGTGTCGTGTCGTAGGTATCGTGTAGTACTGCAGTTCGACCGACATGGGGTCTCATTCGGCCAGAAAATCAGACAATAAGTAAAAAAAATATATATAAAATAAGTAAATAAGTAAGGACGTATGAAGGGGAATGAATTCTCCGTGATCCAATCGGTCACATGTCATTTTTCATATCCATTTTGTATATGTACATTGTGCTGTTTTATTTCAGTTAAAAAACGAAAGAAACTTAAGTCACTTTCAGTGTATATTCATTGTAACGTAAGAATAGACCGTTATTTTAAATAGAAAACTACATTTATATTAACCATTTACTAATTTACTATTACTATTACCACTTGCTACTCTAAACAACTTTACCATTACTATTGGTGTGCTATTACTAAAATAGTATTTACAGTTTACTGTATAGTTTACTAGAATATCTGGAAATATCATGGCTCAACAACAATAATGCTTATTAATACTAGACCGGACTTCTGAACGTTCTTACTGCCGACACATATCAGGAAGCGCCCGGAATCGAGCAGCGATACTGCGCTAACCATAACCATAACCATAGTGTCATGTAGTAGGCGTGTCGTGTAGTCCTGTGAATCCGCAGTTAGCCCTACAAAGAGAGGCCTATCGGCAAGTTCAACATTGCTCCGTGTATACTCTAAGAATCGAGTGTTAATTGTTATCTAACAATGGCACAGGAGTTCGTGAAGGCACAAATAAAAGGTGACAAAGTTGTCTTATTCTTGAAACCCTCGTGCCCCTACTGCGTCCTCGCTAAAGATGTTTTATCAAAGTACAAATTCAAGCAGGGACATTTGGAGTTCATCGACATTAGTGGACGGAATGACATGAGCGGTATTCAGGACTATCTGCAACAGATTACTGGAGCTCGGACTGTAAGTAGTCATTATTTCGTTCATTGCTTTTATAGTACCATTTACTGTTGTGTTCACGAGGAACATCGAAGAAAATCATTTGTAAACAGGCAATCGAAATTCTTCCCTCACTCGTAACGGAACTTCCCTCACTTGGAATTCCCGACGGATATAGCTCATAGTTTCAACAAATTAATTTGTCAGAGAGAACCCTTTTTCTTTATAATATTAAGTAAAATACGCGAGAGAATGAAAAGTAGAGTCACATGGCCTTGGTTCTGGCAATCTTTGTTAAATAAGGAGTAGAGGTTTAGGCACCATCTGTAAAGTCTTCTTCCTTTCAAGCTAAGGCAAGAGCTCACAACCTTTATTTTGCTTCCTCTGTTGAATTAACATCCATAAATGAGATAAACGTTTCTTTTCGGTCAGGTTTAATTAAACTGTTAATGCATCAGTTTGATGTTCTATCTTCAAAGCTTGGACTTAACCCTCGTGTTTGTGTGTGTGTGTGTGTGTGTACATGTTCAGGTGCCACGAGTGTTTATAGGCGAGAAATGTGTTGGGGGAGGCAGTGATGTGGCAGAGCTGGATAAGGAAGGGAAGCTGGAGGGGATGCTGCAGTCCATTGGAGCCCTACAGTGAACGCATGCGTTGCCCTGGTATTAAATGCATTATAAAATTCTATAAAAACTGGCAGCTCTGCAACATGACCTCTTGCCGCTCCCATTTTCTCCTCTTCTTCCTCCACCCCCACCCCCTCTCCTTGTTCAAGTAAAAATATAAATATTTATTGCAAGATGAGAATGGATAGAGTAAACTCACACAAATATATTCCAACAAAAAGAGACCCAAAAGTCTTTCGAAAACATCTTTTATTCAGCATAAGATGGAGATCAACAGAACTGCACTAAACTACAGGCAGCCAAAATAGGCTCTTAGTCCACCACATTGACTGCACTAGACAATCCACATGCTGGATGCATATTGCATACATTTACAAATAAAAATCTCAGATGTACATGTTACAAAAATAGTTTGCATCCCTTCAGATTATAATCTCATGACAAAAAATAAATATTTGAGGTGGATTTTTTTTTCCCCCAAGTTTATTTTTGGAAGATTATCACAGATCAAAGAAACTTTCACCATGAAAGAGCATGGCTGCCCATGAAAGTATCAATAATAATAATAATAATAATAATAATACTCTCTAGAGAGGATGATGTTATTCCTACCCTGTTCAACACTTTGGGGTTTCAGTACAGCTTTGAGTAATGTAATGGTACAGAACAATCTGCAAACAGGCTGAGTCATGACCTTTCAGGTTGAAAGGACATGACCGCACCAGCTCTCCATACTGAGAGCCCATGTGTCTGCCCTCCATCGACACGACATCCTGCCCAGTGGCTCTGGACAAGTTCAAGGCCAAATAATGTTATCCTCTCTAGGCCTCCTGAGACAATGTGGCAGTTCACTTTCCTGATAAACAATGACAGATCAGAATTTGGGTAGATACAGTATGTAAGAAAACCCACTCTTTGGCGGAGAGGATGTAGACTTTCCGTCTGAACGCTGTCTAAATTCGGTCTGAATTTTCTGACAGTCTGTCCTCTTTGTTCTTTCGTTTTTGTTTTTGTTGTTTTTTTTTCTTTCCTTCTTTCTCTCTGCCTCCTCGGACCGTCTCCAGGGTGCCGCGCGGAGGGTCACATGATGCTGCAGCGGGATTTGCGCAGTTGCCGTCTGCGTTGCTGGTACTCGCTGAGCTCTTGCAGATATCCTCTAGAGGGCCAGCGCAGTCGCTCCACCTGTTCCCGCTCCTCCTCTGCATAACGATGCCAAGATAATATTAAGCTTTCTTCCCACAACAGTCGATTTACCATACCTTTTATTCCTTAACTTTTCTCTGTGGTTTAATGTTTACCAGTGTAATGGGTTCAGTGTGACCTTTTTTTTCTTGACTCTTTGTTACTGGATGTTAATTTGATATATCAACGTCAAAATATGTTTACTCATACTCTATGGTTCAGGTCTTTCAAAAGGGAATATAACCATGATTGTAAAAGCGTGAAATGTTTGCATGTACAATCCGTCCATCCCAATCTTAAACAAAGCCTGTTTCTTTTTTTCCTCAATAAAATTATACCAATGAAAGCAATGAATATGCGTAGATGAGCTACTCTCTTTGGTAACTGTTACTCTGAATTCTTTAACTAGCACAATGCAAAAATTAGTCTAGGCAACATCTATTGTTTACTGATTGAAATGTACTGAAACATTTAAATATTTGAAAGTAGTTTAAGTGCTTCTTACAAATTTGTCTGAGGTTAAAAACTAGACAATGAAATGTACGATTCAGCATAACATAAATACATTAGTACACTAAATCAGCTATCTCCACTTCAATTTGTATTTTAAAATGAATTTAACATTTCTGTTTCCACACCATTTCATTTTGGCAGGCCTATTTATTCATGGAGTTCAGTGAATCAGCCAAGATACGACTAATAAATGATGAAATAATATTCAGTGCTAAGTAAGGAAGTCCTTTTTAGGAGCTGAATGCGTCACTAGGTGAAAGTACAAGAAAATAAGATACTAATGGATTTTGTTCCTGCTTTTTAAGACCTAAATCAACAACTTTGACTGTTCTCTTCCACATCACTGGATAGACCTCTCACCTGATAGCTCCAGGAAGTCAGGCTTGTGACTGAAGATCAAGTAATTATTGGCAATGAAGTGTAGGAGCCAGACATACAGCTGGTCAGCATTGTGGCACTGACATTGACAAGAGAATGAGAGAGAGGAAGAACAAAAAGGTGTATTTGAATATCATTTGACATCCAAAGTTTCTCTATCTCTTTATCTCTCAATGAGTAGCCTAGAGAATCCAACAGAAATATACTTTATCACAGTGTAAGCTGGGTGGCGCTAGTGGAGAAGTTTGATTTGTTGGTTGTTCTTGACTGCAGCTCAGACAATGAAAGGATCCAAAGCTAATAAAATTCCAATCCACTCTAGGCCTCTCTGGGGTCACTGTGCACTGAGATGTCAGCAAGGGATGTGAAATCTCTCAGGATTACTCAATCAGTAATATTAGAGGCTCACAAACGGCACCACAAAACTGACCTTTGCCCTCTTAAGCAGCCGGATCACGCTGATGCCTGTAGACGCCAGCTCTCGACTGGGCATGCTTTGAAGATATGCGCAGACACACACTTCACACAGGTGCTGCAGACGTTTTACCTGGTACATCTCTGCGCATACGAGCACAGCCATAGCCTGGAGCACACTAGCTAAACACACATACAGGCACACGCACACACACAAACAGACATACACGCATATACACATTCATATCCCCAAGTCAATCGTCTCCTTTCTATACCCAGCAATCAATCAATCAATCAATCAATTTACCTGTATAAACCAATGACAATATTTGACAGTCTTTAATCCCAGTCTGCTGTCTGTTTTAATGAACACTTTTCAAAGGTCATCATCATCATCATCATCAAATCCTGTAAATGTCCATGAGCTGCTAGACTGGTTCAGCAAGAGAGGAAGTCTGACATTCTGAACCTCCCACACAGAATAATACACCACATGGCTGAAACTGTCAGATTTGCATTAATAAGCAAGTTAATTCTGTCAGACAGACATAACTTAAGCAAGACACCACCCACAGGCTATTAAAAACCATAGAATATCTCCCTTAGTACCAGGTCATATGACAGGACTATTCTATGATTATACGTTGCATCCTAAACAAATAGTGAAGCATATTATTTGTTTAATATACCAAATATTACTGACTGTGCCAAATGTAAAAGAAATGACAGTAAATGTGAAGAGAAAATTCAAATATAATTACCTCGATAACCAGCAGTCATTTAACCCTGTTCTACCTGTATTGTGATTATTGATCTATTCATTAATAACTAAAAAAAACAACAAAAAAAACATCTGCAGCAATAAAACACATTTAGGAAAGGAGCTCTGTAAAGTATCATGACAGGAATGTTCATTTGAACAAGGACAATACAAACTAGTTTGAATGAGGATGTGAATCTAACCCCAGACATGCAGTATGTTTAGATGCATTCTGTAGTCGGGCCATGAAAAGGTGTTCTGTGCACTGCTTGTCCAGACTGTATTTCTCTTACCTGGGCAGCAGGTGTCAGTGTAGAGGTACTCCAGGAAGGACAGGAAGGTGTCTGAGGAAACGCCGTGAATGGGCACCACACGACTCCGTGCCTCCGCATATTTGCCACTGAACATTGCCGCCATGACGTCACAGCGTGCCACAAGTACCGCCCTGTGAGCTGGGAGAACACTCCCTGAAAGACATGCAGAGTCGGCCTCTTAAAAACAAACACACACACACACACACACACACACACACCGATCATGACACATGAGCTCTCACATGAACCGTACTGACTCCAACATCTATAAACTCTTGTGTGTGTGTGTGTGTGTGTGTGTGTGTGTGTTTGCGTGCACATGTGTGTGTGTGGGTACGTCTATGTAAACCGAACCCTCAGAGTGACTTGCCTTGCACCATAAAGATGACATCTGAGTAAAGAGGAGAGTTAAAAAGGTTGCCCAAGGTCTGGGGGCCTGGCATGGAGCGTGGTGTGGGGGTGTCCCTGGGACCCTGCACACAAAACAAGTTCACCCTTTGCCAGAGATCATGACTCAACATCATCATCTTTAGATCTAATCTGTGAGGCAAACACTACATTCAGGTATCCAGACATTGAAAATCAAAGTCACTAAGGACATTGTTAAAGGACACTTAGGACTCTCTTTTAATGTGATTATGTGTGTCTCAGTGGCATCCAAATGGCCTTGGCTTATAACGGTTTCATCCTGACGGTCTGTACTGCCTCACTTTACTGACAGTGGACCTAATGGATAATTTATTCAATTATAATAGATGTCCCCATGGATGTATCTTCTATCAGAGGAAGTGCGTGCCCTGTCCATTAGACAGTTACCTTTTCTCTCCCTACAAAAGAGCGTATTCTGTCCATCAGCTGAGCCACTGCAAGGGGCTTCTTCAACTTCTCAGCCACTGCCTCTTCAAGGTACTCCCATTCCCATGCTCCTGTGTGTGGAAGCACACATACACACACATACACATACACACACACAAACGCAAACAAACACAAACATGAACACACACCAAAACCACACACACACACACACACACACACACACACACACACACACACATGAACACACACCAAAAAAACCCACACATACACACACACACACAGAGACTCATAATGGTTTGTAAATATACCACAGTGACATGTGCGTGATACATCTACCTCGTGCCTCATGACATTTCAGTTTGGCTGCTGGGGAGTTTAGCAGATGCGTGGTAAACAAGCACACTGTCAGTGAAGACCATTGCTAGCACAACTTCAAATACATTAACTAAGCCTTCACAATCTCAAAGATTAAGCCAAATGCATATACTGTCTCCAGTAAAACAATATATCTGGGTAAACTCCTTGTGGTGTATTCAACAACCATTGTAAATCTAGCTGTATCAATCCATTATAATGTCATTCCCCTACACAGCATTTACCACAGTTATAATTACACAAAGAAAATGGCACTTTTGCACTGAGGTTTGCAAGATTATTTTGTCATCTGTGTCAATACTCAAACTAGTGCCTGTCATAACAAGTGCATAATTTGACATTAATGCCCATTAAAAAACATGACCCTTTGACAAAGCTGACACGCCTAATATTTGGATCTATGATCTTTGATGACGACGCAGGTCCAATCCAAAACTTGTCCTGCTTTCTCAAACTGCCATATCGGCTTTACATCCTGAGTCATAACAGGAGTATTATATCATTTTTATGAGACAGATATCTCATTACCAACCTGTCAAATAAAGCGCTTGCTGCATTGTAATGCTTTCCTTTAACAATTATCATGACGTTAGCATTGGGTTTTTCACCGCCCTCCTGCACATGCTAAGCTAATTTTCTTGTGAAAACACATTGGATGTGTTTCTGTGCATCGCTTCTTTAACGGTAACTGCTGTCCTTGGAACAGAGGAGTTGACCAGTCCCTGTGTGCTTTATCTATGTATCTCCAGGGAGACGATGACCTCATCAGCAGTCACTTCACCCTCTTAGTTCTATCTGTGTCCTAATGCTGATAAATGTGTCCAACACACTTAATATATCTCTTCTGGTCATAAAATCCAAGACCCCATGGTCAATGAGGCGTAGTTTGACCAATGCTTAATCAGTTCTTATTGAAAAACCTGACCAATGGGCAGCAACTGTCATTTTATGAGTTTTCATATCATACTCTGCGGACATTTTTTGATCTCCATGGAGCTTTTTTCACACTTTCATTTTCAACTGATGATATAGACACAGAGACACAATCCCACATTCAACGCCACACGTTCACGGCTACACATCCCACACAGAAACACATATAGCTTATCTTTCTCTCTCTCTCTCTCTCTTTCTCTCTCTCTCTCTCTCTCTCTCCCTCTCTCTCTCTCTCTCTCTCTCTCTCTCCCTCTCTCTCTCTCTCTCTCTCTCCCTCTCTCGCTCTCTTTTTCTCCCTCTCTCTTTCTCTCCCTCTCTCTCTTTCTCCCCCTCTCTCTCTCCCTCTCTTTCTCCCCCTCTCTCTCTCTTTCTCTCTCTCTCTTTCTCTTTCTCTCTTTATCTCTCTCTCCCGCTCTCTCTCTCTCTCTCTTTCTCTCTCTCCCCATTTCTTCATCCTGCACACTTTCAAACATGCTTATGTACACTCCCTCTCCTCCTCTCCTCTAGCCGTCTCTGCCCCCCCCCCACTCTCTCTCTCTCACTCGCTCTCTCTCTCACACACATACACACAAACACACACATAATTCTCGAGAACCTTCAGCCTGTGGTAGCCTAATCAGTCTCAGACCCCCAGGGCACCATAAAGCCCTCTGCAGCCGCTCTCTCACATGCATGCAGAGGACCGGGAATCAGACAGGGACCAACATCCACATATAAAACACCCCTGATAATGAACTGCTCCCATAAGCACAAGCACAATAGAGACTATACGCACACCGTTAGAGTGATAAGGAAAGGATGAGAATGGTATTTCTTCTGTCACCTAATGAATTACAAACGGGTGATTTAGGAAAGAGAGAACAGCAAGTGAATACCGCTGAGGACAATACACAGACTACTCTGGCAATGCAAAAACCATTTCATTTAAAAAGAGCTCTGTTCCACCTGAAACACTTTACGAGGGGGATCACTAGTCAAACATATTTTAATATTGCATTGCATTTAAAAACATTTAATTAGATCAATGATATACCTCTTTATAGAGAATAGCCAAAAGCTATAAAACGTATCATTATCCAGTTCCCACAAATCCCCATCCCTGCTCTGTTTCCTTATTGAAAAATCAGCTTTAATATTTCAAACACCAGCACTGCTAACTCACCTCTGTAGAGAAACATCAGTGTCTCCCACAGGCATATGCACAACAGTGGATCCTTCACCACCAGTCTCGAAAGACGCCCGCTGAGATGCCCGTCTGGTCGCGGCAGGTCGTCCATGCCCCCGTCCCAGGTGGAGAGGAGAGAGTGGGGGCCGTCCCGCTCCCGGCAGGCGCAGCGAGAGGTGGGCCGCTCTCGGGCCTGCCTCCCCACTAACAGCTGTCTGAAGTAAGGACTAACGGCGCACAGCACGGCCGCATGCGCCCACCCAAGTTCCCTCCCAGAGTCCCCGGCATAAAACACCACGTCAGCAAACTGCCCCCCACGTTCCAGCAGCCACTGCATGTCCTGAGAGAAGCTGGACTCCTCCACTCTCACAGGAGGAAGACGTGCTGGGAGAATCATAGGATGTGAAGGAGAAGAGAGAGAGAGAGAGAGAGAGAGAGAGAGAAAGATAGACAGGGAGAGACAGATAGAGCAGGTGAAGGAAACAGAGCAGTGAGGAGTGAAAGGAGGAATATGGAAGACAAAGAGAATAAGGAACAAGATGGGAATCAAGAATAATGAAAATCGCAAAGGAGTAACAAGGTTAAAAAGTGCAATTGATAGGCATACGTATGTACATCACTATCATGATCATATTTCTGATAGATGACTGCTGTATATGCATGCACCTCATCACTTTTTATGACTGCTCATTTTTGGCCTTGCCAACAGAGCTTTCTAGGATTCAATATCCTTCAATTTAATGGCATCTATATAAAAAAATAAAACAATTAAAAAAAAGCGAAGTGGTGCCCTGCTGGATTAGTACCAAGAAACTACAAAGAGTCTTTGAGTATGTTTTTTTGTAAGTGTCAGTCTTCATATCAAAGTCCATCCATCAAAGACAGTTTAAACTTCACTTTCTTAAAAAAGTTTTAGCATGGTGTCTATAATCATTAAAGGTCTTACTTTCTTACACTTTTTTTTCTTTATTACTAATGAGCATTGCTGGAAACCTTTAGTCTTTTCTCTAAACCCACGGGAGCGAATCATTATTCATGAACAAAAAGCTTTTAAGCTCTAAACTACTAAGAACTGAAGTGATTTTGTCAGCTCTAAATAAGCAGTTTTTCCTCTATGTCCCTATAATTAATTCACAAATGCAAATAGCATATCAAGTCAATCTAGTATTTGTCACAACATCCAAATTATTATTTTTGATATTGCAGAAGCTTAACGTACCTCAGCTGCAGCTTTAGTACAACAGTACTTGGTTAGAAGAATAGTGTTCAGTTGTTTACTTATGTATATGACGCAGTCAACTTTAATCTGATTTTCTTTTGTTCACTATACTGTATAATTTCAATACTGTTCATAATGTTACATTTTCAGTTAAATCTTTCATAGCTCCCTCCAACCAACACAGGGGAGAAAAACTCAAAACAATTTTAGTGTAAAATTTTGCCAGATTTAAAGGTTTAAATTTGCTTGTGTGTAAACGCAACAAGAAATATTTTTTTGGTTTGAAAAAGCCATAGTGTTAAGATTATTACAAATATTACTGCCCCAATCTCTACATAATGTTAATTAAGAAATTTGCAATACTTCTATAGAGTACAACTTTATCCTGTTATACTAATTAGTTCTCACCTGGCTGCTCTAAATGTGGGGGGCGGGGCTCATTTACCCTGTGGCCCCGCCTTTTATCTGGCCGCTCCTTAGCCTTCTGTTTCAGACACTGAATCATGAAGTATTCCAACTAAACAAAATACAGGCATGAACATTAATATTTAAACACACACACACACACACACACACACACACACACACGTGCAAAGGCAAGAGCTCTCCAGCACTCTACAGTTCATTACTGCCATATAAATACTATTAACCCAAACCATATAAATACAACTGTACTCCTACCATTTCATCACCCATAAAAACAAAGTGACGAGCAATAACAATAGCATTTTGGCTGATGCTCTCTAGCATCAACACTCACCACGCTGCCAAAGTAGCGTCCCACAAAAAAGTTGTTTAAGGATGGAAGCTCCAGGTAAGTGGCTCCCAGGTCTCGGGACAGCTGGAGACCCTCGCTGTGAGGCACACAGCTGCTCCAGTCTGACGCACAGAGCGGACACGTGCACGGAGGACCCTCATCTGAGGAGGATGACACACAGTGACATAATGCAGAGAGAGCAGATGCTCCAATCTGATATGACATGACACATGCACTCAATGGCAAATCTTTCACAGTCACAATCGAATAAATCCTCAGAGGTATGAGACACAGTTTGACAGACAGACAGACACACACACACACACACACACACATGCACACACATTCACACACACGCACGCACACCCACACACATTGCAACACACACGAAAACACAGTGCAACTCACAGTGCAGCTCATAATTATTGCAAACATGTATTGATGTTGGGGAAACTCATCCACTGAGACAAAAGAGGCCTTGGTTCACATGCAAAGCATATTCACATGCAAGCATATGGGGCAAGTAGATTAGAGTTGCTCCTATACAATGCCAGCTGATGTATACATTAACACATATTTGTGTGTGTGTCTTTTAAAATGTTGTATTTTACTTGATTTTATGCATTATATGTATTCTATTCTTCAACTTTGTTTTTATTTCATTTTACTGGGTTTTATTTTCCATCATATGTTCTATCTTATTTTCCCTGCTTTTATGTTCATTCATGTGAAGCACTCGGTGCATGTAATATCTTTACTGTAAAGTACTGAGCTGCATTTCTTGTGTGAAAATTGTCATACAAATAAAGTTTATTGTTATTATTATTATTATTACTATTATTATTATTGTGTGTGTGTGTGTGTGCGCGCGCGTGTGTGTGTGCGTGTGTGTATGTATGTAAACTCAGGCATACACACACACACACACACATATAAATCTACTCGCCCCCTATATGTGTAAACAGTCTGTAGAAAGCGAGTCAGGGAGTAAGGAAGCGAGAGAGCGAAAGACCAACGGGAGGAGGGATGCAGAAGGATGGGAAAAGCCCAAGGGGAAAAAAGAGCAGGGAGGGGAGAGGGGGGAAAAGGAGAAAAGGAGGGAGAAAGAGTGTAAGTAAGGAGGAAGGGAGAGGATGGCCAGCTCACTGCCACGGTGAGGGATGAATCATGCAGCCAATAAGAGCTAAGGCCTGGAGAGCAGGGTAGACAAACGTCAAGGGGGAGTGTAGTCTATGTGCACTGCTTTGAGTCTGACCTAGGTCTTCTCTGCCAGGCAACAGGCCATAGTGCACAGTTATCATACCCAACATTCACTGAGGTCTATCTTTAGCTTTTGAAACACAAAGCTATGGCTGCAAATTCCTTCCACTGGCTCATTAAAATGTGTCTATTAGCCTTCCAGCATAAATGCTAAAACAGACTCAAACCACGTATTCATTAATTATATATCTCAAAGGTCGCAGGCCGAAACGCTCTGAGTTCCTTCTTCGTGGGTAAATGCAAATTAAATTTTCACACTAAGTACTCTAAATTTGCACAGCTGAAATGTTGATCTAAAAACATGTTCAGCAATATTTCTTGTGCAATAGGTTACGTTCATTTCCAAGACGCTGTGCTAAATATATTTAAAGTAAATACACTGAAACATTGCATTCCTTAATCTTAAAACTTTGGGATAAAAGCGATTTTGCATTTAATTAATGCCATGCATTTTTAACTAGTTTACCACAACAAAACTTAAGGCCAAATGACTTCAGGCTCCATGTGGTCCCCAAAAAATCTGAATTATGAGCCTTGAGTATACTGTAATTGCTGTAAATATTTGGTGTGGTTTTGGGGTAAGCATGGGGTGCTGTTTTGATTCATGACACTTTGAAATTTAATCTATAAATAAAATTAAAGAAACAAAGAATCACCACATAAGTTACAGACGAATATACCAATCCAATAGGATCTCATAAAGACAGCTGTTTCCCCACCCTAAGATCCTTACAACATTGCAGTTATCATTAAAATGTAGAATCTTTAAGATGAAAAAAATCTGCCAGCAAACTAGTTTGGCCAAAATGTAACTAATAAACCATTGGAATCATTACCAAAAAAAGCCAACATTGTTTGACAGACTCCCCACAACGCAGTACTCACAACAGATGATTAGAAAAAAAAAAAAATCACGACAATGCTAACCAAGGGCTTGTGCAATGAGTAAACAGAAATGGACAAAACCAGTCATGTCTCACCATTCAGACGTGCCCCCACTGCCACCAGAATGACAGGCACCCCCCAGTGACGCAGGAGAGGTCGGAGTCGCGGGGCGTAGCCATTTCGCACCTGCTGGAAGGCCAGTTTGTCGTTCACCGAGTATTTGATGACCACAATATCAGCCTGCTCCAAAACACTCCGCACACTGGCCCAGTCGCTGTCCAACAGATCCTGGAAGATGAAAGAGGGGATTTAAATGGGCATGTCTTGGCAGCGACGCGTGCAGGATTAAAGCCTCTTCCCGAGGCACCAACCTCATTCAAAAAAATCATAGCAGTCTAATGATACAAATGTCCTTGTGAAAATATACACAGTGGTATTCTATGAAATAAACGCTCTGGTAAGGATACTGGCCTTGACTGCAGAAAGATGATGAAAGTGAGGTTACGCATGGAGTAGGGTATTACCTCAGAGTTAAGGTAAGAGTTAAATTTTGGTTAAAAAAGAAAAGTGATCTACTCAATGTTTACACAAAGCTACTTCAGCTGTATTCCACCACAAAAAATAAATAAATAAATAAATCCATACTCACCCAGCTTGGGCAATCCCGCACCATAACCCTGACGTCTCCAAACACTCGAGACTGGTATTCCATAAAGGCAGGGTTTAGGGGGTGTCTCGATGGTGTAGCAGAGTTGGGCAGGGTGCTTTCTAGGTCACAAGCTCCATGCCCAAGGTAGCTCCATAGCAGTCCCCCCTGAACCTGACCCTGACCGGCAGCATCATCCCCGGGGCCCACGCCTCCAGGACACTCACTTCCCAGAGCTACTATGTGAATAGACCTGCAGGATTCCGTAAGACACAGGACCGTTATGAATTATACTTGTCCTGCTTAAACACAGATAGCTTTGAATTCATCTATTTCACATCGTTCTGATGGACTGAATATGGGGATAACAGATGAGATTTGAGACAAACATGGGACGAGCTTAAAAATGCAGCATAAAGTCCCAGCGCTTTCTCTCCCTTATTAACTATGTCTATCACGCTGTAATTGCATCTCATTGTCATTGAACGAATGACAAAGACAAAGCTGCGCCTGTTTAAAACGAAGATAAATGTAGACAATGTATACAAAATTAAATCAGAATTATTATTATTATTATTATTATGATTATTATTATTATGATTATTATGTGTGCATAGGATTAACAGACCATTCATCTCAATTTAATTCTGCGTCGTTAAATGGAGTTCAGTCAGTCCCAAATTGAAGAAGCCTGTTAACTTACATGGTCACCACAGCTCGTGGCTGAATAAAGCTTGGCGAGCACGTACTTCAGCGGTACGTTTTCACATCAGTCTTCGTTGAGGTTTTCCGCAATGAAGGTCGACCACGCTAATCCTTCTCGTCTGGGGATCAACAACGCTGTGAAAAAGCTTGAGTTTCGCCTTCTTGCGTCCCCCTTTACCGTCGTCCATTCATTAAACAAACATCTGTAGTTGAGTGTCCTGTGCGCATTGCTCCTATGAGCAAGCAAGGAGGTAAACACAGAACCAAGACGCAGTCAATTGATCCAGCACCTTGTAACCCTGGCACTGCGCTAAAAGAGAAACAAGTTGACACGCGGTTAAAACATAAAAATGTAAAAAATCGTTTTCTTCGATGTTTTCGGAACTCATGCCACTGTTTGAGCCATGACGACTGACGTCACCAAAACTAAGTGGAGCGTTCATTCGCCGTGGATAATAAAGTAGAGAGTCTGTAGAGGAGAAAAGCGAGGGATCAAACAGCCACCGTGCAGACGTGGAGAGTTGGTGCTCCTGACTCAGCAAATGAAAGGACGCGGCTACAATTACAACAGCACATCAGCGGCTGCCTGAATTACAATGTGCACCCAGAATAGCGTTAGCGCGGTCCGAACATTTCAGCGTCAGTATTTTTCGCCCGTTTCCACTGATCCTATTATTATTCTAAGACCGTAAATGAAAAACACATGAGTTCTCAAATCCTTAAACAAATAAAGGGGCTTTGTATGTAAAGCGCAACAGCCTACTGCGTTAACGTAAAATGTTTATATGAAGCAGGTATAAACACGACCACCGGGTAAAGCACTGTACTTTAAGTTACCAGTGAGTCGGAAAGCAAGCCTCTTTGTATATACCAGCGGTGCATATGACGGAAATTTATTGGATGAGCATCGTGCATTTATCCTTGCACGTGACTGTGACTTGTTTTGTACACATCATGTCTTCCTTTAATTTATTTATCTTCTATTTTCGTATGTTGAACGGCTTCGCTGTTCTCAAATTAAAACGACCGGTCATGCTCCTGGATGAGGCAAGGAGATTTGCGTCAAGTAAATCCTAGAGGTCTCGCTGAATAGAGCAATAAGGAGCCTTTTACAAGGGCACAGTTAAGTGTACACTCTCAAAACAAAAGACAGATGATTAACTTTGGGGAAACAAAAGTGGCAGAAACTGTGACACGGCTGGTAGGAGCAGTGGAAAAATAGACCTTTCTAAGTAAAATGATATTGCTTTAACGCAAGGGACTTGATAGTCTGCCATAAATATTTACAAGGTCAGTGCAAAATGTAATAATGAAGGCTGGAATGAGAAGGAAAAATAAAAAGCTTCTCTCCACTGTTCTCCACATCAGTGTGAAAGATGTAGGCCTAACACAAGAAAAATTACAGACAGGTAATATTTATAAGACGGTTGTTTCTAATGTATGACCAATATATGTCTAAAGAACAAATGATTTAAAATGTGGCTTTTGAGCTGCACACAGACTGTTGGCAGCTTATAGTACTTTGATATTCATATTTCATTTTCTCTTTGCAATTTCTCCCTCTCTCTCTCTCTCTCCCTCTCTCAGTCATATGTATCCAGAACATCCTCATTCCTAACCGCCTCTTAATGTTAAATAGGTCGAACTGAATCTACATTTAATTCCAAATCCTAATCTGCAACCCACCACACCCCAGGATTTCAAGATTTTTGTCTCAGATGACTTCATTAAAGGGAACTGTATATTAGCCTATGTAGTACACCTTATACAGATTGTGTAAAATGTCCTTTGTAGTAAAATAATGCTTCAGTTTTTTAATGTTACATTAAAAAAATGTAATAGCATACTCACAGTGAATAAAACCTTTGCTGTCTGTTTATCATGTGTTTCTGTTAATGCACATCTATTCTACCTCTTATTGCTATCGATCATCCAAGGACTGCAAGGAAGAAAAAAAAAAAGAAAGAGAAAACAGAGGAAACTCATTACATACCACCTCTTACATCGCTCAGTAACAAAAGAAAAACATGTAGTAACAAAAGAGCAGTTGCATTGTTAGAGTACTGTGAGTTAGTGTAGGTCATGTGTGGACCATAGACTTATTCACACATGAGTACACATTCATATTCTCACCCCACTGAACCCTGTTATTCTGCAGGCTAAAAAGAAAAAGAAGAATGTTCATTATCAAACACTTACTATAATTATTCACCATTTTGCAGAAGAAAAATCAGCTTATTGAGTCTATCCACGTTGTTTACTTACTTTATACTTTATTAAAGTTTACGCACCTACAACATCTTCAAATAAAGTATTTCTCCAATGTCTTTAATTCTGACGTGTTAGAGCACTGATAAAACATGCCTCAGAGAAGGTATAAAATGTGAAGTTTGTGATCATCCTCCAACTGATCTAGCTTCTTCAAAAAAACAAAGTATTCTATTTTTTTTTCTCTTAGCTCAAGTCTCGCAGACTACAGTGTCTGATGTGCTGAATAAGATCAAAGTAGACTGGTCCAGTTTTCCTGACAACTCTCCTGACCCTCTGCACATCCTTCTCAGCTATGTCCTAGATCTGGCAACATGTGTTAGCGCACAGATAATAACTTGGCAACTTCAAACTTAAGTTTGCGCAGTGCAAAAATATAGAGAACATTCATTCATGTCCAAGACAGATTTGTCTGTAGCTAGCTAACCCATCACATTCTCTCTCTCTCTCTCTCTCTCTCTCTCTCTCTCTCTCTCTCTCAATCTGAAGTTGAATTCTTTGTCAAAGTACTGTACAGCTGGTTGATTTTGGTGGCTCCATGTGTTATTCATTTATGTTACAAGGAAGAGTGATTCGGTTATATTGTTAAACATTTGCCAAATGCATTCTGCCAGCACAATTTTGTAGGTAAGCAGACAAATTATTACACTGGTCTGCGAAGCAGGATTTCACTGTTCACAGAGAACCAGAGAGTGTATGTGGATATCCCCCTCAGATCAAGTGTCTATTATAGGAATACTTAGTGTGGCATGAGGTTAAGATAAAACAGCGTCAAGGAATTATTTTAAGACAGTTTTCTATGGTTTAAACCAACTTAATTTATATTTTAAGTAATCTTTGGAGTCCTTCCTAAAAATGAAAAATAACATCCCATGTTTAAATGTGCATGTGTCATCCATTAAATATAAAGTATTAAATATCTAGAGTCTGCATTGGATATGTGCTTCAGCAAATTTCCTGCCCCATCAAAGAATATGACTGTCACTTCAAACTGACTCAGAAATGGACTCAGAATAACTACCAGTTGTTTACAGAAATAACGATTAAGTTTGCAGGCCTTTCTCAGGTCTCAGGTGCCAACTCTAAGGGAAAAGTTAGAAGGTAGTCTACATGTCATATAAACATAATACCATGAAAATTCCCTGAAAATACCATGTGTAATAACACGAATGTGCTGAGATGCAGTTGAATCTCTCATACAGTTAAAACTCACTGTTTTGTTTCATTGTTTTATTGAACCCATTACACATAATATTGCTCCAAGTATACAAACTAATTGTCAATGACTGATAACATAACTTCGCTTTATTGGCCTAAGGTATCTATCGCATTGATGAGGTCATTCCGTCAACAGTCTGGATCGTCCAAAACATCTGGCTCCTCTAAATTTTTCTTCATCTCTTCTTTTCCTTTTTCTGTCTGATAATAGTCTGACTCGATCCACCCAGGGACTTCAGATAAAGTCACAAAGATGTCTCCATTCACCTCAGATACCTTGTGGACTCTCTGCTTTATCCCTTTGGAGTACCATCTGGCTGTGGGCACTTTCTCACGTGGATTGGTGGCCTTGTATATGCCTTCACCTTCTGCTATACTGATCTTGTACTTATGTTTTGGACAAACGATGCACAGCTTGTTGTTGAATTCCTGCATGGAAAAAAAAAACAAAAACAGTCTATGTTTTCCAAGCCCAAAGGTTAAATAAGTCAGAATATGTATGAGCAGCATGGAGAGAAGCTTGAGAATTAATTAGCAAAGAGAAAATGAGGAAAATGCCAAGACTGAGGAAATAAAGACAACACCGAGATTGGATTAAGTAAAAATGAAGAAGCAAGTTGTCTTATCACCTCAATATCTCCGTTTACTAGTGGTCCACCAGCATCTGTTGAAATAGAAAGTTGTGCTGCTGTAACAACAAACTCTTGTATTGGTAGCATGTAACCTTAAGACTTAAAAAAACAAACAAACAAAAAAAGCAAAAGCAGGCCTGGATTTTGTGTTGCATTTGTTGTAGCCAGGCTAACGTGAAACCCTGTAGATATGTGAAAAGCCCAGCCCCCACAGTAAAAGCATAGTCATGGATTACTGGAGAATGATGAAGTTGCTACATTGTCTCCACCTACTGGCTTCTTGCCATTTAGCTGAGGATAAAACCTACAGTGAATGTAATGATTCCCTTAAGCTTCAGGGAAATGAGGGAGTGTCCGATACTTACGGTAACAATATTGGTCCATGGCATAGAAGATGCCTTGATGGAAGACAACAAGTATATCTCTTCCATCTATTGTGGTGGTGATACGTTTAGCCTGAATAAGGTCCTCCTTCTTTCCTATAAAATATGAACTCGGAGCTCCTTCTTTCTTCTCTCCAGACATGGTAGGGTCCTGAGTAGAGCCTCTCCTTTCAGAATATTATCATCATATTCACATGTTAAGATTTCAAACACTTACAAATGTCACTACTGAAATGATATCAAATCATGTCTTTGCGTGCCGTTTCGCTCTAACTTCCAGTAATAATAAATAAAGTACACTGATGATAAACACGTGATGAAGGAGCAATACAACATACTCTGCCATTTATGCGGAGAATAATGAAATTTCAACAAAAAGAACATAGGCATTTTATTAATAATGCTCACATATTCTTACTCTCTCACTCACACACACACATATATACATACACACACACACATACATACATACATGCACGCACACACATTTAGTCTATATGTTGTCGACATATATGTGATATGTGCGGTACATATGTATACTCACTTACACACACACACATACACATATGTCATATGCATTCATACACAAATACATACATACACATATACACACATACATAGTGTCTCAGAAGGTCGCTAACATTATTTCTCTTTGGGTTCATTTATCAAACATGAGGAAAGGTCTACACAGACAGAGGTAACTGCGATTGGTAACTTCAAAGTCACAGTTTTCAGTCAGTTCAATTCAACTCAACATTTGTACACAACTCAACATTTGATTTCTAAGTTTGTCAAATGATGTATTTTAAAAAGTTCTTTTTAGCCGATATATACCGCCTTACCTTTAATTGGCTACTAGCTTGATCACGTACGCACGCTGCGGTGCAAATTCACACGAAGCCTATAGTGTAGTTTAAGGGAGTGTAGGAGCGCCTTTATCTCTGTACCAGGACAGGAGCGGTTTGCCCTATCAATAGCGTTGATCACGCTCCCCCCCCCCCCCCCCCCCCCAACGTGTTTAACGTTTTTATCTCAGTTTCCCAAGCCCAGTGGGACCCTCTAAAAGTGTCATGGCTAAATTTTTAACAAAATCCAGTGAATGTTTTCACTGATTTAACCAGCCACTGCCTTATGCATTCTGTTTTTGTAGAAATTATCGACAGGAAACAAAATATGACATCTTAGACAAAAATAGTGTAATAAAGTATAGCAGATGTATTTCTGATTGTTATTGACAAATACCATTGCTATTGAAATAAGTTTAAGTTTCCGTGATTGCACACAGACACTGTGAATTTGTCCTCTGCATTTAACCCATCCAACACACCATTAGTGAACACACACACCAGACGCAGGAGCAGTGGGCAGCATTCCTTGCGCCCGGGGAGCATTGGGGTTAAGTGCCAACCCTCCAGTCACAAGCCCGGTTCTCTAACCTTTAGACCACGGCTGCCCCTGGAACTGATGGGCCAGGGGGCACCAGGAGGATATATAACTAATGTTGGAACGTGGATCCGTGCTTCTATCTATTTACTTCTTAACGCGAAATGTGGGTTATGCAGGACAATTTTTTGACGTCTTGGTATGCATCAGATTTAAGTGGACAGTACCTGTTTTTAAATAAGCGCCAAGTTTTGCTCTATTTAAATACCGGTGGCATTGTCCAATCGGAGCGCGTTTTTCTTGTTACCCATTCACGAACGTTTGAATTGCACAGCAACTGCGCAATGAGCTATCCACTTGATTCTTATAGGAAGTAACACCGACAATACCAGTGTCACCCCTACCGGGCCAGTAACACGTCAACATTTGATGTTCCAATCTGACCTACAAGATTCGGTCAGCACGGATTTGACAGACTGATGTAAGTGACATAATTTTAGCAACAACTGGCGAAGGAGCGGTTAGCGAGCCTTGCTCTCTGTAGACAGGTGGTGTCAGAAATGCTTCGTAAAGAACTCACTAATGTCATCTACTTAATTTCTTATTTAAACAGTCAACCTGTCTGAGACATGGAGGTAGTTCGCTGCATCCCCACCAGGTTTTCTTTTTGGTGATTTGACTTGGAGCAGTTAGGGCCTTTTTTTAAACATTCAATCGATATCTAGAAAGCTGTGCTGTCTGTATTTAGCCAGAAGAATCCACCACTGGTTAGCCAGCCTGTGCTGCAGCTACTAAATAAGGTCCTGTTCCCTTTTACGGTTTACAGTAATGTTTGCTGAGTTTTCTTGGTTATTTCTTCTCAGTCAGGTGACTATATGTCAAAGCAATGGACCCTGTAGAACTGCGCACAACTGTGAAAATACCACATGGATCGACAATTATTCTGTGACAACGTATAGTAATGTATTAAAACGTGAGTTACTACTGACACACTGAGCGCTCGTTCTGAAACTAAACTGTATTAGTATGTGTTCCATCTAGGTGATGGCATTGCGAGCATGTGGATTCATCATATTCCGCCGTCTGGCTCAGCGTTCTCCCCCTGATAACATTGAATACCTTCTCTTGCAAACTTCTTACGGTGAACACCACTGGACCCCACCTAAAGGTGTACCTTTTGAAATGGATATTGTGACTTTCTTGTACTGTACAGCCTTTTAGTTCTGTTCAAGTGACCACAAAACAAGGCTATTAATTCTAACTTGATAATTGATGCGCGAGTGAATGATAATTAACGCCTGTGTTCTTCTGTTCATCAGGCCACGTTGATCCGGGGGAGGATGACTTGACAACCGCGCTGCGGGAGACACGAGAAGAGGCCGGCTTAGGTGCAGAGCATCTTCGTGTGGTGGATGGTTTCCTGCAGGAACTGCGTTATCAAGTTAGGGGTAAGGACAAAGAGGTTCTCTATTGGCTGGCCGAGCTCCGAGACCCCAACGTGGCTGTGACTTTGTCAGAGGAACATCAGGACTACCGATGGGTCAAACTGGAGGAAGCATGCAGACTGGCAAAGTATAAAGATATGCAGGACACTCTTCAAGCAGCACAAAATTATCTGGAAACAAAGGAAGGGGCACAGTGACCACAGTCTGCTGCTGTTTTGGCAATGTCTGCTAACTCCAATCTTGCAACTTCGGTCATTTGTCAAATGGATATGGTAAAAAATCATGAGGGAGAAGCTCAAGTCATTTGACACAACAGGCGGGCACAGTGCTATACTGTGCTGTTAAGGTCCCAGTGATCTTTGTCTTTTTACAGCCAAGTGCTTTGTCAATATTTCACTATTTTTCAAATCAATAGGATACAAAGGAAAAAAAAAACACACCTACTGTGCAACCTTTATCTTCTTGCACCATTTTATTTTAATCTTTAATCTTTACTGTTCCTTTCTCCATCTTTGTTTGGACAGACTGCACTAAATTGGAATAGTTTATATTTCTTTGTACAAACTTATGCTTAGTACTGTATGAATACAAAAATATGGCTAATAACATTTATCCTGAAACTTGAATGGCAGTGCTGAAACTAATACATTTAAGGTGAAGTTCAGTCTTTGATCAAATGTTTGCCCATGTTAACATACAGGCTCACTGTAACCCTCACTTTTATTCTTGGTACCTAATATATCCTTTTTTTTTTCCTTACACCAGTTACATAGTTTGTTGTATTTTTTTCAGTAAAACATCCAGAGTTCATTACAAACCGAATGTTCACAAAAACACACTTGATTTACTGTGCCACTAACAATAGTTTGCAATGTTGATGGCACACATCCAAACAAATGATGGTTAAAATGTCAAATGGATGAAAGAAAAAAGACTTACTCCTTTCCAGTGGAGTCTTTTATTTATCTCGATACTGTTCTCACTGGTTCTTAGTGGAGGCGTGACAATGCAGCAACTTTCATTATTGGCCTTCAAGATAGGATGGAAAACTATTTTGACTTGGTCAGCCTGAGTAAGTTGCATAACGATACATTTATGGGATTTCAAAATGTAAACTACAAAAAACATGAGTAGATTTTGGTCTACTTAAATTACTTAAGCAGAAAATTGCATCGATAGTTTGATATCATGGAGGCAATAGTCAACATGGGCCAAAATGTTAAGAAGGATGAACTTCCCCCTAATGCCATATTGAATACACAATAAAGTACAGCATGTTTTTCATGCAGAGTGCCGGAAAGTCAAATTAAGTACTCGTCTTTCCCTTTCAGACATTACGGTTATTTGTGTCACTGCTCAGTGGTTTTAAATAAAGCCCTTAAAGAGCCCTTGGTCTCAAGGTTTCATTCTGACAACTCATTTAGATGTCTTACTGAAGTACATTTTAAACAATGTTGAGACATCTGCTGTTGACTCAAATGTTAATGTATTGCTGAACATTCCATCTTCTATCACAGAGAAATAACCATTCAAAATGTGTGGCCTAAAGATTTAATTGCGAAGGAGTGAATAACTCCCATACATACACACAGAAACAGCAATGAACTGTTTTGTGACAAGCAGTCTCAAATGTTCGTATCTGGACATTTCTCAAACTGAAATACACATGTCCTGGATAGAAACAGGTTTGAGTTCCTTACTGAAACAGGTTCCTTTTTGCAGAGAGATTTTCAACTCTAAGTGATTTTTTTTTGTTTGTTTTATCATGATTTTTGTTTTTTTTTTACACAGCACTACAAGAGAAATGAAATCAACTTAAACCAACAAAGATTGTCATTCAGAATTCTCTGCAAGACCACACTGTTCATGGGAAAAAAAAACTAGCAGTTTTTGTTGGTGTCCATGTGAGAAAAAGCATAAGGTCCTCTACACAGTGCTGGAAAACTTCAAAAAAAAGAACACACTCTTGACACACACATAATTAAATCCTGCAAGACAAATCCACTGTAGACCATTGTTACAACACTTTTGGGGGTATAAGATTCCAATTGTGATGGTGTGAAGTGCACAGGGGTATAGATTGCCTAGAGTCTCATGAAGGGAATGAGAGCATCTCTACTTTCATTCATAACATAGAGAGCAACAGTCCTCCACAAAATCTCAGTTTGTTTGTTTGTTTTTTTACATCCCGTGACCTGTTGAAATTCTTTTTATACCAGCTTCGTTGATAGATTCCGTTTGAGGGGATAAGAAAAAGGTCAATGTTTACTGCCGGCTAAGCGGAAAACGAGGGGGTAAAATTCCTTCCTTTTTATCCGCAACCCTTTGCAGACAGATCTGAATGTCTCTTCTTGCAGTTCAGACAATCAGCTTATGCTTATTAGTGTCCAGAGCTGGTTTCCTGGGATGCAGTGGACGGAGATCCCAAGGCATGTCAAAGTCCTGTGCCGCATTCAATGACACATTAAAAAAAATAATAATAATAAAAGGGGAACGGAAAAAAAAACAAAAAACACTGAAACAAACACACTTGCATGCTCTTCAAAACTGCAGGTCTCCATAATACCAGCAGAAAAATGCAGAAATATTCGGCAAGGGATAAACAGGCTTTTCAGTTTATCAATATTTTTCAGCCCGGAACCTCGAACCCATGGATTCTTAATCCCCTGTACGTATCTGTTCTTAAAGAGGTCAGTTTTCATAGTCTTAATGACTGGAACAAAATCATCTTTGAAACAGCTTTACGTAAAATCAAACGGAAAATATGCCAATGGGTCAGGTGCAGCTCTTCAAGTTGCAACTTCATACTTTAATCTGCATAACTGATCAACAACACAACTGTGAAACATTATTTTTGCTAGAATCTGTTCAGTTGAGTCTCTAGATCTTGTGTCATAACAAGACAGAGCAAAACTGTGGTGACGGAACAGTCTCATAGCAGATTTGTTAATCCAAGTTCTCATGGCATGTGTGAAATAGAAACTAAACCAAGTGTTTTGGGGTGTACTTTCATTTCATGTATTGTGACCAGTTTTCATATCGTGGTTGCAGTAGTAATCATATGCACTGCTGTAGCACCTGACAGCACACTGGAGTGCTGTAAGATCTGAAACAACTGAAAGGTTAATGACTCAAGTAGTTCCATTAAAACTAAATGACAAATGGCTCTCACAGTCACTCAAGAGTTCAAAATGCAGTTTTAGCTACTGTAAATATCAGCTACTCAGTCAAAAGTGGAACTGCTCAAGACACTGTGATTCACAATTCTACGATGGAGACGAAAGAGAATGACTTTGCTTCCCACCCCCCACCCCTCCCCTTTGATCCTCTGTAATCCCTTACTCCTGTCTCTTTTCTTTCCCTCGCTCTGTCCATACTTACCATGACAGCCTAATTTTAGAGGAGAAAGAAACTAGAGTCATGAATACATGGCTGTGGAAGAGAGAAGCAAAAAATCATTTTTAAGCCCTGGGTTGTTCAGTCATGTGAACAGTGCCAAAAGAGATGTGAGGAGAAGAACGACACATTCATTCACGAGCGGTGATCAGCCTGTCTCGCTCCGACTAAAAAGACGTGGAGTTGTCAAAAAAGGAGCTGAAGGGTTATGGTTAAATGAATGGTGAGAATATGAGCAGAGGCAAGACTGAAAAATAAAAAGGGGGAGTAGGGGGTGTAGAAGGAAAAGGAGAGAAGAAAAGGGGTGGGGGGGGGGGGAATAGCGTGCACTGTTTTTAAGAGGAAAAAGAATGACCCAGCCCCTCCCTCCCTCCAAAAAAAAAAAAAAAATATCTCAGTGATCTAAAAAGAAAAGTCATCCAGGTCAAGAGCACACTTTGAAATTACTTTGTTGTTAGCTGTGAGACAAAAAGCTGTGAATATCCAAAAGCCCTGAGGTTTAGAGGCAGGGGGGGGAAAGTGAATGACAGTTTGGTGGAGGTGTAAGACAATTCTGTGGTTACTAAGATGCGGGAAACTTACCCAATAGCTCAAAAGAGCAGTGAGAATGCAGGGGGGGTTTTAAGAGGAAACTTAAGTGAAGATTGTAAAAGGTACAATGATTGGGGGGAAAAAAAGCTCATAGTGTAACATTTTGAAGGGAACACTGAAACGTTTACATGTAAAACACAAACAAATGAAATGAAAGACACACGAGACAGAGACACGAGGCTCTGATAAGTAGGGGTGGGGGGGGGGGGGGGGGTGGAGTGTCTCGTGGAAAGCGGAGGGAGGTCAGGAATCCTCGTTTCCTGAGTCCTCGCCGTCGTCAAAGCAGTCCGCCCCCATTTCCCCGCCCATACTGCCGGCCTCCCCATCGTCGTCATCATCGTCCTCTTCCTGAATGTCGTCGTCGTAAAGGTCGTCGTAAAGCAGGTCGGAGCTGCTGTCGTGAGAAGGCACTTTGGTCTGGATGCAGTACTCAGCCAAGGTGGTGGGCACTTTCACGCCGTCCCGCTCAGCATCCGCCTTTGTGGACACCACCTGTTTCCTGCACGGTGGGGAGAGAGAGAGGAGCACTTAAGATACGATGGTACGTTTACGCTACACGCGCGATTGAGCTCTGCAAACAGATAAAAACGTCTGTACCGGATGATTTCGGCGTACTCCTTGTCCTTGCCCTTGCTGTCCCTCCACTTGCGGAACATGACGGAGGCGTCCACGTTAGCCGGAGAGAAGGTGTTTGGCTCATTCAGCAGAGAGATCACACTCAGTAAAATGGTTCTACACACACACACATACACACACACACACACACACATACACACACACAATCACATACACATAAACAAACTTAGGGATTACACAATACCAGTGTGTGCCACAAAAATGTGCATAAGTTAAAAATTTAACCCTCTTTGGTGTCAATACAACCAATTATACAACTTGAAATATTAATCTGTGCAAAATGTGCTACGATTTAATAGCTGAATGAGCCACTGTTTCATCTGAGATTAATAATGCGAACTTTTACTTGGACTAAGACTGAAAATATCATTTGCTTTTACACCTTAACTTGCCTTTAGTGGGAAAATTGAAGTCTTATGGTTGTACGTTACCTGACATTCTGTGTGGGGTTCCATCGCTCAGAGGGCAGCTCGCCACTCTGAGGGTCATCCACAGGGGGGTGCAAGATGGAAATACACACGTCCCCATTCTGTCGTAATAAAAAAACGTCTCAAACCAGGCCTGCTCACAGAACAACAATTTCCATCAAGTCAATATGGCTTCAGCTCAATCTTACTAATAAATCAGATAAATAGAATATTCCTATTAATCTTATTACTAGTGGTGGAAACATAACAAAGAATGAAAATCGATATAAGGACATAATAAAACTACTGTTCAGTGATAAGTCTCCATAGTTCAAAGAGCACCTCTCACCTCATAGATATTCGGGTGCCACATCTTGGTGAGGAAGCGGAAGGTTGGCGGGGAATATGGGTAGTCGATGGGAAATTTGATATGGGCCTTGAGGGAGAAAAAGTACAGACGTGAAAACAATTTCAATCACATTTGGGGTTCATTTTCTGGCGGAACAGAAAGTAAAAAGGTGGGAAAACACACTACAAAAAGAGAAAACAAAAATACTTTTAAACTTTCTAATTCTTCTTCTTCTCGACATGGATTGAGACTGTGCAGGCGTAGACTGGAACAGGACAGAATGAACATAAGGATAAAGCACAGCTGTGATCAGAACGCAATGATATGGGACTCTTGGAAAATGAGGATTCCTTTCAAACCCAACTGTTTATTATGTGACCAATGTCTCCTACTTTTTCTACCAATTTAGACCATCTTTCAAGAACAATCAAGACAGACAGCTGAAAAAGAACATGATACTAGAAGAAAATTTATTTCAGGACCTACAAAGAATCTGATGTTGCTATCAAATGTTGGCGAACAGAAATTTCCAACATGGACAATACGGACATGATGACAATATGGACATGGTGTCCTGACATGAGTGAAATGAGCTCATTACGTTAGAACTTCCAATACAACAAACTTAGGATCCAAGTGGGAGGGGTGCATATCTGGTTCTGTGCAGATATCTTTATCTGTCTCCCGGCATGCGTTGCTCCATACGTCAACACACCCATACTTTCATTCACACTCTCAATCCCCTTCGGGGAATATGCTCCTTTAAAATATACCGCTCGCCCTAACTTTAAACAGAATAATAATTTCACGATTTACATGTGTTATAGTGTTAATTGTGAAATGAAAATTGAGTTTTGTTACATTAGTAGCGTAATGAGAGAAGCAGTGGGTTAGGGGTTGGGGTTACAGTGATCTGGATGTTGCTGCACGCTTAAAGGATAGAGGTGTTACTGCGTTAAGACTCTACAAACGTTGCTATGAATTCAAAAGCATGATGTACTTACAGTTGACATAAACAATATTTCAAGTAATTGTCTGTTCAGATGTAGTTGTTTGTTCAATTTGCCCCGTAAAGGCTGAACTTCCATTTCTAAAGGCTGTATCTGACCATAGCACAGACAGATTGACATAGTATCTCTCTAAATCCTCACGATTTCCTTGTAATTGCCAAAGCACCACGATCGTAAGGGAAATGTGAGAGAGAGTCACTATATACCTCTCATTTTCTGCTCACACAGTGAGATGCCATTTATATCTGCCAAAGCTAAAAATAGAGATCTGGAGTATAAGAATCACAGTGCCAAGGTACCAGAGAGGAAAAAAATGGGCTCACAAGACAAAGTGGGAGAGAGTGACTGGGAATATTGAATAAAAATGACAGAAGAACAAATTGTGTTTTTAGCTAAATCCAACTTCTGACCACACACTCTTGCAGGTGCAGCAAGTGAAGACAAGGGTTAAACCATTCAAACTTTATCCCAACTGACCTTAAAGTATCCCCCTTCATAGAGTGTGTTTGGAGGTCCAAAGATGGCCACTTCCCAGTTGTACAGGTCCGACTCTTCCACCAGAGTTATGCGGAATCCCTCCACTGGCTCCTCCTGAAGGGACTTCAGCTCAAGCATCAGGGCCTTCTGAGAGCTGGGCATCTGTTGATGTGCCATGTCAGTCTGGCCAGTTCATCCGGATTTAAGGAAAGAGCAGGAGTTCTATATTATTAAATAATCTTTTTGACGTCAGTTGAAAACAAGACTCACACTTTTTGTACTATGCTCTGACCATAAATTTTTACCCAAACTTAAAAGATGCTATACATTTAAATACATAATCAAAGTGGGCCGAACAAGACAGTAGCAAAGTCGTGTATGTTCTGGTCCATTTTAATTTTTAAAAAAGGCATGCGTGACATAGTGAAGCAAATACCATACTGTCAGGTTAATTGTAGCTACAGATAACTGTAAACGCCGTTACCTAAAAACTAATAGTGCAAAAAGTAATTGTTAAGGGATAATTCATATTACCTGATAATCGACACTACTCTCCAGGAAATTGGAGGTTTGTTCAAATAGGTTGGACTTCTTGACTCATATAAATGTGACTTGGTTGCTGAGTCCTATTTTCTGACGCACGGTGGCCCGAATTGATCAGTTGTCCCGAATTAACTTGTAGTTTTATAACACTCAAAATAATAAACACAACACTACACCAACTTGCAGTCCCTCGTCTTTGCCAACATTAACCTACGTATTCAATGATCGCAACGCCAGAAAAATAATAAACCATTGAGCTTCTATACTAACATTAGCAACCGATCTGTTGCAGCTAGCAGAGGAGAAGACGAAGGGGAGGGAGGTGTCTGTCAGAAAATGTCCTATCGTGTATTGAAATATTTTGCTTTATGCAAATCACAAATTTATGCCTTTTATTTATTGCAAACAATGCTGATCAAACCATAACTTTCACTGTCATATCTGCATCCCGCTGATTCGTCCTTGTTTCGCCGACCGCACAGCTGATCCAGTGGTTGTTTACATTTGTTTAGCTATCCCAGGTTTGAGACAGCCCTTACTTCATCTTGCGTCCTAAAACCAACCTGCATACGAAGAATATACCTCTATCGAAAGGTCTGTATCGCTCTTAACGCTCTAACACCCTATTAGGGAGGTACGTAATTGTTCTAACGATCGCACACAACGCATGTAGAACACTGGAAAGGAAAATAAACGAGCAAATCAAAGCCAAATATTTCGCTAGCTTTCCCCTAAATCGCCCTGTCGATGCTTCCGGTTATCATTGCGCGTGTCTGCAGGCGTCCCTACGCAATATACGTAAGCACGTATACAAGTATGGGAGTTTTGAGTGAAATGTATTCGAACCATTTTCGCCCTTTTAAGCGAATGTGACTGAAGACTCCTTGTACAATGTCTTATTTGCACACGTCTCCGTCCTGGCGAACCTTACAGAGTATTTACATTGTTTTCAGGACAACACCATTAAAATACAATTTAAAATGTATGTGACTATCTGGTACACAGAGTGAAAACAGAAGGCCGAAAATTGTTGGACTACAAGGAGGGGGAATATCCATCCTACGTGTAAACTGTCAGACAACGATGCTGTGTTAATTTTGGAGACATGTAAAACATAATTGGCCTCAGTCTACTGTTTGTCAGCAGACTTGGACTGGAAGTAAAATGTCAGAAAATGACCTAAGCGAAGTTAAAATCTCATCCCACCCATTTTACAGTTTTAATGAGGCTGTATGTAATAGCCTACACCCACGAATTTTTCTAAAACAAAAGTGTACAACTAAAGTGGATAATATATATGAAGAGCCAAACAAGCGTCAAAATAAAAACATATATTTGGTCCAGTGAAAGATCCTTCTGGGCTTTTCAAGGCGATTTTGTCGTTGTTGACACTACAAATACAATTGTGGAATTTGATTTATGAGAAGTGGAGTTTTATATGGGAAATGGACTGATTGATGTCCAAGATCTAATTACATTCTACACAAAGTATCACAGGGAGATGGCTGAAATTATTTAATTCATGGTGGTGCGTTCTATGGAAAGTTGTGCCCAGATTTCGTCAGGGCTACCAACATGTGTATCAAATTACCGTGTATGTATTTATATGAGAGTAAAACTGGCGCGTTTCAGTCTACTGATTACACAATGTACTATGCCACTTTGGCTCGTTGATAGCTTTAATTAATGTTGCTTCATTAAACAATGCCATTTCTTATAACAAGATTACTTGGACGAGACGTTTGCGGCTCTTTTTTTTTACTCCAGATCGTTCGATAGCTTTGACACAGGCAATCAGTTCCTTCACTATAGCTGATATTGGTACGTACTGTAATGTTCTGTGTGTCTGAACTGTTACGCCCTCACTCGTGTTGAACCCATGTGCAGGGGTGGACACTACTGACGAAACATTGTACATTCGATCAGGATTGGTTAAAAATGTAGTCTTTCACTGGAAAATGTATCGTCACACAGGAACCAAAGGAGGGGAAACGGACAAACCAAGATGGCGTCCCGCGATGAAGCAGGAAACAGATTTGGTTTGGAATAAAACTAGTTGCCGGAGTGAGTTGTTTCGATGGTGTCTCTTTCAACAGGAGTGACAACACAATTTGGTGTCTCAAGACCGAGCCTATACTGGTAAATATAGCAGTGGAAATTTTAAATAACCTCAGTTTCAGTAGGGGCGGTGGCAAGGGATAGGGGCCATCCTCCAGGCCGAGAGGGCTATGCTAGCTAACTACCTGTACAGTTGTAACTGATCTGGACTTTAAATGTTCTGATGTTAGATACCATATACCATAAAATTTGGGTTGTCCGGGTAGATCCGCATTAAGTTATTTTTTTATGTAGTTATTTTGATACGTCTCGTCTCTCAACAATGAAACCAAGTACATAATCATGGGATGTGTCTAAAGACGAGTATTAGAGTGATCAGAAATAGAATTTCGTTTAGCCGTTCATGTAACTAGTCATCAAATATAGCTGACCATTAATAACGTGTACAACAGTAATATTTGTCGTCGAACTTCACTGTGTGAGGGTGTATTTGCGGCCGGCTTAGTTAAAATACATTGCTGTGATCTGCCAGCTGCACAAATATTGTCCCTCTGGTTGCACCGAGGATCAAAATGAAAGGAAAATTTGCGATTTTTTTTTTTTACCTGAAAATATGTGGAATTTTGAACACATTGGTATTATGCGAATTGTAGTCTAACTGTGCCGTAATCACGTGAATGACCTTTGATTAATCTATATTTGAGTGCTCTGTCGGATTCTTGCATTATGAGGTCAGCTAGAATTAGTCATACACTTTGTTTACAGTCGTCTTTTGCTTCATTACTCGATAACATCAAAAGTCCTCTGGTTTCCTGGTTCCCCTTAGCAAGAGAGTCATTTGCATTAACCTCAGTGAAGTTAAAACATTGCGCAAGCTTTTGGACATGACATTACCAATGGATATGTTTTCACAGAATGATGTTTTCACTGAATGATTATTTAATGACAGAGAGCCAATTATATATGATCTTTTGATACAGATTGCTACTTGAGTCTTGTCTCCTTCGGATGATTATTTTATCATTATTTTGTGTTTTGTAATTCTTTTGCGCTGCATTTAAGGTATTGTAAATACATTATTATAGCTTAATTGTAAGTAAATTACTCACACCTTCAAAAAGTACTGTCATTTAGTGTTCCAGTTAGTGTTTGTTTTAAGTTTTAAGACAACGAATGTTTAGTGAGTAGCGATTAACGATAAGTGTACGGACCGTGAATACAGATTATGGTCACATAGTTAGGTAGCTAAACACATCATCACAAGCATATTTCTTTGGTCGATTTTTAAAGCTGTTAGGCCAATTCTAGCTAAGTCTGAAGGGATTTGATTAAAAAATTGTCAATACAGCATGATGAATTTTTGAAGGTTGCACATTTTTGGATAAAGATAAAAATAAAAAAAGAACGTTTGGATTTGATGTGGCTGTAACAAATAGTCATCCTCGGGAAATTTCTCACTGTGGCTCAGTGGTTAGCCTATGTTTTAGTCCGGGTCAAAAGGAACCATTCTGGAAATATTTTGAAATATAGGCCAATTGTTTAACATTATCATAAACATACTAATGTTACTATGTTATCAGTAAAATACATTTGTTGTTTTCAGTTGACCAAATGAATACTTTTCCTTGTCAGGTAGCTGCATTAGGACAAAACATAAATCAATTGGCTGTGAAAGATCTGTCACTTTACCCTTGCATGTAAAACTGCTGTCAGTTCACTTTTGCCACCACACAGCATTAACTGGTCAAGAAGAACTTTTGACCTATGGTCATTCACAGCAGAGGGTTGTTGCTGAATAGATCATTCCATGGCAGGGTGTTTCAACTGGTACCTAGTCATTTCTTTCTTAATGACGAGCACTAGGCTTGTATGCAGTTTTATCTGTCTTTTATGTATCAGTCATGATCCCACATCAGCGGCTATTACGTATGGCGAAACAAAAACGTTACATTTGGCTCTAAAATGCAGTTGCTTGTGTATCTTTCAGATCCTCTAAATGGCTACGAGAAAATCTGGATCCGATATTCACAACAACGGTAAGTTTGCTGGTCTGCCTATCACGGCTGTTGAAATGAACTACCTCATTTGCAATTTAATGACATTTATTTAATTTAACCTGTCCTTGCCTTTTTCTCTCTCCCCCTTCATTGATCATTATAGGACCCGTCAGCTATCTTGATGATGTTCCTTTCAAGCTCAATGACAAGTTCCGCTGCCCAGCTAAAGTGGGTCTCCCCATTGGCTTCTGTTTGCCCAACTGCAGTGCTTTGCTGTCAGAGATACAGGTTAGTCTGACTCTGACCCTCCTGCAATTACTATCATACAAAACCTTGTTTAGTATTTCAGTGCAATAAGCAGCATATTTCTCCTTGCATCATATTCAGCATCTCTTTCTCTCTCTCTCTCTCACCACCAACAGTATGACTTCTCTCTGGAGAAACGGAGTGTGCGTTGGGGAGAGGAGCTTGCTGTGGCCAGAGCTGCAGAGGCCCAAGCAGCGGAGGCAGCGCGTGCTGAATCTGCAAAAGAGAGCCAGTCCACCTCTCAAGATATTGACGCAGGTTTGGCCGGTGGGAAGAAAGCGCGTCCCTCTGATGACACAGACCTTCCACCCCCTGCCCTGAACCCTGTCCTGGCAGGCCTTCGGCACAATGCCATCCTCACCCCCCTCCCCGCCCCTAGCTTCGGACCAACGCGACCTGCTCCCAGCAACCCGGCACCACAGAGCCTCAACTTAGCAGACTTTGAACGAGAGGAGGACCCGTTTGACAAACTTGAGCTTAAAACGCTGGATGACAAAGAGGAGCTGCGCAGCATCCTCCAGAGCCAAACACAGTCGTCTGTTACGCCTCCTGAGCCACACCCCTCCTCAAGGAGTAGCACTCCACCTTTGCAGGCCAAACAAGGCCTCTTTCATAAACCCAATGGGCTTGTGGGACTGCTGGACTTGGACCGACCTGGGAGCGGGGGTGTAGGGAACCCCCGAGGCCAGATGGACATTGATCGCCCCTGCAATATTCGTTCACTGACTTTCCCCAAGCTGTCGGACCCTGGGGACTCCCCATCAGAACCAGCCCAAAATAATTACACACCAGCACCCTCGCGCAGTCTAGCTAACGGCACCCCACCACCGCTGCAGAGAATAACACCACATACCAACACTAACACCTCCCAAGATTCACCGGGCCACACTCAGAACGGGGCACCAAAGCAGGTACGTGTACACTCTCGCATGAATATTGGCAGAACCTCATTGATAGGTTAGGATTCCCAAACACTGGAGCCCTTTGTCCAGCTGCAGTGCAGTCTGTCAGTTCTTTTTTTCACCTGCTTTTGCCTGAAATCTTAAGCATACCCACTCTTTGTCTCTACCTGTGCAGTCAAACCCTGTCTCAGTGGCTGGACCTCCCTCCTGTCCTGGAGGTGGGGCTTTACTCAGCCTCTCTCCCAGTGAGAGGCAGTGTGTGGAAACCATAGTGGGCATGGGCTATTCCTATGAAGGTGTGCTCAAAGCCATGCAGAGGCAAGGACAAAATGTTGAACAGGTAAGCTGCTTTTGGTCGTGTTTTTAGAGTGTGGCCAAGTAACAATGAGTAAGAAAATGCACTCACTGTTTACAACAGCGTTCTCAGGAATGTAAAGGTTTACAACAGCTACTTCAGGAATGTAAGGGTTTCATGTTTTCATATCCTGAAGCTGTGGTCCCATCGTTCGTCATCGGTGTCTGGTCAACTTCACAAGAATGTTCTGACGTGAATTGGGTGTGGAGAAAAATTGAAACTGGCAAAACCTTCCACTGTAGCTAATGATGAGAAAAATAATACACAGTTAAAAAAAAAACACCTTAAAACCCTCTTAATGCCACCAAATGTATTTTTGCACCTGAAAAGTAGCTGAAAAGTTCCTTTTCTCATTTCTGTGTGTTTCAGGTGCTAGACTACCTGTTTATTCATAATCGTCTGTGTGAGCGAGGCTTTGACGCCACTGCTGTGGATGAGTGTCTGGAGATGTATCAGTGCTCAGAGGAAAAGGTTGGTATACACAATAACATGTATAAAAAGGACTGGATTAAGATGCCTAATGCTTAGATCTGGAGACTAAGTCCAACTGTAAATTGTCTTTATACTGAAAAGCGTAAACTAGAATTTACGTGATGCTCTTGTGTGGAGATACAAATATAGAAATAAATGTTGTTGAAATTGTCTCCCTCATGATAGTGTACAGAAAAGATAAAAGAAATATCTTTCATCAACTATTCACAGTGCATTCGCAAGCATAATTTGTAATTTTCTTTATTGTGTTCCACACAATTTGAAAACAGTGCTGTCTTTGTATACAGTTAGCACATGCTGTGTAGGGTAGCCTGAAGACCTGTTGTGAGAAGAACCAGTGAAAAATGAAAGCTCTGTAAGAATACGAAATGAACTTTTATAACAGTATGCTTTAACATAGTGTCTCATCCATGTTTTCTCTCAGGCTTTAGAGTTCTTGCAGCTGATGTCTCGGTTTGGTGAGATGGGCTTTGACAGAGATACCATTAAAGAGGTTCTGTTGGTCCATAATAACGACCAGGACAAAGCACTAGAGGATTTGATGGCCCGTGCCGCTGCGAGTTGAACCGATTGGACCTCCTCCTCCTCCTCCTCCTTGACCTGCCCCTCTCCACTCCCTCAGCATCCCCCATGACAGAGAGAAAGTGAAAACCAGGGGAGGGGTGTGGGCTGAGGAAGGAAACATTTCTGTTTTCTTGGAGACAAGACAAAATAAAAGATGCAGTGTATACCCCTGAAAACATATGCTGTTGAGCCGGGGCTTGATTGAACCGTACAGCGGCACAGTCATTCCCTCTCAATTATAACCTTCTTAAGTGATCTTAGTGATGGTGAGGTTTTGGAGAACTGAATCCCTGTGTTGAGGAGCAGACGCCCAGTAGTGTGTAGTTTAGCCATCACTGTAGAGATGAGACTGAACTGGGTGGTGACACTGGGTGATGCTTGATGGAGGGTTTGGATATGCAGAGTGAACTGGGAGGAGCTCCTTGGAAACCCAGTTTCATAGCACTGGACTCAGACAGACTCTCACAGCTACAACGCTGCCATCCTCTGCTGCTGGGCAACCGACAGGCTTTCAACAAACAGACTGGAAACTATACATACACACGCACCATGGCAGAAACAGAGATCTCAAAAAAAGTGCCCTTTCTGTTATTGCGACTGGCGTTCAGTACTTAATGTTCTCTCTTTGTTTGTTTGTTTATTCATTCATACATTCTTTTTGTTTTTTGGCTGGCAAAAACTATTTTATTTGTTCTCTAAGACATTCTGGTTCTTCTTGCTCTGTTTTAGGAAGTACTTAAACGAAAACTAATCATCAAAGTGTAAGTTAGGGGGGAGGAAAAAAAAAAAAACAGAAACAGAACAGATGAAACTACTACTACTGCCCCTGTTGGTTTTGCACTGGAATGGTCCCCAAAGCAAGTGAAAAGATATTATTATTTTTGGAAATGCAATATTTGAAAAAAATGACAACACATTTTCATTCAATTAACAATGTGGATATTGCACAGGCACTCGATCACAAATATTAATATAAGATTATTTAAAAGTATGTACAAAATACACTGACACTTTCAATCTATAATAAAGAGGAAGAGACATTAACGTGATCAGCAAATGGATGAAAAAGGTGACCTGACAGGTTCTGTTTAACAATAAAAATTTTAAGGAGAGAAATCAGCAGAAGGCCGAAAATCAGGGCTGGGTTGTCACCCTGGCATTCCAATGCTTTGTTGAGTGACGAAAGTCCGCTTATATAATGGAAACACCTCAACTGCGTTTTAACATGGCTGTCGTCTGACCAGAGTTGAGTCGACTGAGTGGGCACAGGAAATATATGTTCACAGCAAGAAATACAAACCTGATTTTATTTTTCTCCATCGTATAATGGCCACCCTAATGTCAGTGGTGTCACCTACATTTATTTTGTTCCTTTTCTTGTATAGCATTTAGGTAAGATGGAGACAGTGATTGACTTCCTATTAACCACCAATCATCCTGCTGTTACTCAGTGTAAATACCACTTAAAAATACACAAAACAGACCCAGTTCACCCATTTATTCAAATGTAGGAATTCCATTTGACAACGTATTCAAAGGGCGATTAAAACATCAGGCACTTTACTCTCCTGCAGTACAGCCCTCTTTGCTAACATGGAACAGTGTTGACTTGTTGACATCAAAAGCCATTTTAAAGTGCCATGAATTGAACATCATGGTGTGCCTGCATCTGCTATATCCATTGATTCTCTACCTTGTTTGTGGATGTTACCTCTATTTGCTGATAATCATGCAGGTAGACACTTGATTCTGTTTTTAAAAGCTGCGGGAAAGCTGTTTCTAAATATACATCCCTTGTGCTCTGTCTTGGGTAATCAAGCTCGTAACCTGGCGTAGAGTGAGATTAAGGGCTTATTGGTAATACAGCAGTGGTTCACATGAGTGAGCTAATGCTGACTAACAGCTGAAACTGTGTGAGAAAGCATTTTGTTCCAGTCTTGCATGAAAATGTGAAGGATTAGTCACGAAAGGAACAGCAAATTTAAACCAATCCGAACGAGACTGCTACATTAACAGTGGTGTACTTCATCCTGGGTGAAACACTGTGGTTGTTCTGTGTTTATACAACCACTCACAACACTGCTACTTGAAGCATTCTCTGGAATTAGGTTCATTTCAAGATCACTGCCTCACCCCTTCCCTAGGTACGGAAAAAAAAAAGTCTTTGTCTTTGGTATCATGCCTTGATATCTTGTTCCATTACTGTGACTTAATGCAACTTAATCGCTTCGGTTTAACCTTTTAGTTTCATTTTGGAAGAGTTGGTACATGTTGGTTCATCTTGAAAACTAACATCGGGGTAGAGGGAAATGGGTGCACAGGGTGCATCTACATCCATTTCTATTTGTTGATTTCCTTAGTCAAAGCCACTGAAAATGCTGAGCTAAATAAGGATAAAGGTACAAGAAAAGGTCTCTCACAGGATTGCAAGGAATCAGAAAACATAATGGCCTTCTGCACAACATATTCATTATATTGAGAGGAACATTGCTTCAAATGTACAGTCAAATTTGCCACATCTATGACAATGGGAACGCACAGGCGTTGAAATGGGCAGAGCTATTAAATCTTGGTTTTGCGTCTTAATGATAGGTTGATTTGGGGCCGATTGCTCCTAAAATGTCATCAAAAATTGCTCAGTTTTCTCATGAATCATTTGGCAATTCTGTATGATTAAACTTACACTTATTTTCAAACAGTGAGTGTATTTTTTTGGGTGCTGAAAATGAGTTTTCAAAAAAGAAAAACTGCTACACAACTGTATTTTTAGTTGTAATGAGTAACAGTACACAAATTGTCATATAAATGATATGAGATCTAGTTCCTGCAAAGGAAAAACAGCAAAGTTATATTAATAATATGCCTGATTCATTTTAGTATAAAATATCTTCTATATTAACACACTGAACTTGAGAAATTGGAACACAGAACATTTATCACATCATCAGGAGAAACAGCTGTCCTTAGAACACTTCAGCAGGCACTCTTTGTGTGTGTGTGTGTGTGTGTGTGTGTGTGTTTATGTGTGCTTTCATGTGCTTTCAGGCAGGGAGCATACACAACATAAAAATGCCAAGCTACAAAAAAGCAGCAGGGTGAAGTTTCGAGTGTTGTGAATGCAGGTCAGCAGTTACAAAAGAAAAATGGATCCAGGGGTAGTCCAGCCTGTTGCAGTGGAAAGAGCTCAGTGTGTGTAATACTCAGTGACCATGTATGGTCAGAGTCATGGTACACAATGGTAGAAATGCATGTATGCAGACATTCTCAGTGCTTGGACACAATTAGGTGCCACAACAATGACTGAAGAAAATAAACGTGTCTTCAGTATACCTCTGATCGTTTTTGACAGGATATGTTATTTATGTTATTGTTCTGACTCATGACTTTGACATGAAAATTGACGTTTCAGGTCTCACGTGAGACGTTTGCAGGGCTTGAATGAACCATAAGCATCCTCGGATGAATCTACATCGTTTATATACATATCTTGAGGGAAACTTAAGTGTGTCCTTATTATCAGCAGCAGAGTAAAAAGTAATTGCATACATTCTTCAACAAAAAATTCAACAAAAATATATCCTTGTGTTGAACTTGAACTTAAGTAATGTTAAAGAACAACTCCTTACTATTGTACACGGACAGTTGCCATGCACCTATCACAAATTTGCTAATGTTGGGACGTAATTGTGCTCGGATGTTGTTTTTGTTGATATTCGATTTGACTGCGGCTGCGCGCGGCCTAGACATGTTGCCGTTGATGACGCGATCTCTGAAGAAAGGGGAATAGAAGAAGGGTGAAAAACAGTGTCCGATGCAACGAGCTGGAGCTTTCGCTCAAGCTTCCCTACCAAGGCTAAATATATCGATTTGACTTAAGAGCAGAAGTGCAACGTTAGTGGTGGAGTGTTTGGGGAGGGGTGTCAACGTAACCTTTGGAATAATCTAGCTAGCTAGCTGAACCAGTCGACAGGCGCTGCTTCACAATCGGGCAGCTAAACAACAAATCGCCATTATATGATCCAGTTCCCATCGTCACCATTACCCTCCATGTGGGTGAGGGACCTGTGTGTATCGGATTATGGCGAGGAAAACAGTTAGCAGGAAAAGAAAGGCAGGAGAGCCCAAGGAACAACAGGTAGGTGATAGTTTAACTGGTTTATGCTAGCCACGCTAATTTAGCTTCCTAGCTAGACCTAGCTGGTGTATATACATAAGCTAACTAATTAGTCAAGGATTCTGTCATGTGATTATATTGATTTCAGTCAGTACTTAAGTACATAGAATTAAAACATTAAAACAAGTCAACCCGTAGTAAGTAGAACTCATCAACTAGTTTGTCACAAGCCTGCGTTAGCTAACCAGCGGTTAATTAGGCCATTTAGCTGACCTGTTAGTTGAGGTAGCTGATCAGTTAAAGTAGTTAGCCACCGTTGTAGACACGGCAGACAGTTGAGGATGTAGTTCGCTTGAATAGTGGGAAATTGTTGTCGATTGAACGTCGATGAACATAACTAAATGTGCCTTGGTAATGTCAACTTGGCAAGCTATCTACAGCTGACAAAGCGTATTTATAGCTTGGTTAACTGGTGTAGTTACACAGTTATCTACGCTAGATCGTCAATGTTAATTTAGCTGTTGACAGTAAGCCGCTGTATTAGGCAAGTGTTGACAAATAAAGGAGTACATTTCAATGTCTGGCTAACCTAAGTGGCTCTTTAAGATACACAGGTAAGCCTTGTGTAGCAAATTCATTTAGCAAGCGTATGCTGCTAACCAAGCAAACCAGCGGTGCTAATTTACCTGTCCGTCGCGCCAGGCTATCTAGGTGAGCTGGTGTTAACCTGCCAGTCAGCTGTCTTGTTAGCATGCGAGCATTTCATAATCAAGCCATTGAGGTTTCAGCCCTTGGGTTTTTAACATGGGCGGTAAATTAACCATTTAAAATTGTTGGAGAAGGAAAAATGACAGTTGTGCTGATAGTTTGTAAATATCAGAATGTCTACATGTCCGATATTACGGACATCTGTTGTCGTGGAGACTATATGGACGTCTACTTCGACTCTAGGGTAGAACAAAGTGTAGTGTAACTGGCTTTTAATTGTTTATATTCCTGTCTAAAGCCATTTGTGACTAAGAACGTATTGTGTTCAGCTGGCAGCGACAGCAATGTATCATGACATGACTACTTTTGTTGATAAGTGATTTATCTGTAGGTCCGTCTTTTTGTTGACATTTAATCTCTTTCTTAATTACAGTCACGGCCTGTGCATCCATGACACTTATACCATAGCTGATATTTGTCAAATTATGCTTAAATTATCATGAGTTTTTTTTACAACATTTATTTGAATAAGTAATTGACATGTACTCTTAAATAAAAAAGGGTTACTTGTGTAGCACTAATGTAAATGTTACTTGACAGGAATTTACCTTGCACGGAACACGTGTAAACCCCAAGGCTGTAATACAATCATAGACTTCTGCAAACTAGTCCAATAGTCTTGTGTTTTGTATGCTACTGACTGTGGTGCTTTTTTTAAGTGTTGACAGTCATTTTGTGGATTTATCATTCTCCTGCCAATTCACCAAACTGTTATTATCAGGGAGCATTTGTGCTTTTAGAAAAACAGGTATTTTGCATTGTTTAATGTTTCATAAGAATATTATTTGAAGAACTTTATGATGTGATTTTCTGAATTTGAATGTGTGGTCATAGCCAGCTGCCAGGCTGACCTCTTAGTGGGGGGCTCATGTGAGTGTGGGCTAAGACCCTGCCCTGACCTACTTGTATGCTTAGATGTGGGTCAGTGACATAGTAGTAATGGCTATTGGCCTGAGGCACTTGAAAGCAAGTCGGAGAATAGTGGGTAGGGAAACGGATGTTTTTATGTATGAAGACCGAGTGGAGTGGAGTAAAGTCAGTGGAGTAGACACAGCAGAGAGGACAGACAGGGTAGATGATGTAATTTTGGAAAGACAGTGCCTGGCTTTCTTTTTAGGCTTGTTTCAGCAGTTTTTATAAAGTAGCCTAGTTTCTAGCAGTGTAGTTTAGCAGTGGTTTGAAGACTAACCAGCAACGGTTTTTCACAGCTTTGTTCCGGACCATTGTATTACATGATGACGCATTAACTAAGTCAAATTGATTTAAATTGTTCATTCTCACCAGATTGCAGTATTATTGTTACTGGTGTACGTAAGGTTGAGGAGTAATCAAGTCTTTTGACAGGGAATAAAATGTTGGCCGTCCCGTGACTTAATACTAATGATGTTTGGTTCTTTCAGCCTGCCAGATCACAAGATACACCCTAACCAACTTCTGCCAGGCCATATTATCTTTGTCTGTAGGATGACTAGTTGTGCATCCCTGTGTCATTACTCATTGATCTCCCCTTCGTACCTCATTTTTATGTGATGCCAGAATTTGGTTTTGGATGCTTTGTCACATAGGGATAATACAAAAAACAAAATAAAAGAAGAAGCTATAATAAATAACACCTCTTTCCAATAGAGCTGTGCACACTCACATTGAGCCTTAATTTACGGATGTAGCTCTCTGACCTTTCTGTGCTCTTATTTTGCCTTTACTGACCAGTGTTGATTACTGATACACAACAAATGCGCTTTCCTGTGTTATCCTTGGGCTGTTTGCTTTGTTTTCGATGGGGAGGAGTTTTGTTTTTTTATTTTGCTATCACATGAGGTGGACCTGTGGCCAGCTCATTATGAGGAAAACGAGCGAGATGGCTTTGTATGTGACCTGAGTGATAGAGAGCTGCTAAGATAATTACAAGAGAAACAAACCTGTGCTGTTCGTCATTGTGTTTCCTCACCATATTACATAACCATTTAGAATATAATTAATTATGATTGATGCTGATCTTGTCATGATAATGCCTTAATACCTGTCAGCTTTACCTATCTGTCACTCTTCCAGGTGGATTGGTGCCAGCCTGTGTATAAGCGTGCCCGTGTCTCGACCTCAGCGCGGTATGCCCAGCAGTGGTGGCACTGCCGCCATTCAGTGGTCTGTGCCCTCCGGGGCCGAGAGTTTCGACCCCAGCAGCAGCATGAGTTGCAGCTTCAGCGTAGCCTACGAGGCTTTGCTGCCGGTCGTCTCCCAGGAATCCTTAAGGAAAGAGAGTTCTCTCTGGGACGCCTCAATAAAGTGTTTGCCTCCCAGTGGCTCAACCACCGTCAGGTGGTTTGTGGAACCAAATGCAATACAGTGAGTTGATGTGGGCTATCCAAAACAATTGTTGAGTGATAATTGTTTTTTAATGAGTTTTATTACAATTCAGATACCCCATTACTATTATCCCTTTTTGGGTTTAGGGAACAATTTTTCGACCTGTTTGTCTTTCGATCAACTCAATCAATCAGAGCTCTGTTTCTTAGATAACTACACAAAATGTACATTATATACACTATTGTGTATTTAGTATCAATAAAAAGACTAATATTTAAGAGGACACCAGTCAATTTTTGTTGAACGTTGTAAAACTGTTAAATTCACAGGAGAAAAAGCACAAAAAACAGTACATACATTACGTTTTCAAAGATGTTTATGAAAAATGGAAAAAGAAAAAATGTCTTTGAAGTGAAATTGTAAGACTTTATCTATGAGAAAGAGGGACACTTCTGCTCATATAGTCTTAGATCTGTGCCCTTGAACCAAAATGGAAATCTCTAAGGGTTACAGTGTGATTTTCTCATAATCTAAGTGTTTTGGCTAATTGTGGATTTCATTTTTTCGCATGCAGCTGTTTGTGGTTGATGTCCTTACGGGGCAGATAACACGGATCCCCATGCTGAAAGACAGAGAGGGACATGGTCGAGTCAGCCCATACCCTCCTGGCACAGGTTCAGGAGCTGGTTTGGATGCCCAGCTGGGCTGTGGTATTCATGCCATTGAACTCAACCCTTCTGGTACCTTACTGGCTACTGGTGGAGACAACCCCAATAGTCTGGCTGTCTACAGACTTCCAACGCTAGACCCAGTCTGTGTTGGCGATGTGAGTCTTCTCTCATGTCCTCCCTTTCTCTTTTGCTTTAGTAGTGTCTTCTGTATATTACTGTTTTCATTTGACTCTGTATATCCTCTTAAACATGGATTTTACAGGAGCTAATGTGAATATATTTGGTTTGTGTCTGTCGTCTGCAACACTCAAAAGTGCTTTATCCCCCTTGTGGCAGGATGGGCATAATGATTGGATATTCTCAATTGCCTGGATCAGTGACAGCATGGCCGTTTCAGGTGAGAGGATCACAGAGTGAACCATTTGTCTGCTCATTTGTCAGTGCCTAAAGAGTCTACATAAAAACCCCTTCTCTTAAATGTGATCAGTTCACATGTAGTGTCTGCTCACTGCTCAGGAACTTTATCAGTCTAACAGTCTACATAGTCAGTGTATCAGTTCTACACAGAGCCAAGTATCCTACTGTCTGTGTCATTGGAGTTTAGAAAATTCTTTAAGTGTTTGTTTATAGCTTTCTTCCTGCTCCAAAGTCCAATTAGTGTTAGAGGGAACAGAGGAAAACCAGTGTTGCTAATAACCCGTGATCAAATAGGGACTATAAGGATCTTATCCAGTAAGCTTTAGTACATTGTTAAGAGAGTTGAATGGACCATAATTTACATTTTATCACTTTGATGTTGAACCATGACCATGTCATTCTTTAATTTCCTTCTGTGTTAGGGTCACGGGATGGTTCCATGGGCCTGTGGGAAATTTCGGAAGACGTACTGAATCAGGCAGAAAGGCGACAGGATGAGGAAGGAGTTCCCTGCTATTCCCATATCTCCCATCGGGCCCTCAAGGACATCCCTAAAGGGTACACCCACCCGTACAACTGCAAAGTGCGCGCCCTGGCCTTTAACAACAGCCACAAGGTCAGTAACCATCCAGCCGTCCATCCACCACGAGAACATACAGGGTTATGCTCACCCCTCTCACACGGCTGTTTCTTCAATGTCACATGATCACCATTCTGCACTTTAGTGACTTGCGTGCTGGAAATGAGCTAATCTGCGACATACGTATTGTCTGCCCAATTAGGAGTTGGGTGCTGTGTCCCTCGATGGATATTTTCATCTCTGGAAGGCTGAGGACAACCTATGTAAGGTGCGTAAAGGGGTTTGTGAGTTATAAATAGTCATTTTGGTACTTGTCTCTGCTCGAGGTCATACTGTGCGTACTGCATAGTGTAACATAGTAGTATCCTATTTGACCCCTAGGAGCTGTCTACCAAACTTCCACATTGTAAAGAGAATGTGTGCCTGGCCTATGGACTGGACTGGTCTGTGTATGCAGTGGGCTCCCAGGCTCATGTGTCCTTCCTGGACCCCCGACAGTCGTCTCAGAACATTAAATCTGTCAGCTCACGAGAGCGCGGCAGTGGTAAGTTTACTTACAGGTGCTCATACTTCAAGACAGATTGTGTGCAGTAGATTTTTTTAAGTGTTTCATATGTATGGTGTGTGTGTGTGTGTGTGTGTGTGTATACAGGAATCCGTTCTGTGAGTTTCTACGAGCACATTGTGACAGTTGGCACCGGTCAGGGGTCTCTGCTCTTCTATGACATTCGAGCCCAGCGTTTCTTGGAGGATCCATCCAGTCTGGCCGGCGGGTACCGGCAGCGCCCAGGAGAGGGCATCCTTAAGCTCACCACAGGGAAAGGCTGGCTGGTATGCCCCTTAACTCGTTGTCTAATTTACCCTCAACAAACCTCATCCAGTAATACACCTGCTCTAGAAAATGTACTTATTGACATTTGGAAGTTGAATGCAGTTGTCATTTTATTGAACCCAAGATCATCATGGTTTGTTATTATGTTTCTCTTCAGAACCACGATGAGACATGGAGAAGCTACTTCTCAGACATCAGCTCCTTCCCCAATGCTGTGTACACACACTGTTACGATGAGTCTGGCACCAAGCTCTTTGTGGCTGGTGGGCCTCTCTGCTCTGGCCTGCACGGAAATTACGCAGGCCTGTGGAGTTAGCCTCCATCCTTCCTCCAGCACTCACACAAACATACACCGTAGTGCTCCCTCCTCTTTTTTCACCTCCTCCGTGACGCACATTTGCTCTTTCACTCATCTCCCCATTTTAGTCACCCTGCCCGTTTTCACTGGGCTCCTGAGCATGGACACGATACTTCATTTTTTTACTTTTAAACTTTGACACTGTCCATTTAATCCTGTTCTATACATTTGCTTTTTTTTCTATTACATCTCAGCTGTCCAAACGTCTTTTTCAACGTTTGCCCCAAAGCAGGTCTCTCACTGTCTGCTGAGAGTGAGTGAAGGATGGGAGTGGAATTTCTCCCTCATTGTCTGACTGCACATCCCTCTGGCGACTACATTTGAAAACAAAGATGTATATTAAACTATTTAACAGCCACACACCAGGAATTGGATTTTTGATTATGTTTTACTCATTACTTTTTCATCCTGACCTGGAGAAAAGTGTGTCGTGAGCCTTGAATTCTTGATAACTGGGTGTAGCTTGTTTTGTTGTGGACTATTCCAAGACTCTGCAGTTTTAATCTCTCTCTCAGCTCAAGATGGACTGAAATGTAAAGAGAGAGATGAGAGAAAGATGACGAGCACTGTGTTGTTGAGTGTGGAATATGACTTTGGTAAGAGATGCAGAGTATCTGGCTCCTTGGCCTTACTCCACAATATCGTGCCATTATGACTACAGATTAGGAGAGGGGCCGGAAAGAACTGCATTCAGAAGAGAACGAGCATGGAACAGACAAATCAAGAAAGGATACAGTGCCAGGAAACAGTCAACAATGACATTCTTTTGTCTTTCTCCCTGAAATGATAGAATGTCTGTATTAGATACTCAATGCCTGAGTATACTTCTTTCTGTTTCTATTCTGACTCTGCTCTGTGTGTGAGGTTAACATACTCCTATTATTATTATTATTATCGTTATTATAGATATTTTACCCAATTTTATTATTTATTTACTTAACTCACAATCACTATAACTCATGGTTTTCAGGTACTATCATATGTGTCAGTGTTTCCTCTGATGTTTTGTTTTTGTCTCCAATACAAAGGGAAGAGTAACAGTCTACTCTTCCTTTTCCCATGTGCAGAGGCAGGGAAGTAGTGAGTGACTTAATTGCCTTTTCCCAGTCTTTCTGTGAAAGACTGCAGTAGGCTTACTTTTTTCTTTTTTAAACAATGAACTTTTCATGAAGTCATCATTACAGTGCTAGAACAAAAAGAGTGAACACAGTTATGACCATGTACCACCCATCACTTTGAAAATGTATTTTATATAAAAGGTGTATGTATAAGTGTTTGAAAACGTACAGAGGAGGAAGAAGAGAAAATACATTTCTTGTCTATGTCTGAGGACATGTGTGGACTAACCTGTCATTTTGGTGGTGACCTCTTTTTTTATACACACTTACTGAATGTTTTTACAAATTTCTGTCTGGGACAAATGTACATTATCAAACCAACAGCAGCATCAGAAACCAACTTAAATCTTTAAAAAAAGAAAACAGCAAATAAAAGTCTATTGATGTATTTTTCTTCCAAATTGCCGTTGTCTGGTTTGTTTTTTGTTAAAGATCTCCATGACCACAGGCATGCACGGATCTAAGTGTTTCAACTTTATTGTGTTAGTGATAACCTTTACCGCTGGAGGGCATGATTCCCTTTTATTCTGTGCTAGAGCTCTCAGCGCGCTTGATGGATGCACGTTCAAAGCCACATTTCCCCCCACATGGCTCGATCGAAATTTAGATTATTTAGCTACTCGTTTACTGTCATAATTCGTGTATTAACGAAACCGCAACAAATTCGAGCTCAACACTTTTAAGAACGTTAACATAATGAACACGTTCACAAAACGTTCTCACCAGTCATTGCACTGACAGATTTATGAACACTTCACTCAGTTTTTATTACTTATTTGCTCACCAGGAGAATGAAACTACAGATTAGTGTTTTCCCCGTTACGCGGTGCGCGCAATGCATGCGCGCGCTTTGAGCTGTTGTATGTGTCTCGCGAACCTGGGGAAAGCAGCACGACGGCGCGGTGTGTCACGTGACGGTATCTGCTGCTGGCCGAGTGAAGCGTGTTAGCAGGTAATAAAAAAACAAATCTCTCTGAGAGAGTGTTATTTGCATAGAATTGTAGAAATTGTTTAAATTCTCCGTACGTATACTTTCACAGTTCTTGTGAGATGTGCTACGAAAGGTTTTATGTGAAAATTGTGTTAGTGGAGCTTTGTTATGCATTTCTCTTTTAGCGTGTTCCCGGGAAGCTAACGTCGGGCTTGGATTTTGTGTGTGCTGTGTAGCCATTTTCTTATAAAACTGATGGCAGTTCGGTTTATGGCAAGACGCACGAAATATTATGTTATGCGTATTCCACTGATATAACTTGGCTTGGAGAAAGGTAGATTTTGCTCCACTGTTTCAAAAGCATGTGTACAAGGACGCCGGTCGGTCGTGGATTGACTAGCCAAGTTGGCTAGCAATGCTACAACAATTGAACCTAGAGGAAATTACGTTATCCAGCCAGCTAGACTGTGCCAGTTAGCGAGATAGGACAAAGGGGTTCAATAAAACTAGCTATTAGCTATGTTGCTAGCGAACATCTTCCTTGTTTGTGACGAGGATATTACTATCGAAGCGTTTGTAATCAAATGTTTTCATTGGTGAATGTCAGAAATTATTTAGAAAGATGCATTTCCTTCGTGCGGTCTGAAAGGAACTTTTATACGTGTTAGCTGAGTGTAAGTGGCTAACGCTAGCAAATACCTGGCTAACAGCCATGGAGTGTGAAGATCCTAGCGAAAAACAAACAAATCCATTGTTTTTACGGCCCTTATTTGCTCCTTAAGTTTGTAACTCTGCTTATCCGTATTTTAATAGAAATGTTATGTTTTATAACTACTTGCGGGTGTACATTTACTCAGTTTTACATAGTAACACATTATGCTCATATTTTTTTTTGTTAATATTACCCCTTTGAAATCTCTTGTTATCCTGTACGGTGGAATACGTAAAGCGAACGGTGTTACTTCAGTACCTGTAGCCATGCCTTTCAGAACCAGTTTGGACGATAATATTTTGATTAATTTTAACGAATCTTCGTGACCACCCTGGTTGCGAATGTTAACGCTGTTCTTGGTCGATTGTTTGACCGGGAGAGTTTTATGCTTATTGTTTGACGAAGGGTCTGTGCATTGTCCTTGCACTTCAAAACCATTACTGTAATGTAAGTGTTTTCTGACCCTCATTGTAAATAGCTTGTTTTACAACTAGTACACAGTGAGATGAGTGTGTTTATTCAAACGTGTGTGTTGCAGGAGCAACAACGCGAGCTTTTGTTAACGTTTGGATAAAATTTCTGTAATGGTTTTTGTTGACAGCAAGGAAAACATGCCTAGGTCATTCCGAAAAGGCCAGATGGGCTATTACAGAGTGACTCTCAGTTGTTTTGTAATAGAAAGTGCATTTTGTAGAAGCACTACCTTGTAGGACTTCTGGTCTCAATTCACATATTGACAGCGTCAGTAAGTCCCTGACTGGTATAACCCCTGGAAAACAGCTGAGAGGGTTAAAGTTACACAATGGAATCACTTCTCCTATAAAGCCCTGCTGTCTGTCTCAGTGGCCCTATGTACAAACTGCTTTTCTGTGAAAGCAGTGAGACTGGCTAGAATGGAAGCACAAGGACTATAGAATGATGGGTCAGGAAGAAAGAGGGAAGATTGCTGAAGTTAAGCTCCTGCCTTTTATTTCTCAATGTTGGCTTAATTGTGTAATAATGTACAGTCTGCAGTGTGTCACTTTGATAGTCATGTATTTATGAATATTAAAGAGGCATGGTGAACAGTACCAAATTCATGGTTGTACACATCTGGTGCCTTCTGGTAGATATAAAGCTCATGTGTTGAGCTGTAAGAAGACAATTGATTTGTATATATGATCCATTTTCTTGCGCTGTGTGCTGTAGCCCTCATTCCTCTCTAAGTGACATTCTGAGTGAGCCTCTCTGTGAGGTGGGTTTTGCTATTCACTGAGTCAGAGCTGGGGCCCTGAGTGTACTCTCCCACAGCTTCAATGTCTCTTTGGTGTGAAATTCTTCTCTGATGTGAAATGAGCCGTTTCATGCGCCTAAGGATAACAACAGTGGCCTGGAGGCACTGCTTAACATTGCCCATAACATTTTTTATTCCCCCTCAGTCCAAGAGGATGTGATTATCCACTATCTCCATGCACATTAAACAGATAGTGATGGTTACTGTTGTGAAGTGTAAGTGGACACCAGGCTGGTCTCCCTTGGCCTAAATATGAGGAGAGGAAGGAGTGAGCTTGGCGCTGGTTTGGTGTGGTGTGTTTTTGTTTCTCATAAGGGTTTCTAGCGGTCAGAGTATTGCTCAATCCTGTCCAGCTGGGTTTATGAGAGAAGGAATCTGATACGGCCCCCTCTGTGTTTGCTTGGAGCTTAGAAAACATTTCGCCGCGCAGAGACCGCAGACAGAAAACCCTACAAAGAGAAACATCAGCACATTATTCACTTTTGTTTAGCGTCAGACCATGGCATTTGGCTTCATTGGTTTCATTTAATTCCCCTTTCTTTGTCCTGTTTTTTTTCTTTTTTAGATTTTTCTATTTTGTACATACATTGTTTTGTATATACTGTATATGATGACCTCGTTGGGCAGCGAACGTGCCCGGGGCGCTCGGGACAAAGTGCTGCCCACAACCACACAGACCACACAGCCACAGAAACAGCTACAGGTAAGGATCCAGCTCGCGATGGGTCTTCACTAACCAAACCGTCTGTTTGCAAGCTTTGCCAGCCGACCATAATTTAATGTGGGTTGTTTTTGTAATTTTAAAGTGTTCCTTAAATCTCCTTCCCTGCTTCCGTTTTCACTTCTCTCTTCTGTCATCTGTTTTTTTTTGGTTTTTTTTCCCTTCGCCTTTCCTTTTTCTCACCTCTCCTTGCTCCATCCGCAGGCTACAGCTGAACAGATCCGACTTGCTCAGATGATCTATGACAAGAACGACGCAGACTTCGAGGACAAAGTCAAACAGGTGAAGGTTCAGCCATTGCATGCTGGTTCAGTCATTGTTGAACATGGGTCACGAGAGAACATGCAGACAGTTAAGTACTTACTGATGTTCTGTGTCTCACAGCTGATGGAGGTGACGGGGAAGAACCAGGATGAATGCATGGTTGCTCTCCACGACTGTAACGAGGATGTTAACAGAGCCATCAACTTTCTGCTGGAGGGGACCTCTGACACGGTGAGAGCTCACACAGGTTCAGACTGTCGCTAGATTACCAGTCACTGTGATGACGTGATTTTTCATCATGTAAATGTTCATGCACTCACAGAGCTATGCATGGCCAGTAAGACATGTTGGAGTTAGGACGCCATAGACAACTTGATTCCATTATCAGATCCTTCATTTGTTCAGCAGTACGAGCATACTAGTCTATTTGACAGAGACTTTGTAATTCTGATTATTTAATTATTACAGTCGTTGTTGATTTGCAGACAGTTTGGATCTTGGGGATATTGCTCTTGCCTCAGGATCTTTGACTGCAGCAGTGCTAAGGGGTCATCCTTTGCCATTACTGTAATTTCATTATTCACTGTGAAATTTTTCCACAGTACAGGCTTACTGCTCGATGGCTCTTCCCTTCTCCCTACGTATCATTTTTAGATCAGCATGAATGTATGCCATAACTGGGTACTACATTAATATTGGACACGGTGAAATGTGAGAACTCTCTGCTTATGTTCTGAGTAATGTGTTGGCGATTTCTGGGAAAACTTGAAATAGAAAGTAGGTGGATCAGCACAGTAATCCTGTGTCCTAACAGGTCAGTGCTTCACAGACTAAATCTAAACACAACCCTTAAATGTACTTTACCATCCGTTATACAGGTCTTCCTTGCTAGAGTTATGTGTTCAAGGAGCACCTACTGTGTCATTGTGGGTCACTATTAATCTTTCATTGCATCATGCGCTGACATAATGATCTTTTCCCTTCTGCTGAATGACATTTGTCTCTGTTTGCTGTAGACCTCTTGGGAAACTGTCGGCAAGAAAAAGAGTCTTGGGAAGGATGCTACCTCGACAGAGAGTAAGGAGAACAAGGAGAATCGGGAGAAGAGAGGAGAGAGGGAGAGTAGCAAGGGTCGTGGAGGAGCCAGCCGTCGGGGCAGAGGGGCCAGCCGTAACCGGCCAGGTGGGGGCGGGGGAACTGATAATTGTCTTGTTTTAACTGCTGTGTATGTTTTCATGAAGCAACAATTTTACGTTACTGCAGTTCTTAATTTGTTCCTTGGCGTCTGTCTCCCGTAGCACGGTCTGAGGAGAACGGGGTGGACGCTGGTCCTGCAGAGAGAGGAGCTGACCGTGGCCGTAGAGGGAGAGGGAGAGGTTAGTGCGCCGAGTGTGATTCTGATGTGCACGTGTGTGTTCACGCAGCAGAGAGACGATTTCTCCGTATGGTTTTCCTTTGAAGTGCTGAATGGACTGATTTTTGTGTGTGTGTGTGTCTTTGTCTGCAGTGTCCGGAGGCAGAGGAAGGGGTCGAGCTCCAGGGACCAGCAGGTTTACAGCACAGGGAATGGGGTGAGTATTTATCGTGTCACTTCTCGCACCACCTTATCTCGTAACTCGGCAAGACCTTGAGCTTTTGGCCTTTCTTAGCCAATGATTAGTTTCAGTCTGATCCATGCTTACCACACGCTTCACTTTCTGTGCGCTGGTCCAGGACCTTTAACCCGGCAGACTACACTACGGACAGTGGCACAACCAACTCACACGCTGACGTATGGGAAACGGGGGCCAGTGACACCACAGATGGAACAGGTGAGCTTGTTCAGATTCATCTCGGTGAAAACATAATCAAATCATTATGACACAGCAGGTACATCATTATCTCCTTTCCGTGTTCTTCCGTGCGTTTTTTTTCACGTGCAGTGGCGTGGCGGAACACTCTGGAAGACTGGGCAGCTGAAGACTGGACTGAGGACGTGAGCGTAAGTTTAGTCCTTTCGTATGCGAACCATCCTACACGAGGTTCCTACAGAATAATTCCCAGGGACAGATGAGTCTCATCACACATCTGCTCAGTTTCTACAGGTGATGGTCACGCAGTAAACAACAATATTTATCTCCACAGCTTTCAGAGACCAAAGTGTTCACTTCCTCATGTGCACCTGCTGCAGAGAACCACATCACACCTGGCCAAAGGTAACGGCATATGTCCGACATCGCTCACCGAAGATAACTAACTAAAAGGAAGTTCATATTGCAATAAGGATAACATGTTCACGCAGAGGAGCACCACACCCCAGCTAGCCTAACAGTGTTGTGTTCTTACACGTGGCACTTTTCTCACTGTGTTGATACTCACCCCTGTCTTCCAGTTTGGACCTGGCTTCTCTGCTGCAGAAACCTGCAAACAGGGAGGAGTTGGGAGGCCTGAAGCCGCCCTCCCCTCAGGGCCTGGGGCACAGCTTGGTCTTCACCAACTCCCACCATCAGCCCACCCGCAACGGGGGCACCACCACGGGCACTACCAGCTATGCGCATGCCACTCTGGTGAGACTCCCCGAGCACACAGTCACATTTTCCACTGTGCACATTCTCCTTTTTTTAATCTCTTACACGAACCTTAAAACACCATTTTGAAAGGCAGTCAAACAGTGTAAGTTATTTTATGCATCTGCTCAGTCCTCAGTCCTGGGATCTGGTTTTGGAGACCTAAGTGGGCCAAAGCTGGGTACGTCTGCTGGGGCACAAATACTGGAACAACTGAAGGGACCAGGTCTAGGGCAGCTTACCTCCCAACCACCCAGCACAGGGGCCAACTGTACTCCCGTTGGGGGATTGGCGGGGTCAGGGATGTCTGTCCCCTCCTCTTCCTGGGACATCAAACCTCCCGGAACACAGAGCTCTGCCTCTCTGCCCTCCCAGTTTAGCCGTAAGTACAACACACACCTGTTCTTGCTGGAATATACAACCAAACCAGAAAACAATTCCCTTGAAAAAAAAACCCCCACAAAATATATGTAAATTTTCAGCTTCGGCCTTGCTGGATGTCTGACCCTGTTTTTCTGTGGCGTGCCTTGCAGGGGAGTTTAAGATTCAGCCAGAGCCTTCTTTGGTGCTAAGTCAGTTGGCTCAGAGGCAGCAGAGCTCTCTGTCCCATACGGGGCCTCTGCCGCTGGCCAGGCAGCCCAGCCCTCCCCCTCTGAACGCCCCCTCGCCTGCCTCAGGCACACTGGAACCTTTCCCTAAACCGCAGGAGCCCACTCAGCACCGTGAAGGGCCATCCTTGGCCCCCAGCCAGACTGACTCTCAGGGCAGCACCACGCAGCAACGGCAGATGAAGACACAGAAACGAAGGATACCTCCAACTTCCAAGGCACGTTGCAGCCCTACCTTAAAAGCCAAACCCCTTTTGCCTTTTACCTGTGGAGACGTACGCTGTCACGACTGAGTATTTGAAATGTATGTTGGGCCAACATAAAGAGGTTTAGTAGATAATCGTCTCAGATGCTTTCTTCGTTGTGGAGAAAAAAAAATCTCAAGATTCCTGTGCTGAGCTGGCCATAAAAAGTCAAGTATGTACTTGCCCAGCGGACGTGTTTATGATTGTAGCGATGACGTAATCCTTTTCATCTCCGTTCTTATTGTATGTGGCTTAACTGAAATTCCTCTTTGCTTCTGTAGATTCCCGCTTCTGCGGTGGAGATGCCAGGCTCCGCAGACGTGTCTGGGCTCAACGTACAGTTTGGGGCTCTGGATTTCGGCTCGGAGTCGGCCCTGCCGGACTTCGGTCAGCCGGAGAACTGCAACAGTGACTCTGCCCGAGAACCCGCTCCAGTTCCCCAGACGCAGAGCAGTCTCTATTCCAAACCCATCAGGTCAGTCCTCTCACCAGAACCACGTGCTTTACCAGGAGGAGTCCCACACAGAGTGATGCTCTGGGTATCTGTAGGTTTATAGAAAAGCAGGATTTTATACACGTTGTTTTTGTTCGGCAGAGCAGTTATGAGCAGCTGTAAATTGAAGTTGTAGAGGAGGCATGCACTTGTTCATTCGTTCACTTGTTCAGTTTCTCTCAGTTATCATTGGTCGTTGAAAGTTTTAAAGTCTAATTTTTTTCTCCTTTCCTTTCCTCTCTTTAACATTTTGACAACCGGCACTGGATGGAACACAGTGAATCTCTGGCCAATCCAGTCCCATTACTGCTGCCTATGGCCTCAACTGACACCATCTACCCTTCTCCCTCTGTGCCCCTCCCAAGCCTGGCCCCCTCCCTGACCACACCCAGCTCTGCCGCAGCCCCCTCCTCTTCCTCCTCCTCTTCATCCTCGGCTGCTTCCTCTGCAGGGAACAGCTTTGACTGTGGAGTGGCTCCTCACTCAAGACTGACTTTCTCCCAGAGTAAAGAACCTTCTGGACCTGTAACAGTGAGTCATTTAGTCCTATGATAGTCAGAGAGGCAACTCTTCTTTTCTGTATAAATGTTCCTGAGAGTGAAAGACCTGGGCTTAATTGTTTTTTTGGTTTTTTTCCTCTTAAAAAAACAGAACGGTTTTAATGGTGTAAGAACCTCTGCTGCTCTTGACTGTAAGTGCGTTTTTTGTTTGTTGTTGATTTGTTTTTATTTGCAACAAAAAAAGAAAGTATATGTCTGCTAGGTATTGCATATTTGTCATCCCTAATTTCTCTTTGTCCTCTCTCTCAGCCACGTCAACCTCTTCCACTCCAAAGCCAGAGTCTCCCTCTCTGAGTAGCAGTACAAGTGTAGCCCCGTCTGCTCCCTCTGCTCTCTTGCCCCCCTCTGCAACCTCACACAGCTCGGCTCTGCCCAGCCTGGCTCCAGAGCTGCCCTCTGCCACCCTGCCGCCCCTCAACAGGTAAGCTTGGTCTGCCCTCCGTACTTCCCCCATTTAATCCTGTTAAGCCCGTGTAGAGATATGAGTTCTTGGTCAAACAGCAGACAGTGCAGACAGTTTATAAAAGTATGTGGATGTAATGGGCTGTCATTGACTGACTGCCTCTCTTTCTTTTCTCACAAACAGCCACGTGAGCAGTGGCCACTCTTCCGTATCAGCACTTGGCACGAGTTCCTCACTCACAGTGAGTCCCGTGCCACACACACAAACACAGGCACACGCACACACACATTTCACACACTTGTAATCTTCCAGTGTCTCTTACACAATCTCTCTCTTTCTGTGTAGTACACAAGTGTGGACAGTGTGAGTTCTCTGGCCCCCTCGTCGGCGCCGTTCTCCTCTGCGCCGGCCGCAGCCCTGCCCAGCAGCAGCGCGAGCAGTGCGGTCAGCGGGAGCAGTAACAGCCTGCATGGCACCGGAGCTCTGGGGCTCAGTGGAAACGGCACCAACGCACCCTCAGCCTGCAGGACTGCTCCTCTGCTCTCTTCCTCCACTGGTGAGATGGCACGCACACACACACACACACACACACACTCACAAACAAAGGCGCATACACACAGGGTCAAAACAGCTGTTACTGTGCAAAGGCACAGGGCAAAATGCCCAGTTATTTGGGGTGTGACGGTACACAGAAGTCACGGTTCGGTTCACACCACTGTTTGGACATCATTGTTTGGTGCGAGTTCGGCGCAACAGGAATAAAGCAATGCAGACCCCCAAATGCATATGGCTAGGTTTCTTTCATTTGTTTTCAACAGACAGTGATGCAAGTTACAGTTTGTTCCACCTAGTGTCGCATAGTCCCGCCCTAAGGTAGTTGGTGCAGCCTGTAGTGTATTACAGATGCCATAGAATGGAGTGCCACAGAGGGGTATTTTCCTTGCCCTTTTGAATTCACTGAGATGAATGTGCAATAGAAACATTGTCAAAGTGTGAAAACATGCATTCTCCTCCTACAGCCATACGATCTATGCAAAGAAAACAAGCCTCTCTACAGCCCGTTCTGAATTCCGCGTGTTTATGCCGTCACAGCTGCGCTACAATTGGCTACACGCTGCTACAGCATTGCCATCTATTATTCATTAACACATGCGGTTCACTCCTTACTACAATGTAACGGTAAACAAGGACATAAGGTCCTTGGAAATGTATGTCGTCGTATGTTTGCACCACAATCTTATCCCAAATTTTAGAGAGAACAAACCAACTGTGAGAGAGGACTGCAATAACCTAATTAAAAGTCGTCAGACACTTTCTAAAATGGCTGTTCTAACCTTCAGCTGTACTTTGATAAAGCAGTAACCTTATTTTCTGGACTGCTTGATTGCCAGGTAGCTTAAATCCTCAGATCATCTCCTGTGCTGAAGATCACAGATATCTGACGGACTCAGTTTGGATATGTGTATCATAGGCTATTGACAACCAGCATTGTCATAGCTGTTACAGTTGTGATCAACCATAAAGAAGTGCGGTTTACTCTGCACTACAAATGTATTAGTAAACAATGACAATCTACTACGGGAAACTTGCGTCGCAATATCTGACAGACTCATGTTGGATAAGGCATGCGAGCGTGTATCAGGCTATTGACAGCCAGCATTGCCATTGCTGTTACAGTTGTCATCTCATTCATAAAGAAATGCATTACTTTTTACTACAAATGTATCATATTCAAGGACATAATCTACTACAGAAAACCTACGTCGTCATATCTCACTGTTAATACTAACTTTCAGCCTTACTTTGCGATGTTCCTACAAAGCCATCGCGGTGCCTCACTGTAAACCAGCCAATCAGAGCACAGCTCGTCAACATATTAATGAGCAAGGGAAAATTGCTTGTTTCATCCTAGGGTCAAATCATAAGGTTGTAAATGGGCGCGTAAAACTGCATCTGGGCATTTTTCACCCCGACCAAAGTCACATACCGTGCATTCTCCATGTGACTGCATGCACCGAACCGTAACATCCGCACCGTGACGGTTTGGGACGAATACACGTACCATTACACCCCTACAAGTTATGCCTGGGACTTTGGAATCAGTGCCTGTAGTGTCGGCATAAACAGTTAAATATAAGCATAGGTTTACATAGCCTGCCTCTCAAAAGCTAAACAAACCTCAGAGAGCACAAAAGTATACACAAAGGCAAAGCAGCATTGAGTTCATTCACCGGGTCAATGTTAACTCCCTGTTTCGATGTATGCTTTTGTTTTTCCTCACCGCAGGCAAAGCTCCTCCTAACCTGTCTCAAGGAGTGCCACCATTGCTGCCCAACCAGTATATCATGGGTCCAGGAGGCCTGCTGCCTGCCTACCCGGTAACTCTCCCTGTTATTTGGTACTGTAGGGGTCAGGGTTGTGTGTGTGTAGAATTTCAGCTGTGCAGTGCTGTGTTAAGTTTCCCTTTTGGGCTTAGTGTTGTGTGAGGTGACTCTCTCGTTCATATGTGTAGTGTTGACTGGTGCGGTCTTGCTGAAAGGAAATGAAACGGACGAGAGGTAGCCGATGTGCTTTTAATGAACGAAACGATTGAATTGATTCGCAGTCAGTTGGAAAGGGAATGTGCGTGAGTGGCGAGGGATTGAGACGCGTTGAGCCAAGATGTGTGCGTATTGGCGCAGTAAATATTTGGCGGTTTATGTCGTGGCATTTTATGATTTAACAGACTTTCTTATTGTGTCTTACAGCAGATTTATGGCTATGAGGACCTGCACATGTTGCAGTCCAGACTACCTATGGTAAGTCTCTGTCTTTACTACCCATGGTAGAGGTGGGAAACTCACTAAAGAATAGAATAGAATCCGCCTTTATTATTCGCTTGCTTATTCAGACTTTTTAGAATGATGATTAAGTTTTCCAGGGGAAAGGTCTCCACTGAAGATTGTTTTGGGTGGTCTCAGTGTTTTGTACATACGGCAAAGCTCTATCTAATTTGATCTCCTATTGAAAACCCAAGCAGTGTGTGGATTTATTGTGTTTCTGATCCAATCTTCCATACATAATCCTCTAACCACACCCATTTCATCTTGCAGGATTACTATGGAATCACATTCCCTGGTCCCACTGCAACACTGTCGAGCAGAGACGGGAGCCTCGCCAATAATCCTTACTCAGGTAGCTCATTTTCTCACTGTCCTTTTGTCCTCTGATACACTGCTATGCATTCTCTCTTCTTTGGTATGTGGTGTTCGGGGTTTTTTTTTGGGGTTTTTTTGTTAATAATTAGGAAGCGAATTAAGTGACAACAATAGCTTTGAGATTTTCAGAGAGTGCTGTAAATAGAGTCGTATTGAGAAGAATGCAGAATATTACGTTCAAGTGTGTTAGAGTACGACCGGAACCAACTTTTCGCAGCTGTGTGGTTCTCTGCGAAGAGTTTTGCCCAAACAGGTTTAAAAAAAACAACAGTTCTTGGAGAAATGAAAAACTGGCATTGAACGTTCAGTGATGTTTAGACTGGGTGTTTGTGGAATGTTCTGGGTAGTGTGTGAACTCATGTTGCTGAGTGACAAACGACAGTTGAATCTGCATTAGTGGATATTAGCGTATGGTCACCTAAAATAGTTTTGCATTGCCTCACTGTAATTCTTTGTTTTCGTCATCTGGCATCATCTGACCCTATGCTCCTTATGAGATGGCTGACCACCACACATCCCCATATTTAACAGCTAAGAACAGGCTTTGTGGGTTCAATGTTTCCTCTGGCCTTCTCTGAACAAAAATCAGCCCAGAATGTCAAAGAGAGTGAAGGACAACACATCAGGCCATGTTACTTTATTTCACTGCACGGATGCTCGGGTTTTCATCTCATTACTCAAGTGATTTGGCCATGGTTACAAACAGTTTGTGAGTAGGAGACTTTCCATAAATAACACTCTTGTGACGCTTTTGCGGCAAGCAGTTGATGAGACTGGTTCACGTCTTGGTCACATGGGGTAAACTCAGTTGTCTGGCTGTTACTTTGGGCTTTTTTAGCATCAGTACTGTAAAGTTGCAGTTACAAACTCGCTTCAACATCCAAGAACTGTTTCTCTTTCCCGATGTGGTTTTTCCTTGTTTAGCCTATGCTACAATGATTTATGACACGGTTCCCCTAAGCACATTAAATAATTTCTCTGTTTCTCTGACACATACGCAGTTTAGACATTAACTGCTTGACCTCTTTCAAAACTCACTGTTCAAATGACTAAAACATGCCTCTTGTAACAAAAAGCTAAGTAATATTGAAAGTAATGTCAAGACACACACAGAATCCAATTTGTTTGAAATGTTACTTAAATTTGTTTGCCTGAGTGTTTGCCTGTGTGTTAAATCCTTCTTGTTAGATCAGTTTGTAATTGTTGTGGCTAAACTGATGCTCATGCGAGCAGTGAAGAACACATACATTGCCCGAACGACCCTCTCTCTGTTAGCTCCGTGTAACTTTCTCTTCCTCTGTCCCCGCCCAGGTGAAGTCACAAAGTTTGGCAGGGGCGACTCCACCTCCCCTGCCCCTCCCACCAGCCTGTCGGCGGCCCACGCCCCCCAGGCGCCGCAGCCCCCGCAGGCCCAAAGCCAAGCTCAGAGCCAGCCTCAGCCCCAGTCTCACCACAACACCCAGCAGGCGTTCCTAAACCCCGCCCTGCCGCCCGGGTACAGCTACACGGGCCTGCCCTACTACCCGGGCATGCCAGGGGTGCCCAGCGCTTTCCAGTACGGCCCCACCATGTTCGTCCCCCCAGCTTCAGCCAAGCAACATGGCATGGGCCTCAGCAACCCCTCCACTCCATTCCAGCAGCCCAGCGGCTACGGCCAGCACACTTTCAGCTCAGGTAAAAGCCCCCTTCGCTCTGGACGCACACGCACACATAACGGGATGAGGGTGATTTTTTTTTTTTTTTTTTTTTTTTTTTTTTGGAGCTCTTTTCAGTCATTGTTACGCCCACAAGGTGAGTGCAACAATAAATGAGGGGGGAGAGAATGCGGATCAGGCTTAACAAACAAAATTTATTTAATCAATACAAAAGAAAACGAATGCGAGCCATCAGGGATCCCAAAAGAAGTTCAGTAAACGAAAACACGTCGGTCCGACCGGCCACCTCCGAAATTAACGTCCACCCTGGCAACCTAAAATGAACAAAAAGAAAGGAGAGGAGGGGCAGGGAGAGGTGGAGGGGCAGAGCTTTTGAACCCAAGTACAACTGAGCCCAATTGGGCACACCGGCGCGGATTGCCTCCTGCCACATCACCAGCGTGCCTATCAGGAAGCACAAAAAGATAACCAGAACCACGGCCTGGGGGAAAAGAGGGCCGTGACAGTCATCTACAGGTTGCTTTAAGTGATTGAACGTGCTGTGTCCCCTGTCACCTTCACAGGGTATGATGACCTGACACAAGGTCCTGCAGGAGCCGAGTACAGCAAAGGGTACAGCAATTCCTCTCAAACACAGGCCAAATCAGCTGCCTCTGGCCCAGGGAAAGGTACAGTACACAACTCCCATGTCATATCCTGTCAACAATATTTGATTTTTTTTTTTTTTTTTTTCTCTCGATTTATTAAAGATCATTTAGGAGTCAGAACGGGTTCATTTTCTGGTCACTATCCATATTTATTAGTGCCAGTCTAATTTGACCATGATCCCGAGGGCAAAGAAAACAGATAGCTGCTTACCTTGGCAGTAACGGAGAGTTCAGTCTCATTTTTCATCGATGTTTTCTCTGTCTGTCCATCTAGGTGTCTCTGTGACGTCTAGTAACTCTGGTGTGCCAGATATCAGTGGAACTGTTTACAATAAGACTCAAGTAAGACTGCATGTTTTACATTAGTTATTAACAGTTCACATAATTGATTTAAGTCTCCCGCTAATCTGTTTTAACAGCCCGAAGCATTCACGCCTCATTTCATTTGCTTTCATCAGAGTTTTATGTTTCTCTCCTTGTTTCTCTCTTCCTCTGCTATTTCTCCTGTTCTAACAAATCCCTTCATTATTTTTTTTTTTTCCCCTCCCTCCTGATTTTGTGTTTAATCTCTTTCCTCTGTTTATTCAGTCCTTCGATAAGCAGGGTTTCCATGCTGGCACTCCCCCACCCTTCAATCTGCCCTCGGCTCTGGGGGGCACAGGGCCGCTGACCCCCGGCGGTGCCCCCGGTTACGCCCCGGCGCCGTTCCTCCACATCCTGCCCGCCCATCAGCAGCCTCACTCTCAGCTGCTGCACCATCACCTCACCCAGGATGGACAGGTGGGACCCTCACACACCATATTAACGCACAACCGTTTCCCACTGTTACTTCATACAGTAAAACAGTTGCATGCTAGAGTTGATGGACAAACAACTTAAGTTGACGTTTTTAGGTATTTATCATCTCTCAACCTTAATTAAGAGATTATTTAAGGCAAGTTCAAGGTGTCTCGATTACTGCGTCCTCTTAGTAGTGGTATGCCGTTTCTCATTGATGTATCACAGGAACTCTGCCATGTTGACGCAAACCCGTACTCATAGCTGAAAAGCTAGCACTTATTGTCAGACTGCAATGTGACCGTTGATGTGTTTGTGTGCGTGTGTGTGTGCGCGCAGGGTGGTCCGAGCCAGCGCAGCCAGTCGAGCAGCATGCAGCAGAAGACCCAGGTCAACAAATCCAGCTACGGCAGCTCCCCTTACTGGGGCAACTGAGATCATAGCACGCTACCCAACATCAGACTGATCAGAGCAGAGGGACAACCCATTTATGTCATGCTAACCACACACATATATATAAATATATATATATATATATATACACACACACACACAGACATAGACACACACATATACACATACACACTACCATATCCCTCCCCTTCCTTGATTCTCATCCCCTTTATGGTTGTTGTATGTAAAATATATTTATGTATGTATTTATACAGTATATATGTATTGGTAGGATACAAAACGTGGTTTTTCTGCATTTTGTTTTGAAGGATGTTTTTGTTAATTTCCAAATGGATATGATGATTAAACAATAGAGGATGAGAACAAAACAAAAACAAAAAAAACAAAGCTAAATGGAAGTTGAATATACTTGAACAAGTGCAAGCATCATAGTAACATGGGAGATTCTTTTGTATACATACATGAAACCTAATAATGGTGTACATTATTGCTAAGCATCATTTGATGGTGAAGCCTTTTTTAAAACTGTTTTTGTATTTTTGCCCTTCCACCCCAATTATCTGTGAACTTTTTTTTTTTCCCCTGGAGGGGGAATTTGGCAGAGTGCTTGAGGACTACTCACCCCTCATTTGTGAACCCCTCTCTCCCTCCTTACCCCTTAAGTTGCTGAAACGTAGCAGTTTTGGATCTGTTATTTTAACGTTGGTTTTACCCTCGTCGTTCAAATAAAAAATCTGACCAGTTTACCCGTCATCTCTCATTCGTTGTTTTTAGTACACTTCTATTGAATCATGAAAAAAAATAGGACAGACACTTTATTACTAGAGAGCTTTTATTAACAAAAGATAACTGATTTTGTTTATACGACATGAATAATGGAACGACATACTTTGGACATATGTTCAAAGTGTGGATAAGTTTTAAATCACTTCACAGCTTTTCCCACAATGACTAAATCATGTTCTACAGTCCAACATGTTAATTGGTCTGCTCCTACCAAACTGATCTGCTCATCCACAATTCCACTCTCTTCCATTCATCTTACATCTGTAAGGTGATCTTTAATCTTTCAATGAAGACTAAAAAAAAATGCAAAGCTTTAACTCAATTTACTTCTTGATCATTGTTACATTCCAGTTTGCATGTTTGTAAGCTGCAGCAGTGGTTTCAGGTATGGGATGGTAAATAGAGCATAAATAAAAACCAACTTATAAATCTTTGAGGGAACCCTGACATTTTCTGAAAAAATGTAGTGATAAGATGTTGGAAGCAATCTCTTGTTCAGTGAACTGTGTTTGTTTCAGCAGAGATAACCAAACTGCCATGGTCATTTGACATTTTTTCAAAAAATATTTCAAAAGGCCCTAAAAGATTTAATTTTTTTTAGGCTTGGTATACAATTACAAACTGCCAGGATACACTCCAGAAAGCTCAGGTGAAAGCAACTAAACAGTCGTATTTAGGGTGAACTAATACAAGCCAAGTGGACGTTTATCAATAACCAAGGCACAGAGCAGAATGTTCCAAAACACAAATACAAGAGTTTTCTGAACAAAAACAACAAAAAAAAAACAAAACAAAAAACGAGTTTCTGGGCTCTCTTATTCAGAAACTCTTTATCCTACCCTCCATGGCAGGATATTTTTAGTCCTTCAGTTAGGAAAACAAATCTGTACACTATATATATATATTTTTAAAAAAGGTCCAGTGCTGAGGGCTGAATAATCTTAATTGTCCTCTGCAGTCTTCTTTTTCTTCTTCTTTTTCTTTTCGGTCTGAGGAGTCTCTGGCGCCTCTCCCTCCTCCTTCACTGGTTCAGCCTCCTCCGCCGGCTCTGGCTCCACGGCCTCGCTCTTTCTCTTCTTCTTCTTCTTGGCGGGCGTGGCCTCCTCCACACCGTTAGTCGTAACCTCTTCTTCTTCCTTGACCTCCTCTTCCACTGCAGCCTGCTTCTTTTTCTTTTTCTTCTTTGCGGGCGTCTCTACCTCAGCTTCTCCATGTTCTCCATTCTCCTGATTAAAGAATAGGCAAGACAAAAAAAAGCAATTAGACCTCTAAAGCTCCCTACCCACAAAAGATCCATAGTTCACACAGATTATGTCCTACTCACTTCAGTGAACAGTCCCACGGTAAGGGGACCGTCAATGGTTCGGAGAAGACTTGCTCTAGCATGTCACATATTGAGACAAGACCATATAAGAGGGTCTAGTCCCAGGTCAAGCCATGCAGTTTTGACGAGGCGGTCGAAATCCGTCGTGATACTTACTGCGACGTTTGCTTCTCCGTTGGTTTTCACTTTCTTGACTTCGACCTCCTCCTCATCGCCCTCGGCAGTGGACAGGGCCTCTAATCTTCTCTTCTCACGCTTCTTTCGCTTCTTCTCCTTCTTCTCAAGCTTGCGTTTGATCTCCGCTGCCACTACTTCAGCCTTCAGGGCAAAATAAATACACGCTCAGTGACTCCGCCCAGTGCAATTTATTACAAGTGAGTTGAGCATGGTCCAAAAATAAAACGCCCCTCTATTGGTGCATTTAGGATGTGATTTTGTCATATAGTGCTGTGTCAGGCTCATTAAATCAGTTTTTGCCTCCATGTTGGAGTCAGGGGAGAAGAGTCATCACTCACAGCACTACGTCATTATAATTCACCATGACTCACCCACTTCATCCTAAGACTCGCATCAATGGAAAAACAGTTAAAAGACCTGCACGTTGCCCTCGACCCAAGACCGCTGACCCACTGACAGTTATAAGGGAGACTTTTGAGGGGTCGGGCTCTGGGTGCCCATTCGTACGCGTTCCCGACACTCACCTCTTTCACAGCCTCTTTCATCACGTCCAGGTTCTTGCGAGGAGCCTCGCCGGTCTCGTAGAAGGCAAGGCGTTCCTCCACCTGGTCTCGCAGTTTGTCTCCGAACACGCTGGTCGGTACCTCTGTGAGATAAGACGACACACGTCAGCGACACAAAATACCTTAACAGGGCACGCTATGCAAGCTGCTCCACAGTTTTGCTCAGGGTTTTCTCTTCTCAACATCCACCCCCTGAGGGGTGAAATACTGTTGACGAAAAATAAGAGCATCACAGCAAGAAGTCTGTGGGCTGGACGCGTAATGGACGTCGTACGTGAAGCCCTATAAGGGTATGGGCGTTCTCCAAAATGTGGGTTATATATCCTAGTACGGAATCCACATCAAACTGCTAGCTGTCCTCAAACAAACTCACCTGAGAAGCAGTCGATGCGTGAAGCGATGGTGCACTTGTTAGCCAGGTAGCGGGAAATACGACCCTTGTTCTTGGCCGCCGCACGGCCGATGAAAGTGGAGTGGAAAATAAGCCCGTACTTCGGGGTGTTTCCTCTGGTCTTGAGGGCCCTGTTTTTTGAACACAAAGGTGATCCTTATACCAAATCAACTAGTCCCTACGTGTTCCAGTTTAAATCTACTGAAACTGTGGCCAGAGGCACAACCAAACGTGCATTTACTCAGATTTTCCAATCCGACAGACAAGAGCCTGTCTAGAAACCGTGCATTTTAACTAAGTTTAGCCTGTGTATGGTGTACTCCGTTGGAAAGTTCCGGAAACACAGTTCTCTTAATTGATCTACCTCTCAAAGCCCACGGCGGCCGCTCAGACTAGGGGGAGCGTGTATTGGGATAGAGAGTGGAATCATTTTAGGGTGAAACACCACCTTCATCATCCACCTCGACTTTGCCCCTGCCCTGCCATCACCGCAGCCGCCCCAACCCCCCGCAGGGAGGGGGAGCCCCAGTACCTGAACAGGGCCTTCTCTGCTCCCAGGATCTGCACGGTGGAAGCTGGGTACTTGGCAAGGTTGGTCAGGCTGCCAGCATGAGAAATGAGACGAGCTCCAACCTAAAATCACATATAAAATGACTTAACGTGATATCCAAACACACGCTGGAGAAAGCAATCAAACTCAAAGAGTTTGATGAAATGATTAACGTGTAATGGCGCAAAACACGACTGTTTGCCGAATACTGTAACACCTGTGGCAAAAAGTCTTACATACCACTTCTCCAATAAGGGCGGCCAGATTGGGGGCGACTTGACTCATCTTGGAACGCAGGTACTCCTGCAGTTCCAGTCTGTAAGCAGCCAGAGACACCACGCGGTTGGAGAAACGTTCGATGTTGATCAGGTCGATTGGCGAGATATCCATACCTGAAATGGGCAGGTTTTGGAAAATTAGGCCGTGCTTGAAAGTGCTGACGGGAAAAAAGTGTTTTGTTGTTTTGTTTTTTTTTTTCACTCGGATGTTCAGTTGAGTGATATGTTGTCATCACTTTGATTCAGTGGATTGACAGATTATGGAAAACATCATAACATCCGAGATAGAACTAAACGTCCTTAGACCCATATTCTCTCAAACTCGCCCAAATGCACCGCTTTTATATTTGTATTTAACACAATGAACCTCAAGCAAGAACCACTTGCATGAAAACATCCATTCTTAAATGGCCTGTGCGAATGATTTGAGAACTTTGCCATCTGCCAATTTTCCCATGTTCAGAATTTTTTCTTGCTTATGTACAAAATAACACAAGTGGTATTCTGTTGCGTAAATCATGTGCAATTAGTCTGCCATCCTCCAACACTAAAAATATATCAGATTCTCTCACAAGAAAACTATGTGAGCTTTAATATAAAAATGTTCTTGTATGGGACCCAATGAAAGCAAGATGCCCTCAGTTAAGACCACGGTGGTCAACTGATTTGCCATTTTAAGTAATGAACAAGTACTCTTATTAGACTCAAGGAATTGGGAAATTTACTGACCCATGGAACTGCGGGAGGCGTCCAAAATGGCCTGGGCTTTGGCGCTGTCCATCACCACCTCCTCTAGAGCCTCCAGGCTCTCCTCAGACAGCTCCTTCCTGTTCCCAATCAGCTTTGCCAGCTGGCAGTAAGTCGAGTTATCGGTCACTATCTTTATCAGCTCTGGGAAATGGTAACCATACCATTCACTGTATACCAGAGAGAGAGAGAGACAGAGAGAGAAATAACATTAGGAGACATACCAAAGGTCAATGTCCATAACCAAAAACCTAAAGTAGTAAAAACGTTAAATAGCTGTATCCCCCTCAGGTGGTGTTCTGTCCAACAGAAGGACTGAGCACCCCCGAAGACGGATTTAATGTCCCTCCTCTTATTATACAGCCAGCACTGGTCAGGGCACTGTCTGCGGTAAGCACTGGGAGGCCTTTGGCTGCCAGTCCAGATTCATTCACTACACATGGGCACTGGATATCAATATGTTCTTCATGGCTTCAAATTCTGTCTCTGCTAGACATAGGTCTGTTAGGATCCACCCATGCAGAGACCACTCTAAACTGCAACTGATTTCCTCACCACTAAAGCACAACACACACGTACCGCACACGCATGGAGAATGTGTTTATATCTTTGTCCAGCTGGTCCAACAGGGCAATGGACTGGATGATCATATTGTCAGCTCTGTTGACATTGAACTTGACCTTGGCTCTGGAGTAACTGTGACCCAACCCCAGCTGGGCCTTGGAAGCAGCCTGAGCTGTGAGACCCTTGACCAGGGAATGGAAGTGTAGACGCACACCTACAACGTCAGACACGTATGAGTAACACTTAAATTAATTAAATAACAGCAGTGTACTAATGGTCTAATGGGCCTGACTGCTCAGATTTTCAGTATTAACCATCAGAAATCAGTATAAATACGTACATCATAACAGATCAGGCCAACTCTCATCTTACCTCAACGTGTGCCACTTCATAACTAAGAGAGTATGCAAACAATACTCCACATTTAATTTCATCACCTCTGATAATCTCTGCCACTACTCCTCCGGTCTGAATGGACAGTCCCAGCTCCTCCTGCAGCGCCGCCCCAATCTTGGCATCTGCCACGCCCAGCACAGCTGCCTTCTTGTTCCCAACAGGCAGATTAGTTTCTAAGAACAGTTTCAAATCTGCATGGACAACACCTGGCAGAGAAAGAGTTCACAAAACTGTGATTAAACACCAGACAAACCCATCCTCTGCCTTACAGTTACTCAACTCAAAGGCCCGGAGGCCTCCCAAATAATGTGTGCTAAACAAGCATGTTGTTAACACTTCTCTTTTTTTGAAGTGGAATCCATGTAGACTAATTGGCTATTAGAAGTCCAGCTCAGAAGTTCAGTTTCATGGTATGTTGTCAACACCCAAATTCAGTGGATTGACAGATTATTGATCCATCATAACATCTGAGCCAGAATCTGAACTATACAACTGTTAACTCATACCTTCTGAAATGGCATTAATGTTCTCCAGCGCTGACTGGGCCGATTTGAAAGGGAAAAAGGCTGCCAGTTTAACAACGCTGTTGAATTTCCCAATGTTTAGGACACTCTCCTCCACCTGAACAGGACAAAAAGTATGTTAACAATTAATTACCAGTTAACTATCATTACAATAGTTTATACCCTTTTTGACCATAATGTCAGCTAAATCAAATGTGTCTACCTTTGTAACCACAGCATAACATACCCTTATGAGCTTGACTTAACTATTTGATGTCAAACAAAAGAGACATCAACACATCAGTACTAAAAACAGACTATTCAATATTTAACATCAATTTCTCGGTTGGCTTTCTGGGTAATTTAAAGGGCCGACAACGTTACAGCGCACAAACTCTATTTCTCAGAATAGTTGTAGGCCTCTTGTGCTCCAACTTCATAAAAACTTACTTGAGGTAACAACATGCCGATCTCCTCCACTTCTTTAACTGCGAAGAGCGCATACCCTGCGGCATGCTCGAACAACACGTGTAACAGCACCTGGAAAGAGAGTAGTTACTGAACCAATGGACCGGGTTTTTCGCAGCATGTATAGCCAACAAAGAGAACCACAAGGTGAAAAAAAAAAATCAACAAAATACCCGTCGCTCAAAGTTCAAACAAAGCAACGATAGCTAACGTCCGGCGCTGATTTGTAGCGGAACAGTTTTAAATTACAGTGCAAGAAACCCCCATCACATACATGTACGACCACGTGTTGAGTCACGGGAGATTCAGCCTAAGCCTCGATACGTATTGACTTTCACTGGTAAGTTGGCCACGACAAAAACACAGCACCCTGATATTTACAGACTTAAAACCTCAAATGCCCAGCTTGTTTTATTGCATAGGCTAGTAAATGAAAGAAGCCAGGAATCTAGAAATGTGTGGCACGTTAGCGCACTTAGCTAGCCTGACTTGCTAACATGCATGAACACCACGTGTTACATACTGCGCGATCAAACTAGTCATAATTAAGACCGCCAAAACTGTTCGTCAGCGGATCATATAAATGATTTCTAACAGGACAGCCAAGTGAATCGACGTTTACATTCGTAATACAAAAATGTGCCGATTATTTCGAGACATTTTTGACCCTGGACGCGGCCTGGTGGGCTTTATGTTTGCAACATTGACGTCTCAGCTGAAGTGTCTGAAAATAAAATAAAATTGGGTATCCTACCAAATATAAATATGAAATATTAGAAGCCTCTACTAATGGAATTATAGCAGTAACCTTTCATAAAAAGCGACAACTAACTAGTTAGCAGCACAGTTGGTGTGCTGTCCAAGTTGCCGCTAACAATCATGGCTAGCTAACGGGTGTCTGCAGTTTAGTACTATTTTTGCCTTTGTGCAAAACCTTAAACATATTTACCGTAAAACTACAACAAAAATCTGTCTTCTAACAGTTAATATATCTAAACTTTACATGCATAACCCTAGGAGCCTTACCATGATTGCAAATCTGGTGCGCCACACACTTAGGTATGTACACTCTCTTGAAGTATTTCACCGGAAAGACAGTGATGTGTCCTCATGTGGCTGCATGACTTAATACTTCCTTTGTATCGCGAGAGTTAGCATGTTGCCAGCCTCTGTTGTCGTCGAGACGTCCATTTGCTGGTGCGCCATCTCTTGAAAGTATTTCGTTACAACAGGCAAGCCTCCATAAAGCCTGCGAGCCGGGATACGAAATAAGCAAGAATAAGAAATGTAGGAGCAGAGGTGTACCTTTCGAAGACGATATTAGATCATACGTACGTGATTTGGTATTTATTTAATTCAAACGTCTTCAAACGTGTAAGGATACATAATTACGTGCATACGCCCCCCTCGCCCTTTCACACACACACACACACACACACACACAAACGTGTGGGGGTTTTTTATACACAAAAGTGTAAACGTATTTATTTAATAGATAGATAGATAGATAGATAGATAGATAGATAGATAGATAGATAGATAGATAAATACTTTATTCGGGCCCCTGGGAAAATTCAGGTGTCCAGTAGCTCACACACTGTAGATTGGAGAGTACACAACAAACAGCAAACGGTACACACCAATATCCAGCAACAACAGACAACAAAACATGTAACAGAGGTAGTACACAACAAAAAAGGTAATGTGAAGCAAAGTAATCCACAGTAATTGGGGCATTATTGCATAGAGACCAGTGAATGATAGTAACTTCAATGGTAACTTTAATAATAATAAATCTATTGTGAACTGATTTAGAGGGCTGATGACCAAGGTTAAGATTTGTGGGGAAAAAAGCTGTATGCAAACACACAGCCAGTGTTTGGCACAAATGTATATATTTGTACAGGAGTGAAATGAAGCACATCTGTTCTGACCTTAAGTTCAACTCATCTTTTATCACAAAACACAATTGCAGTGCCTGAATACATTACCAGGTGCAGGAAATGCATGAAGTGTTAAAGCAGGAAATAGCTACCAGGAGCCCTAAAATAATGGATAAATAATGTTGAAATATCAATGAATGTGGCGTCTGACGCCACAAATTACTGTCCAATGCTATAAATGTTGCCGTTGACAAGGTATTTCAGGAGAGGTTAGAATTTACGACTGTATGCCCTCAGCACAAAGGAGTGGAATGCTAGATATTACAAACACTTACGCACACGTACACACACACACACACACACACACACACACATACACACACACACGCACATACAAACATGTGCAGGACAGACATACGCGCGTGTGTACATGTGCGCGTGTATGCATATACACACCCACACACACACACAGTTCTTACAAGTTTGTGTTGTTCAGCATTGTTTTGTGTCAAAAGCATTATTACTATTTTTACTGCATACATCAGAAAGCTACACAGCCCCTCTAATGGTTCAAATGTAAATCCACATTTGATCTGAAATGGAGTATCACAAAGAAGTTCCTACACTATGTGTTTATGAAAAATAAAGAAACAAAAAACTTTTGTTATTTAATGGACCTGGGAGTTAAGAAGTGATTGCTGAGAATTCCTCACAGTACTCTCTGTTTCCATGGCTAGAGTAGAGAGGCTGATGGAGTTGTGGAGAGACAAACGTCAGAGACAGTAAATGAGAGTGCAGGGTGAGAGGTGGACTCCTATAAAGGCCAAGGCTCTCGGGCCAAGGACAGAGACATAACTCATCCCTGGAAGACTGCAGGCCTGAGGTGACCAGCTCAGCATACACTGACAGCTAGTGAGTACGCCTGTGCCCTTTTCTATCTACCTCGCTGTTCGCTTTTGCACAGCACAAATCAACTGAACTCTCGACTTTTTTGTATATGTTCTTACATTCTGTTTTTCTTCACTTCTGTCAGAATGTCTGTGTTTTACTCATAATGAAATAGTTTCGCACCGTTTGGTAAATAGCTCTTTTCTTCCCCCGCTTATCTGCTTCCTTTGTTTGTTTATCTTTGGACTCCTCTTAACGTCAGTTACTGTGCAACACTGTTTGTCAGATTCTTTATTTTTCTCGAGAAAAACTCACTTTTCTTCCTACTTATAATGCACGTCCAGTCAGGTGTGCAGGTGTGTTGATTCTTCTGTTACTACATACCAGTGCTTTTGTGTGTATGTGAACCTAGGACAAGGCAGAATGACTATGCGAGGAACAGTGGCAGCGTGTATGGTGGTGGTGTGTGTTGTGGCCCTGTTGGCAGAACAGGCTGAGGGACATTTCACTTTCTTCAGTCCTAAAGAGATGAGGGTGATGAAGGTGAGAACTAAAACAGACCGCATTAACCACAACCTGCTCATTATACCACACGCAATGGTCACACAAGCAAACGTTATGCTTCTCTGGTTAGTCAATCAGTGAAAGGAACAATAGACTTAAGGTGGAGAAGCAAGGTTATTTAGAATACACCAGTGTTTATGAGTCACATTTTTTTTTTCAAATAACATAGCCCTTCTGATCTCTTTGCTCTTTGTTTTGGCTGATGTTGACGGGTTTGTGCATAATTGTAGGAGAGAGAAGGGAAGAAGGACGTGGAGCCGCGCTCTGAGGACGGCATGTTTGAGGAGACGTCAGTTTCTCCAATACCAGAAGAAGACAGAAGTGCCTCCCCGGTAACTGAAGTGTGATCACGGCTGTAAACAGGCTATACAGCCTGCATTATAAGTGCTACAAATGAATAACAAAGCAAATCCAGACACTCTCTGATGTCGCTGGAACACAGCAACCAAGAGAAATGAGTCCTGTTTGATGATTTCAAGCAGACATATGTCTCACAAACTCTAAAATTCCTCTTTTTCTCAGGGGCAAACTGTGGAGATAGGGGTCAAATTAACCGCCAAACAGTTGGAGCATGTGGGCCCTGTCTTGGGAGACATGCTACAGAAGGTTCTGAATGAAGCGGAAAAAGGTGAGGAAGAGACACAGGGCCAAGATTTTGTATTTGCGTAAGGCCATGTGCACAACCAAAAAAAAAATTACGAAAGTTGCTATAATGAGTTACAGATCTTTTCGTGAGAAGTCAACTGAGATTAATACGCTGTTTGGGCGTTTATGTGGGAGCTCTGTTGTGGGCAGGAATTGCAAAAGAGGGGATGAAGGGCGCATAAATGAGCAGACATCATGCCACTAAATCAATTCGCACATTGGAAAGACATCTGCTAATAGCCACTTACTAAAGTAGTTATCAAATGAAGATGACGACATCGCCGTATTGTACAGATCAAAACGAAGTTGAAAGAATGTTGCCAACATGTTAGGCTCTTTTCTTCTTTTCATATCCAGGACAGAGAAACACCAGTGTTAGCTTTTTCTCAACTGAACTAGGTAGATAGATAACTCGCAAGAGAGCGGTTCAGAGAGACGAGTTGTTTTTGCGCACTCACTTATTGCGCCAAACATATCATAACAAAACATGGAAAGCACACGGTGCGCAATAAAATCACTGCTATTGTGGTGCAAACACATCGACTTTTAGATGGAATTTCTTTTTAAACGTAAACAGATTCGCTTCGCTTAGATTCGCTTGGTTCCACCAGTTTGCGATTTGGGCTAAACTATCAGAAATAAATACGTAATTGTGAAAGGCGTGCCGCTTATTGAATAGGAATTGCCGATTGACTATTAGTTGATAAACTGCAGATAAGAAACTGCTCGCTCGTTGCTGTTATTTTTCTCCGCCGGTAAAACCGGCCTTTAGTGCACATTTAAGAAACACACACATATGCACGTCCACACAAAACTACACACAAGCACATGTAGAATGAAGGGCTTGATTTAAGAACTTTAAGAACTTTTAATTTGTTTGTTTTCTCCTTAGCTGACGAATAACACCTAACAGCGTCCCAGTTTTGGACAAACTCCGCTGCAGACCTTCCAGGCAGTTGCAAGCATGAACGTTTAGACATGTTTCAGAAATGTATGAATAAAATTAAATTATAATTTCAATAAATTTAAGTTTTATGTCATTCTTGAACGTTTTCATTACGTTTTGTGTTCACTACAGTGTGCAGTAGAGGGTCATTTTACCTTTTCAATAATCCCTGTCCCCGAGAAGAAAAACCTCCAGATGGCAGTGTATCCATGAGATGTCAAGTGTTTTTGTGACATGGTTGATTACACTAGATTATTGCTGCTGTCCTATACAACTGCACTTAGTTGCATATGACAGCAGCAATCAAGTGTAAGTATGGCAACAATAAACATTCTCACAACAAATAACATGGACCACATTTTAAAGGAAGAAGAAGAACTACTTTATTGATCCCTGTGGGGAATTTCATCCTCTGCATTTGACCCATCCTATACACACACGCCAGGAGCAGTGAGCAGCTACAGCACAGCGCCCGGGGACCAACTCCAGTTCCTTTTTGCCAGTGCCTTAGTCAAGGCCACTGACAGGAGTATTAACATGCAAACTCCACACAGAAAGGACCCGGGATCCATCTACGGTGAGGGTACAGCGCTACCAACTGAACCACCGTGTGTGAGGTGTTAACACATTTTAATAGTACAATGGAGAACATGTGTTTTATGAATCATCAGCGGCGTTTCATAACTTTTGATAAAGCGGATAGATAGATAACTGAGTGGGCAAAACAGGTCGGGAATATTCTCGTTTAAGAATCGACTGTTTTGCATTGGGTTAAAGTTTAGCTGTCAGTCTCTCACAGAACTCAAAGTCCTTGGTTGCAAGGGCAGGATCTCGGGCGAGAGGAGAAGGTAGCGCGATAAAGCAATCGCTGTCAAAGTATTTCCCAGTGATTCCCTCCGTCTCCTCTGCGACTGCACAGTAAATCGCAGAGACAGCTCCTTCTTCAGGGGTCTGTGTGGTGGTAGGAATATTCACAAGAAAAGAAACGGAGACTGAGAAGTCATCAACAAATACTTGCGAGCATGTTCATTGTGCATTTTAGTGTATGGAAATAGCACAAAGTTCTTTTTAAATTTAAATAATTGCTTTAACCCCTGCCCGAACTCCAAAGTTATAATAGGAAAAGCAATAAAAGTATACATTCAGATAACAAGTCTACTGTCTACTCTGCAGGCTTTAAGTTTATAGGTCTGAGTTTCTGCCATCCTCAAACATATACGGTTTTTGCATTACCCACTCCCCAGATCAGACCCCTTAGTAAAGAGTCTGTGATAGTTTTCTACTTCTTCTGGGCTAAGAGAACTCCCTACAACAACAACAACAATAACAACAACAACAACAACAACAACAACAAAAACTTCTGCTTGTGTTTTGTTTAATTGAAATTTGAGTGGAACTTCTGGTTAGGCTCTAAAGTGCCATGTATTGTGCCTCAAGCTCTAACCAACATTGATATACTGTTGTTGGCATTTGGATTTGGAATGTGCAGTAAAATAAGCCAACTGTCATTTTCTAACAAAACAGATTATGAAATCCACACCATTTAGAAAATTCCAACTGTTGTGAACAACCTCAATAAACTAAGAGTAGTATTTGAAACAGAAGTGTAACTGCACCATTAAAGACATAACATTCATTTATTTTTCATGCTTAATAGATTTTCCTCTCACACTGATAATGTTACCTTGAAGAAGAAAAATCCCACACAGCTGAAGAGAAACCTGACGAGCCAGCTATAATTTCGCATTACTTCTGTCATTACTACTCCTGGATGAAGAGAATTTGCTGTTACACCTAAACCAGAAACAAACACACACACACACAAACACACACACACACACACACACACACACACACACACACACACACACACACAAACAGATTACTTATTGAGATAATATATACAATACTTTCATTTTCCTTTCTGAGAAGTTTACTCCAAATATACTGAATGAATATTGCACAGTGAGCTGTAAGGGAGCTGGAGAACATCTGCTCAGCAGTCTCTGTGAGTCAGACTCATCTGTTTATTGTTTCATGTTCATTTCACCCTGCGCATGGTTCAGAAAGTATAGCCTGGAAAACTCATTTGATCTCCATTTCTCTAGAAACGGGCAAACTGTTGTTCATTCCATTTAATAAGGAAAATGTTAAAGTTAAATCTGATGTTGTGCGATATGAATGTATACTAAAGACAAGACTGAAAAAAAGACAGATCAATCAAAATACCGCCTTTCATTGTAGAGTGGAAAGTTCAATATATCAAGAAAACATCCCAGCAATGCCCACAAACGTAAGAATGGGAGATTGGTGTAGCTGAGCTGCGTGATGGCATGACTACCTGTGTTCTGTAGCCTGCGTGCTAACTCATTGGTGCAGAGGATGTTGTGAAGCTTGGTGTGGTTGTAGACAGTGTCCATTTTGTAACTGAGGTTTTCGCCATGGAAGTGAGAGAAATCAACCTTCCCTCTCCAGTGGTTAACAGAGGCCACGTTCACAATACGAGATGGAGCTGAGCGTTTCAGCAGATCTGAAGAAGGACAGAGCAAAATCAGCATTGTCCAATCACTGGACATCACCTCTCAGTGACGGGCAACTGTGAGGTTAGTATGATAGCGTTAATGTGAATATGTTGGAATAGCCGAAGTGGTTAAACATAGAGTAATGTCTGACCCAGAAGTAGATTGGTGAGCAGGAAGGGTCCAACATGATTGGTGGCAAATGAAACCTCTATTCCATCTGCAGTGAGTGCTCTAGGAAGACCTGTACAATAAACAAACTCATTATGAACATTTAATGAGAGAGAGAGAGAGAGAGAGAGAGAGAGAGAGAGAGAGAGAATGAGAACATATATGAACAGGGCACCTGAGGCCCCAGCATTGTTGACCAGTATGTGAAGCTGCTTCTCCTCTTGTAAGATTTGGGCGGCGAACTTTCTGACCGAATCCAGTGAGGAGGTGTCCAGCAGTTTCAGATGCACATCATCGTTGCCACTGAGCCTCCTGATTTCCTGCAACGCTGCATTCCCCCGGGCCTCACTGCGACATGCAAGAATCACCCGTGCGCCACGACGAGCAAAGTCCAGGGCAATGAACTTACCTATCCCTGAAAAAGACAAATAAAAGTATTCAAAGAATGGGTGAGGGGAGAGAGAGAGAGAGAGAGAGAGAGAGAGAGGAAAAAGAAAAAGGAATGGGTGAGATAAAGAAGGAATATCAGCCATGTTTGACAGTTGGACAATTGCAAAAGAATGAGGATAAAATAAAGAATAAAAATGTAAAAAGAAAAAAATAATAATAAAAAAGAAGGAATTTGCAACAAATTAATCCTTCATACAAACAACAGTTATAGTGATGTTTTCAAACATATAAAGATCAAAGCTGTTTTTATCAGCAAAACGTAACTGTGCATGTATAAAAATAGGATTAAGCATATGGTAACAGTTACGGGATGGCTTCTATCCCAGTAAGTGAGATACTTTTTCCAAGTATTTGGTTTAAGCGAGACCAAATGGTGGAGCTCCTCCGTAAATAATGACATGACTTTGATTTGTTCTTCTGCCAAAGTTTGAAGAAATTTAAGGAGCTGTCTGCAACTTCCCCTCATGTTGGAAGTAGTCATTCCATCAGATTGCCCAATTAGAGTGAATGTGTCGACTCTGTTTTTTGTTTTCTGTTAATAATTACAGTAAAAATTCTACACGAATTACATTAAAGGACAAAGTACAAATAATAAACCTCTCTACAATAGTGTTCACTACAATTATAAATCGAAATTGTTTAATTTTTAAATAGGACCTCAGCGCAGGTCGTAGGGAGCATATATTCAGCCGCTCTGTTATTTACAACTCAGCTCCAAAGAGACCATATAGATATGGAGACAAGTGGCAAAACTTAATAGTTTGTACCAGATCATACTGTCAGATGTCTGACTCATGTAGACTAAAGACTATGAAATGCGTCTGTACTTACCTGTGTTCGCTCCAGTAACAATTGCCGTTTTGCCGTTCAACCGCACAGTGCACGCACGCGGATCCCAAGGACCTCGCCTTTGAGATCGAACAATAATACTCAAAATCACTGTGGAAACCATCCATAGTGGATGCGAAATTATGTCGATCCACTCCCAGGACATTTATAGAGTTAATGTAATTACAACGAAAATTATATGTACTTTATAACTGACAAGAAAAATCAACGAGAACGCATCTCAAGAGGCGAGCGAAATTTACACACAACCTCGAGCGACCATCTGCAGACTGCAGTTCAGCAACTGTTCAAATTTCAAGGCTATGCCCCTATACAAAGGAAACATGCTCCGCAAGTTCCGTGCACATTACGTAGAGCCTACACAGTTCAGTTCTTACTTTGTTGCGTATGAATAGACAATGGTCTTTCTTAATAGAACAATCTGTGGTTTAAGTATAGTCCTTTAGTATAACATATCCGCTAGTTGCATAGCTTAAAGACTGACATTTTTTTAAAGGAAAGGATGTGCATTACTACTATGTGTTATTACTATTATTTATTATTTATTATCCGTTTTGAACGACGCTGTCAAAGTAATGAACTTAAACAAGTCGAGACCGCTGAATCCACGCCCGTTCCGCTAGTTATGTGATCCAGCCATGGGATCTGAACACACTGAACTCCCTCTCCATACTGAAGTCCGCTAGCTTTTGAGGGACAAGTACTGAATAAGCTGTTCGAGCTGCGAAATGAGATATGTTGCGTTTTGTCAGACAATGCGTCTCCTCTTACCACCTTCACAATCATTGGATTGCCAAACTAGCATACCTAGCAGATATTTTTTACTAATTTGAACGATTTGAATGTCGGTCTGCAAGGCAGGGACGCTACGATTTTGAAACTGTGTGACCGAGTCAGTGGTTTTCTCAAGAAAGCGGAGATGCATCATGATAATGTGTTCCTCGCAGTTGAGGATATGGAGAGAGACACGGTAAAAACCATCTTGGATGGACACTTCACTGACGTGTCTTCCAGTTTGAAATCATACTTGCCTGATGTTAGAGAGAAGCCTGAGCAACTGGATTGGGTCAGATACCCATTTACAGATTGCCAAAACAACCGTGGCACGCTATCTGTTCACTTGAGGGAGAAGCTATTGGATGTATCCACAGAACATAGGTTGCAGGCTAGTTTTGAAAACTGTTCCCTGACATTGTTTTGGGTGTTTGTGAGGGGAAAGCACCTTTTGTCCCAATACTGACTTGCAGGGTGGAGTTCTGTTAGTAACATAGTTGCCAGAACTTTTGAAGACATTAATAAATTAAATTATTTATTAATGTCTGCAAGACATTAAGGGTGGTGTAGTAGGTAGCGCTGTCGCCTCACAGCAAGAAGGTCCCAGGATTGATTCTGTGTTGAGTTTGCATGTTCTCCCCGTGTCTGCGTTGTTTTTCCTCCGGGGGCTCTGGTTTCCTCCCACAGTCCAAAGACATGCAGGTTAGGCAAATTGGAGACGCTAAACTGCCCCTTGGTGTTAGTGTGTTTGTCTGTGTGTCTGCCCTGCGATGGACTGGCAACCTATCCAGGGTGTTTCCCCACCTTTCGCCCTATAAGCGCTGGGATAGGCTCCAGCACCCCCCGTGACCCTAGTTAGTATAAGTGGCTTTGAAAATGAGTGAGTGAGAGTGTTGTCGACTTTAATGGTTTTTATTCATTATTTTGAACCCAACGCGCCCTCAGCTGAAAACTGGACACAGCAAAAACTGTCAATTTAGGAACACTGTGACAAATTTCAAGCTAAATGAAGCATAGGATGCACATAAGGTTTGTGTGATATTATAACATGCTTTCCATTAATAGGTGAAATATGATATTTTTGAAGATAACCAAATTTCTCAATTAAATTTTGAAACAGCTGACGATCAATCAGATAGGCCTAATTGTCTATCACCTGGATTACGTCATTCTTCGTTTTAGGGTTTTCCACACTGATTTCATCATTTGATAGTGAGTGTGGGCTCATGGAGCACACAGGGGTGTTGGGTGAAATATGGAATGGCATGAAAAATGGAACAGGTGCAACTCATGACACATCTTTACTGGAAATATGTCAAACTTCATGACAAATGTTAAAGTATATGTTAGTGATGGTCAGAACATTTAGGCCTACACTCAGAGCTAATCTTATTATTGATAAAAAAATAATAATGCTTGCATTTAAACAATTTAATAGTATTATTTTAAAATATTTTTAAAATGTAACATATAAAATATTTAAAACATTTAAAAAAGTACTTATTAAAGAGTTTGAACATCATTTACATGTGTAGTCAGAAATGAAAATGCTATGAGGTGATGTACTTATAACACAATTCTAATCTGTGCACCCTGGCTCGATAAATATATCAGAAACAACAGGGATGGTAGGAGATGTATTTAAGTATCAGTATGAGCAAATTTATCGTTCACTCACTCACTCATTATGTAAGGCATTTATCCTAATTAGGGTTGCGGAGGGTGCTGGGGCCTATCCCAGCATTCATTGGGCAAAAGGCAGGGAAACACTCTGGATGGGTCGCCTGTCCATTGCAGGGCAGACACACAGACAAACACCTTCATGCACTCATTCACATCTGGGGCAATTTTCTTTGGATTGTGGGAGGAAACCCGGAGCTCCTGGAGGAAACCCTCGCAGACACAGGGAGAACATGCAAACTCCACACAGAAAGGACCCTGGCCACCCGGCCGGGAGTCAAACTCGAGATAGAATCTTGCTGTGAGGCGACAGCGCTACCCGTTGTGCCACTGTGCGCCCCACTTTAGAGTCAGCAAAGCCCTAAAGCTAAGTAAAAAAACAACTGCCTTCAACTGCGTTGATAACAAATGGCTTGTATTTTTTTCTGTTTTGCTCAGTATCTTTTAAAGCCACCTTTATAATGACACACTTATGAACTTACCTAACATACTCATTGTAAGATAACAGGACGGCCTTTAAACGAATCATTAACCGTGCTTATTGCTGCACCTCTTATCCCATTATCTTATTGTCTTCTCAGGAAGAGTCCTTGCACTCACTCACCATAGGTCAGATTGTTTCAGATATGATTATCTGTTTTAAAGTGTGGCTAGGAGCTCTGTCAGGTATAACGCTGGATATGATTCTAGGAACAGTATCCAGTGTTAGGGCTTCAGTTTATACCTGACCATCCGGTTTTTGGTCTTGTTGTTGTTTTTCTGGTCTTTGGGTTATGTTTTGGCATTTAACAATGATTTGTACTGACATTAGGCCAGTAGAAGCTGCAGCTGATAGAAAGATAGATGAAGCAGGGCATGCTCTGTTCTCAACTACTGATTATCATTATCAGGAATTTGTGTCAACACTTTTTATGATGCATCAACCTGTGCGCTGTTTTTATTGTTTATTGTGCATTCTAAGAGTGGAATTGATCTGTGTATCAATTCAGGGCGATATTATCTGCTACAATGGATAAGTCATCAAATTCAAGTGATACACGTTAGTGTCACAATGTCTGAAAAACAGACACACATGCACATCGGCACGCATGCACACGTGAGCACACACACACACACACACACACACACAAACAAACACACAACATGAACAATATTTTCTGATGCGTAAGTTGTAAGATAAAATTTGAAGTCTCCTTTGTGGAATGTGCTAGGTTTCTAAAAAATGCAGACTTCAGGCATGATCAGTCTTTCCAATCTTTATTACATTCGCATGGGCGAGTACAACTTACAGAGTAAAGAAGAGTCACACATGGAGGAGAGAGACTTCCCTTTTATACCATAGAGAAAGCAACTTTGCAAGTCAGTCACATATCCAAGGACAAGTTACTTTACCATGTTTATCCAACAGTCTTGAGCATCCCGGTTCTCTCTTCCTGTCACGTACACCAGTTACACTAATTGCCAGCATTTAGCAGGATCTTTTCTTACAGTGCGGGGGTGTCATTACAACTCTTTATTCAACATCAGAACCTTTATACATTTCTTAATATAGCACTTGCAATGGTTCTAAAATTATTGCTTCCTCTCCCGGTAATTTTCCACTTTCCTCTAAACTTGTAACAACGAAACATTTGGATACATCGAATACACAGCTAAATACATGTTAAAATATTTTCCACAAAATAATCATTGCACAGGCAAAATGGATGTTAAATGTATATCTGGATACTAAAGGTGCTATCCAATTACCTTATGCAAATCATGTTAAACCATACATGCTCCAAAACAAAACAAAACAAAACAAAACAAAACAATGGCCTTTCCTGACAATAATGACTCAAAGTCTGACTTTAACTCACTTTTACAAAAAAAGAACGATTACTGTAAGAAAAAGTAAATTAAGTCGGTAAGTTAAATACATTTGTTAAGGTGATGTGACAGGACACTTGTCTCTAACAATAACTACAAAAGATTACCACATATTTTACAAAGATTTTGGTATTTTGGCGTGAATCTTCTTGCTTTTGTTTGCTAATGAAATCTTTTAATCATCTTCAATTGGTCGGTAGCATTCAGAATAAAAGTTAATGATGAAAAGATGATGAAAACTCAAAGAGGGTCTCAAGGGTCAAACAAGTCTCATTTCATGTTGTAGTGCATGCTTTACGCCTGATTATTACATCATGGGAACACAGCAAAATCATATAATTTTATCTGTAGGACAGCACGCAGATGTGATATGATTGCTGAAAGTTGAGTTATCACATGGTTGTAAGAAACAATTCCAAAGTTTAATTGCTTGAAGATAGAATCTGTTAGATCAAACACTCATGAACTGACTTTCCCTCTCAGCCAAGCTCTCTTGCCCCTCTAAAGACATAGGTCAATTACAAAGGGTGTGAGAGAAAGGGGAGGGACAAAAGTAGGGGACATATAAGGGGACATGACACATGACTGACCACACTGAGGAGTGAAAACACTGACAGACTAACACAGAGACAGTGGTGTAACAACTCCCAATATATTGTTCGCTCCAGGTTTTAGATCTACTGCTCCCCAAATTTTCACTCTTTTAATCGACAACTCTCAACAGCCCTCTTAAAGGCCTTTTCATTTGAGTGTGATTCTAAAAGGTTAAAAAAGGGTCAGACGTTAAAGAAGAGACTGTGCAACACAGGAAAATGAAAGATTCACTGAGCAAGTTGGAGGACGGAAGAGTTCAAGATCACATGACGGTTAGGACCAGATCCATGTTCTCCATTAAGAGACAATGTATTCGTGTGGCTCTTGCTGAAACTCTCAGCACATTTGTCATGATGGTGAGTGTCATAAAACTCTTTAACAATGTATTAATCTACTAACTGACTTCTCTGGAGCAAAGTTTCGGTTTTACAATTTTTTTTTAGAATTTGTGAATCATGACTCAGACTCCCTCTTACATTGGAATACAGTTAGACCAATCATCTCCTGCTGTTAGTTGCTGTCACTAATTTTGGTCGGATGATTCAAGCATGTAGCCGTAGGAAATTCTCAGGAAAATTGCACACTATGGAGATCCCCTCCTTTAATGATTCTAGATTCTCACGCATGATCTGATAAGCCACACATAACCATTCTCCCATACCTTACTTCCCATGCACATATACACACACACACACACACACACACACACGCACGTACGCACATGCATACTTTTGAGAGAGTGGTCAATGGCTAAAATGTGTCTCTTGATAGTCACATGCATCCCACCTGCTATGTAAATCCTATTATTAGTATCACACTGTGATTTCCAAGCTCCACACAAATATCATTGTTTCCTTAATCACATGGACAGAAAGCAATTTGTCTAAAGTGTTTTAAAGTAGATTCCTGTGCCTTACTTTATCAATGAATTTACTTCTTTAGGAAATCTGTTTTGTTTTGTTGGAATATATCATAAATACATAAAATATATATCTTCAGTACTGCTTGTATATCCTGACTACTACTTGAAAATTCTTGTTTTTAAACTCTGTTTAGATGTGTGAAAACAAGTTTGCATTTATCTGGTTTAGCATCTGTTCTTGATTACCTGAACTACCTGTTCTGCTGTGTGAATGTGTGCTTTTTAGCTTTTTGGGCTTGGTTCTGTAGCTCAGGTGGAAACGGGAGACGGGAAGTTCGGCGAGTACCTGAGCATTAACCTTGGTTTTGGCTTTGGTGTTGCTATGGGTGCTCATGTAGGTGGGAAAGTGTCAGGTAATATAAGAGCCCCTTTTTCTCAATGACATCCTGTTAATTCTCTTCACTGATCCTTTTATGCATGTAAAGGGGCACAGGCCAAATGAAGAACGTAATATCACTTTTTTCCTCCCTGTCTTAGGTGCCCACATGAATGCGGCTGTGTCTTTCACCATGTGTGTGTTTGGCCGTTTGGCCTGGAAAATGCTCCCGCTGTATGTGATCACACAGTTTATCGGTTCTTTCTTGGCGGCTGGAACTGTCTTTTTTGTCTACTATGGTAAGAGATTACCAATATTCAGTCAAGTGACAGACCAAGTCTTTTTTTATTATTTGTTCTATCACTGTAGTGTTCCATTTGACTTAAGATGAGATCTTTAAAACGCCTGCGAGTTGATTTTTTTTGTGATTTTTTTTTTTTCTTTTGTCACAGATGCTCTCATGAACTACAGCGGGGGTAATTTAACTGTGTCTGGCCCCAAGGCAACAGCTGCAATCTTTGCCACCTACCCAGCACCCTACATCTCAATAAGTACTGGTTTCTTGGACCAGGTGAGAAAACCATCCCAGCGCTGACAAGCACGCAAAGCAGTAAAATACAATAATTACCTGCTATTACAGGTAGGCTTGATGTATCTTTGGAGCCCTTGTGGTTGTTAAAGTCAACAAAACTGGATGAGTCCTATCTATCTCTGTCTCAGGTTGTTGGCACTGCTATACTACTGCTGTGTCTTCTGGCTCTGGCGGACAAACGAAACCAGCCTGCTCCCCCTGGTGGTGAGTCTGTGGTCACTGGGCTTCTGGTACTGGTGATTGGAATCTCTTTTGGCAGCAACAGTGGCTATGCCATAAACCCGACAAGAGACCTAGGCCCAAGAGTCTTCACTGCTCTGGCTGGATGGGGGCTTGATGTGTTCCGGTATGTGATCACGTTTACGCATAGCGATGTAAATGCATGCACGGCTGTAGCACGTAATATTACATTTGTTCTGACTATTAGTTTGTTAATTTATATCCTGGTCATTTGCAAAAACATATGTTATTCTGGCCTTCGTAAGAGACGTAAATGGCCTGATGTAATAATTTTCCTCTTACTCCCACCATAAAAAACAGAAAAACAGGAGCATTTCGGTTTAATTTACTATCATAGTGAACCGTTTTGTGAACAGCATTACCAAATGTAAATCAGCATTGTACACCATCATCACATATTCATTATTACTGCGAGTAAAAGTGATCTTCGGGAATGAACTAGCCTGAAGGACACACAGATGGCATGAGTACCACATTTTGGTATAAAGACGAAACTGAGATCAAGTGAGTCTTTAACATTTTAATTAAAAAAAATGCTCTTCTCTCACCAGGGCAGGAAATAGTTGGTGGTGGGTCCCTTTATTGGCCCCCTTAGTAGGGGGAGTAACTGGGGCTCTCATTTATACGGCATTTGTCGAGTTTCATCACCCTCCGTGCAGAGAAGACAGAGAGAATGATGACAGAGAATGTAATGGAGAGGAGCCGTTTCAGCAAAGCATCGCGGAGTTCTGACCCACAGATCCAAACGGCACCACCGAAGTGGGACTAGAGAGGGGTGAGGACAGAGTTAAGTAAGATAATTCTTGCAAGTCAGAGTCTTGTCTGTTACAAGACACGGGTATACTACCACCTGTGACTTCAAATGGACCAAATTGGTTCCATCCAGTCCTTCCTGAAAATAGCTCATGGGAGAAGCAGCAGCTGCTACTTTCATCCTGTGTGAGCTGGGTAAGCACTAAAGGACTGAAATTCATGAACTGTCTGCACAGTGTAGTGAAGAAAAAAGACCAAAAGCAGAGACATTGTGGCATTGGAGCAGCTCGTGGATCCGTCTAAATCAACAAACAAAAGATAACACGACACTGCAGCAAACAAATGGGCATTTGCTACAAATGAATGGCCAGCTACTCTAAGCAGAAGACTAAAGCTTTTTTTTGGTCTGCAAAGTAATGGAGTATGGTGGAGTGGTATGAGATGCCTCAAGCCATGAAAACAACTACCACGAGGAGACCACGGTCAGATTTCAGGCCGTCTTTAATAAATATATATACACTTTAAGCCACACGGAGACAATGACGAGAAAAACAATGAGTAAACACGATAGATTAAAGAGCTCTCCGAGCAAATGAGAGGGAAGACTTGTCTGGGCCAACGGCCTGAGGCAACGCGCTGCTCTCAAACCCAACAACACTCCACCATCCCCAGATGTTCATCGTCTAGTCACGCTGTGTCTTCCAGAGCTTGTCTGGACCTTGCCTCCACCACCTCCGCTTGTTGTCTGGGCAGGCTGCTTTTTCTTCTGCGTCGGAGGCTTGGCTTTCCCGCCGAAAGCCCTGGCTGGATCGAGTTTATTGAGGAACAGCTCACTGGCTGGCTCAAGATGAGGCTCTGCGTGGAACGTTAAAGGCTGATAGAGAGAGGCCCATTGCTGCTTGATCACAGAAAAAAAAAGAATTCAATGACTATAGTGCTTTGAAAAACAAACTGAGATTATATGCAACTAATACAAGAAGGTTTTAAGTGTCATCACCTGACAAACACATCACTTTATTGATAATTGACTGTCATACAGGTTCTGATCAAATTCCACAGATGATGCATAAATGTTACTTGCAGGGAAACAAGATAAAATCAGAGAGACTACTTCTTATCGCGACAATAAAAATATTGGATTATATTTTTTACTGGGTTTAAAAAATATATATATATTGGATTTTATATAAGACTAAACTCTTGTTTGTGACAAATGAAATAAATGTGGCAATAAGTTTTTATCTCTTGACCAATAAAATTCAATTAAGATAAAGAAATTCCCTGGGCTATTTTTATATCCTTTAAAATCTCAAAAGAATTTGTCATCATTTTGAAAAAAAAAAAAAGAATCAGATTGTGTAAACAGAATGAATGTGTTATTACCTTTGCCTGAGGGCTGGGCCCGTAATGGGTAAATGCATAATGCCACTCAGGCAGACCCAAGTGGGTAATCATGAGCCGATAGTATGCAGTGAAAGAGGAAGTGAGATAATGCCAACACAGGGAGCGGTCTAGAAACCATATCTTGCTCTGCTGGGCCACCTCACCTAGAAATTCACAAGAAAATCATTTCATTTGCCCTGAGATACCAAGACTGCTGCTCTGCTCTAGTTCATGGTCATTATATTAAGCACATTATATATTTTGCAAAGCGTGTATACAGCAGTGAGGCCACCTGGTGAACAGTTCTGGTAAACGAGACAGACTTTGCCGTTTCCATTGCAGGGATCCAACTCAAACACGCGACTGCGGGAATCAAAGTTGGGCTTCTCTTGACTCTCTGTTTCCGAGAAACATCACAGATTAGTTTCTTCATTTACATGAATAAAATAGTACCCCCTCCCCCAAAAAAATTTACTAGACAAACCACAAAAAGAAAAACATCCTGCATCACTCATTTCTCTGGAACCCACCGTCTGAGTCATTGTCGGAGTCAAGGTCAGCTAGCGTTGGTGCATTTGGAAGGGAGAACACAGTTGACTGAACCAAAGGGCGGAGCCTGGCCACACTGTTAATTACCATTTGGCCCACAGGTACTGACTCATCTGTTACACAGAATTACAAAAAAAATGCACTGTTATGTCTCCTGTTTTAATGTATCACCTATTATATCTCTATGAAAGGGAGTCTTGTAAAACAGTCTGAATTTGATTTATAGTGACCTAATCTACATGCAGTTAGTGTTAGGGAAACTGACTCTCTAGTTTGGAGCTCCAGGTGAGAGTGAAGCCATCTGTTGTGAGGTAGAAGTCTCTCAGATCCTCTGGTAAAACACAGCTGTTTTTCTAATGGACATGTGGAGAAAAAAAGACCGCTGTAAAGGCAACATATTCTCACTGCAAGAGCACGTATTCATAAAGCTTTTCCCTGCTCACCTGTTCCCAAGACAAGAGGCATCGTTTCTCCGCAGGTTCTCTCTCCACGAACCGTACATCCTGAACGCCAGGGAGACTCTCTGCCGACAGGTAACACGCATAACAAAACTGTAATGTAACATGCATTAAAATCCTAACTTCAAAAGCATGAGCTGCATCGTCAAGTAAATTGTGGAGCCAGGATCTGACACTGGCTGCTCAAGTTAAGGTGGAGCATCGCACCAAAAGTGCCTGCACCTCGACAAGTGATTTTCATATGCAGTTATCGTATTGTGCTACATAGCAAAGTACATTTCTCATGCTGCAGTTGATGCAACCTACAAAGAGATTGTCAACTCCACAGCCAAGCACAGGGCACACTGAGCTGCTGACAATGCAAAGATATGTTTTCTCACCTAGAATTCGCGTGACACCAAGTGTTAACCTTTCCACAAACCCTTTGTAAGATTTGTCATCCCTTGGCTCGTCCATTGCATAATAAAGGCTATATAAACACGTGTATAAAAAATATAATTCACAGCATTTCTCCGACCAGGAGGATCTGTGAACTCAGCAACAGTACGGAACTTCCTTAGCTCCCAATCAGGGAATCATATTTAAAAATAAGAGTTCAAACAGTGAGCAGGGCGAAGAGAGCGCGAACGAACGAGCGAGCGAGTGAGAACTTGAATGAATGGGTGAAATAAAGAATTTGTTTATCAGCAAAAATAACAGTACATATGTAAGAGCAGGGTTCAGGTTTAGGATTAAGAGTGGACTATTGTTTCTATATACAGTCTACTGTACAGAATCATTTAATCGTTGCTCCCTTAGGAAATGTTCTTTAACTTTTAAAAAAATGTTTTCAAACGGCTTTGAAATAACCGTAATTTTAATGCATTCAGATTTATGGTTATGGCTAATCCAACACAGTAATGCTCATTCAGGACTTTAATTCGTTAAATAAGGTGGAAATTGGATTTTCGAGCATATTTGGAGTGAAGTTTGTGAGATGAAGTGAAGGTGAAGACTGAGATGACTTAATTGCTTAAAACGAGAAGTGTGACCAGCAGCTCATCTTCTTGATTTTCTTTGTTTAACAATCCGCCAAAAGTCCTTTTTCGCAGCCCAATGCTTGGCAACATCGTGTCGCGTCGCTGATGAGACTTTTACTATATGGTCGCGAATACGTCACTTCTGGTTATTACTGTTGCTTACTATCGCTTGTTGGGAGGAACTGTCATTCAAAGACGCCTGTACAAGTGGCGGTTGTTTCACTATGGCGACAGTTGCTCGGGATAGAAACAATCCCGGGATTTTCTGGATTAATGACAGTATCCTTGCATTATTTCATATATGACGTTTAGCAGTTTTTTTTTCTGTAATTTTGCACGTGAGCAATTTGGTCAACTACAGGCTGTAGTCTATTGTGGCTGAGACCGGGAGCAACAACGTTACTCTTATGACCAACTGAGTATGGTTAATTGCTGAGGCAGAGTTTGCCAAAGTCGCAGGATGGGCTTGCTAATTATTTTATACCTCATTGGTAAAATTAAATGAGTCTAGGTTATTGTTGTCTATATTCACTGACGTAACTGATTAAAGTTAGCTTCATTGGCGGAACCTTTCTCTTTTGTAAAACAAATCTTTCTCGGATAACAAATGGTGTGTATCTTGAAGTTAACAAACCTGAGGTGGAAATTAGCCACTCTGTCTAAGTTCGTTGTCTGTGTAGCTAAAGTTAAATAAGTATATATTGGGTAAAGTTAAACAAGGCATAGCCAACTATTAGTAATTAAGTTAGCCAGCTGATATCAGCGGATTAAAACAAACGTTAAGGTAAACAGGCGGCGTTGAATAATCCTCTGAGTTCGAACAATTGTAATGGACATTTCATAATATCCTGTTGCTTGCTGTACTCAGACAGCTGACAGACCGATATGTTGCTTAACACGCATCAGCGTCAGATGAAGACCAATCGACGGTGTATGTTCCAGGTGAGACACGGACATTGAAAAGTGTTGAATAAAAAGTGTTTCACCAGTGGATCGGTTTCTGTTTGGAGAATAATATACGTTTTTAGAGGGCTACTATTGCCAAACACAAGTGTCAGCTGCATGTAATGCTCTCTCATCTCTTGCAGGAGTGAGCAGAAAAATGGGACCGAAGTTTAGATCTTGCAGCAGTGGCGACACAAAACTCAAAGGCAGAGCCGTGTTTAACGGTGAGGGAAAGGTCAGAAAGAAGTCACTGTCTCTCCATTCTGTGGAATCAGTACGAAACGCAGCTCAATCACAGAAAACTCCTACATCTGTTGCCAAAACCAGAAGCCCCACTCTTTCCTCTGAGCCTCCTCTTACTTCCCTAACCACACTACAGGTAACAACAATCTCTTAACATTCTCCACACTCTGTTAAAAATAAGGGAAAACTGCAGCACTTTGACAGATGTGTTTTTTAGGCTCTTTAACAACATAGTCAAACTCATTAGTGATTACAGTGAAGGTGAAGTATTACAAATAATACATTTTTATTTATATTTAATCACTGTTTATTTGAGGATGAACTGATGCTGCCGTGTCACCACTTTATTTTTTTAAAGAGAAAATATAGCCCTGTTTTTCTTTTCTTTCTTTCTTTTTTTTTTGAAGCAACCACTGTCGTATGAAGTTGAGGCTAAAAGCAAGGCCTCCCTAAAGGACCTCTGTCCAGAGGACAAGCGCCGCATTGCCAATCTTATCCAGGAGTTGGCCAGGTAAAAAAACAAACAAACAAAAACCCAACCAACCTCACTACATGTTATTTCTAGGTACTTATTAAAATGCACTAACTGTGTTAATAATAACTAATTCTGCTCACTGGATTTCATATTTGTTTGCTGTACATGTGTGGATGCTTCTATGCCCCTGATCCTACCATTTCCTTCTCTGCTCAGAGTGAGTGAGGAGAAAGAAGAGTCTGTACAAAGACTCAGGGATGAACAGGAGACATTTGAGAGAAAAATCCAACAGCTAGAACAACAGAACCAGCTCATCATACAAGAACGAGAGAGTATCCTTCCACTGAGACACACACAGACACACACACACACGTATCAACTGGAGACACTCAAATGAGGGAGCATTGTGAAGGACTATTCCAGTTCGGTAATTCTGAAAACCATTCGATTCAATGACTGAATTACTGTAATTACAAAGTATTGGAACCAGATTATGGGAGGATGAGTCAGATGGATGGAAATTCCAATATTTTATTTTTTTTCTCTCCTCCAGCACATTTCAGTGTGTTTTCACCTGAGGCATGCATGCCTGGCATTTGGTGCTATATTATTCCTGTTTCATATTCCTCATTTGGCAGTTTATCAGCTCTACCTTCCTAATCATACCACAGCAACCATACTAATCATTGTGGGTAGCTTGAATGATTTAAATATGTTGGCACTGCGTTGGATATAGTACAGCTCTTCGCTGAACTCCTGTGTGATGTTGTTTGTACTGGAGATGAAATTAATGCTTTTTCATAAAGCAGTGTGTTAATGTGCCTGAAATTAAATTATTGGAAACACTTTGAAACAGAGCCAGCAATGGACCGGTTTGGCTTGAGCCTGGTTTTGGATAGATAGTATCCTCTTTGTCTGTAAATGGTTTTTGGTTATTCTGAATGTTGAACTGCAGGGGGCAGTGTTGACAAACTATCAAAGTCTTTATTTTTTGTCGTTGGCTTAGCCAAAACGGGGACCACAAGGTGTTTGTGAAATCCTTTTGGGGTCTCATCGGGGTTTTAAGAACAGAGACTGTAAGACAATTATTATTATCAGGGAAGAGCCAGGCTCCTCAGTATATCACACCGTATTGATCCTAATCTCAAATTCCACCATAGTTCTTATGTAAGTGAATTTTGCCTTGGACCTGAGAGAAATTTGAGGCTTTGAGTCCCTGTTGTTTTCTCTTGGACTTCTTAAGTTCTAGAGTCTAATGCTGTTTTGGAATTAGTTTTGTGTTAGGTTGTTTTTGAAATGTGTCGGTTAGCCCTTATTTGCTGTAGCCATCACTAATTTAAATGCATTGGTACAGATCACATGACCTGGCTGTAGGGCTATGATGATTCCCCCCCCCCCATGCCAGCCTGTCGTTCTTTTGGAACGCTCCTCTGATTTCTTAGTCTACTCGACTTGGCAAGTGTGCAGTCGTTTAGCGATTCCACTCAGGTCAGAGAATGTGACGAGCTGTCAATTTCCTGAAACACTGAAATATGAAGAGCAATCGCTGCCTGCAAAATTGTACAATTGGCTCCGGAGCCCAGAAATTATGAGAGCACAACTCAATTAAATGCACTTTAGCTCTAAGTCTTGGCATTTACACTAAACTTCTAAACTCCATTAAAAAGAGATTTTAGTACAAGACAAATTATATAAAAGTACCCAGTAGAGATGGCTAGGTTCTAAAGATACTGCTGGGATGTAGGCTTTTCATACGTGTTGGTAAAGGTTAAGGGGACGGGAAAGGAAAACTGATTTAAGGACACTTGTATAGAATAATCTTTTAAACAATCACTCCTATCTTATCTGCCAAGACCGTGATTATCAGGGGAATATATCTCTCTCTCTCTGCTTTAGATGGAAGAAGTACTTAAATTCTTTGCGTAGGAAGAATTTGGAGGCTCATGCACAGAATGAAATTAGAATTTTATCAAGGCAGTCTTTGGTATTCTGTGCCATGTCTCTGAGCGTTGGGTTTTCATTACAGGGAACACTGAAAACTTTGTACTTCACACAGAATGTACATCAAGAACTATAGAGGACACATGATAAATTGAATGTATTCATCAAAATCATTCATCTTTTTTGCTGGCAGCTTTTAAATCCTTAAATACTACGAATGGTAGTCGTAAAATCTTCCTTTGCTAGTTAGTTTGCTTATTTGTGAAATTGGAGAAATGCTTGAATCTTCTTGTGAACTATATGAGGTTAAGTGATCCGCTTTTCAACACAAGACTGGTATACACACATCGTTTATGAGCAGTTATGTTTCTTGACATGCTTGTAGTTGGATTTAACGATTCGCATTCCTTTGGCAAATGAAAAATAGTGACATATAAATAAGCAAAGCATCAGTGTTTTTTTTTTTTGTGAGTATTTTGCACTTATTTCAAATGAAGCACTGGATGTGTAAACAGTCCCGTTGATTTCCATCACAGCCCACACACACACACACACACACACTCACACTCACACACACTCTATTTGGCACAGAGCACAGGCTCTGTTAAAATATTCTCTTCTGCATGATTTTGTTCCACCTTGAGGTGGATTTCATTATTTCATTTTTGCATGGGCTGACAGGGGAGTGAATCATGTTGACAGGCCCTGTCTGAAATATCGAATGCAGACTCTGATTTTGTGTATTTTTGGACGAGGGAGGAGAAGCCATTGCTTCCTCCTCTCTCTCCTGATGTAGGGCCTGTGGAGCAAGCTCCGATTGGCCGACGGCCAAACGCGGTGCCTGTGCGCCCCGGCGCGCGAGAGAATCTTATCAGTCGCGCTCCAGTCACTTCAGATTACCAAGCGCTACTCGTTGCTCTGTACCCTCCTGTTAATGTATTAATGTATGTGTTTACGCCCGGGCTGTCTATCCAAGTATCGCAATCTTTTCGTCAGCACAAAGGTAGATGTGTGTGTATGATGTGCCTTTATCAGCGCGCTTGTTTTTGAGCACCGGGGTGGGGGGGAATCGCATCCCTTACCCAAGGAACAGCGGCAAAGAACGCGTCCACGTCAAAGAACCGCTCGTCCGTTTCTGTTAGAACACAACGACATGTGGTCTGATTTAGTATTTTACATGTAGTTCGGTTCCTCTGACTGCTTAGCATTTTTAACACAAGGGCTGTTTATTGTCCGGCGCAGAAGTTATTGTGTCAAAGGATCGACAGAAAATAGACAGGAATTGGCTTGTTGTTGTGTACTTTTTATAAGTTATTCTTCGTAAATTTTTTTCTTGGAACTGGTGAGTCTAAAGATGTTAGAGAGTTAGAAGATTTAATACCTTCTGGTGTGGGGACGGCAAGGATATGGGACTTCTAAACATTGAATCTTTCATAAAAGTTTTGACAAATTGGAGTTTGCTGAAATATTAATTTCCTTGGGACACCCTATAAGAGGTTTTATGAAGATAACTTGGCTAAACTCGACCACAGAGCTTGTAAAAAGTTATTTGGAGGTAGTGTGGTAAAATATGTGCTGTTGGGATGGGGTTCTTTGTTGTATGTGTTTGAAACACAGGGCTAGGTACATTGTGCATTTATTAGGCCCATACTGCATAACAGTACCTCTGCTCCAGGTCGGTACTCCCTCTGGCAGGTTCTTGGCTCCAGACCCATTCCAGCCCAGTCAGACTTGGATGAAAAAGTCTGCCAAGCCTTTGCCCTGAAGAAACACTTCTATCCTCTCTCAGTACTACTTTTGTTTTCTCAACTCTTCCTCCCTGCGCACTGTTCTCACACACAGACACACAGCTCCAAGGAATGGCTATTGAAACCCATTCATAAACTGCTCTAGCTCCAAGACTGACTCTTTGAGGGAATTGAGAACCTCTGCATTGAATGGGTGTGTTTAATTCCTTTTCACAACTTCTGAATACCATTATATCACAGTCTTCCCAGAGAGATTTTTCTATCTTAAAACAAGTTTTGCAAAGCATTAGGTACAACATGGCTTTCTGGAAGATTCTTGGTTGAACTAAAGATGTGAAGACATTTTCCATGTGACTTTAGACATTCTTGCCCTGATTCAAATGATTGTCAAATGTGGATCTCTTGTAGTACAGCATATTATAGTTGTGCGATATGCTAGGCCGGGGAGGTAAGATTAAAAATTCAGGTTTATTTTCCAGTGACTTTGAGCCCCCACTGTGGATGCTTTTCTACTGATGGTCACTGCGTGATTGACAGGTCTTTGGTTTTGCTTTTACAGAGCTGAATTCCTGTGGTTTTCCCAGCTTTGAAAAAATTATGTAAATTGAAAAAAAAAAATCAAACAGTTAAATAATAAAAAAAAAAGATTATAGACAGGAAAGAATAAAGAGATCAATAAAACAGTAAATGAAAGAATTCGTAAATGATGTGAACATACTGACATGGATGCTAAAAGTCTAACTTCATTTGTTATCTATCTATATATTCATTCATATATAAACTCATTAGTTTATATGTTTATCCATGCATTTTGACATACTGAGTCTGCTATACTGCTTGACATTGTTTGAGTTTAGAAAGTTGAAGAGCGCTATGAAAAAAGAGCTTGCTTGTCCTGAGTAAGAGAAAAGGTTTTGTCCCTTGGTGGGAATAGCTGGGCAGGTCTTCTGACTGCTCCCAGCGTGTTGACCCTTGACTGTAGCCTCAGGCCTCCAGCAGCAGTACAGGGAGTGTCAGGAGTTACTGGGACTCTATCAGCAATACCTCTCCCAACAGCAAGAGAAACTCAACAAGTCTATCGCCCAGCTCAACCAGGACTGCTCCCACAGAAAGGTAAGTGCTGGAGTGCTGAGAATTTCAACCTGCTCAAAATGGGTTTTTTAACGAGTTCTTTCCAACCATTCTCGGAGATGCACGCTGTTTTTTAAGTCAGTATTAACTGTGCATACAACAAATTAAACAACGGTTAAAAACACTGCGAGTTCACATTATGGTGGCTCCTTTACATACAGCATTATCTACTAATGTAGCGTTGGGTGAAATGACTGAGAAAAAAATTGCCGTTTTATTTTGTTTATTTTATGATGTAGTTCACAGGTGATGTAATTAGCTTATCAATGTTAACGGTACTGAGACTGGATTTCATACTTGAATCACTGTGATAGTTAGATGGTTGAGCTGTAGATGGAGCCCTGGTTCACTTGCTCTGCTTCGTTCCGGTATTGGAAAATCAGCCTGTCCTCTCTGAAACCTTGGGTTTGAGTAATGCATGTTTGCATGCTCCATGACCTTCTCTTGAATTAGTCAGCCTCCCACTTGTGTCCTCCTGAAGGCGGACACTTTCCCTTTGCCCTGCATGTTTATCTCTTGTTTCGTTGACCTTGGGGTTATTTCCCTTGCTTGCAGAGTATCCATTCTCAATCTCTACAATGATTCTCCTTGGTAACCCTTTTTCTTCTGGCTTGGTGTTATGTTGCTTTGTTATGAGGTCAGAGGTGATGTGTGGCTGTGTTTCCCTACCTCTTCTTTCTCTGCAGGTTCTCAGCAGTGAGGGAACTCTTGCAAGGTCCTGGTGTGAGGGAGGAAAAGGGACTGCCCTGGATGGTTCCTACCTTGACCTTCCTACATTTAGAGGAGGTGACAGAAAGGGTGGCCCCGTTGGCTGCGCTCACTCTTTTTCCGAAAAGCGCTCCAGCGCCACGCCTTCCTCCAGCAGTGACAGGGACTGCAGCCATGGAGGATGCAGCGACTCCGCCACAGGACGGCGCTCTAAGAGGGAGCATTCTGCCCATGGGTCCAAACACCTTCGCCGGTACCCGGATCTGGAGAACGGCGGCGTGAACCCGACCGGCCGGGCAGAGGCGACACCCGGGCGGGTCGACTGGGAGGAGAAGAAGCAACGTCTTTTGTTGCAGAAAAAACAGCTGGAGCTGGAAAGAGAGCGACTGCAGGCTCGCCTCGCCCAGCAGGAAGAGCGTCTGATCAGACAGAACCAGCAACTGCGCCAGACCCGTCTCGACTTCAGCAGGTAGGTGTCACGGTGATGCGGTGATTTAGTACCGTCGCCCCCTCAGGAAGGAGGTTCTGGGTTTGCGTCTTGGTTATGGCTCTTCTCTGTGTGGAATGCGCATGTTCTCCCTGGGTGTGCGTGGGTTTCTTTTGGGTGCAGTTAAAAACATGCAAATAAGCCTCTGACCAAGGCACTGGTCCAGATCTGGAGCTGTCCACTGGGTGCTGTAGAACAGCTGCCCACTGCTCTTAAGGAGTTTGGATGGGTTAAACGCAGAGAAGAATTTCCCTGTGGGGATCAATATAGGGTAACGTAACTCACGCTAATTAGTCACTGTTGCTCTGGCAAAACCACTGCACATACGGGCCAATCACAATAGTCTCACTGCAGTCATAAAAGATATGGACCAGTCACAACACCCGTTGTCCTTACTGTAACGCTACGGTTATTTTACCTTAATTACAGTGCAGTTTCATGTATTAACCAACCAGTCCAGTCCTAGCACAGCAACAACAGATATGTGCCACTCAGCTGTTATCCTCCCATGACCGCAGTTAGACATTGAGCAATGACTGTAGCCATACGAGGACAACAGCAGGTACAGGCCAATCTCTATAGTCCTGCCTTAGTTAAAGCAGTTGCTCTGCCCTGGGGCCAGATCTTAGCGCTCTACCTTTTTTCTCCCTCAGCGGTGTACTTGACTTGCACTTAAACAAACCCAGTCTGAATTGTAAATAAAGTTTAAGCAGTGATACAGCCAAGCCTAAACCAAATATTTTGACATGTTGCTGCTATCTCTTGTAGGTGTCACGATGTAGGCACAGCAGAGTTAAAGGACTCTTTGAATGGAGTGGGACACCCTAATGAAGTTCCTCAGACCAGTGGCATTATAGAACAGAGGTAAACCACTCACATTCTGAGATACTTTTCATTTCCTCACAGGCTACCTCCTTACTAGTAAACAGATTGAAAGCAAATTGGGCAGATAGATGGAGAAAGATTCAAACATGTGTAAATGCACCCGTCAGATTTGGAAAGAGGATTGCATGGGATTGTGATGCTGTTCTTGAGAGGAATTGTTTCTAATGGAAGGCTTTTTTTTTTTGTAATTGTGTAGTGAAGAAACAGGACAAGCTGTAGAGATCCTGGAAGGAAGTTTCAAACAGCCTGGAGGTGATTCTCAGCCTAATTGTAAGGACGTTCTACTGGCTCAGCCAGTACCTCCACATGGTAAGCTCTTTGTGTGATGGCGACAGAGAGAGGGAGAGAGGGAGTTATGAGTGTGTGGGGGGGTAGAGAATTATTTTGGAAAAAAAAATGTGAGATTCTTGTCCTCAGGTGATTGCAGATTATGTCTCTACACTGTTGTTATGTCTCTGCTTGTCCACAGAGCTTTCTGCCATGGCCAAGAAAGACATGGGCACCTCCCCTATTGTCTCTTCATCCTTCCAAAAGCCGGGCCATTCTCCAGTGGCACCGCTGCATCTTCCCAAGACTCCACAGGCACGGTAAGCTGGTTTATTCCCCCTTTTTCAGACACATCACTGATCCTCTGACATAGAGTGCCTATTAAATTGGTATTGACTTTATATTACATCAGTTTTTTTTTTTTTGTTTTTTTTTTTGTTTTTTTGCAAATTTGTTTTTCCCGTCCTCCCCAGCATATGCTTTTAAAAAGTCCATCTGCTTGCCATTGGCTTGCTGGCATTTAGATTTCTTATCCACTGTTGTCAGTTTGGTAATTTTAGGACCACTCTGTTGCTCAATCAGGAGGTTGTTATTTGTTTTGACATAAAAAACCTCGGCGCTCAACAGAACCAGCACTCAAACAAAATCCAATGAAAGGACCCTTCCAAATGAATGCAATTTAACAAGCCAGTTTTCGAGTAAGTGAAAGGGGTAGAAGACAGACATTCAGGCTGAAGAGCACAGCGGGTGTCCTCTCCCTCTGCAGAGCTCCAAGCATGTGGATTAATTGTGTTTTGGGAAAAGCTCCTTCTATGATAGCGTTTTTTTTTTTTATTTTATGCATGTGAAATTAATGGGATGGTGGGGAGGAGGGGGGGGGGGGTGTTAGTTGTGATGTATTTGTGAAAAGATGGAAAAGAAAAAGAAGTTAAAAAAGAAAAAAAAAAAAAGCACGAGAGAGAGAGAGAGAGAGAGAGAGAAGCAGCGTGGCTGGTCTGAATGCAGTGCCTGTGCTGTTTGATGAGCTAAATGAAGATTTTTGCCGGCTAGTGCAGTAGCTGACAGGAGCCAAGCTGAGTCCCATTAAGCATGGAAGCAGGGCCCAGCAGCAGGTGTAATTGAACAGAGTTCTTTAGTGCAGGCAGGGAATGCGCAGCCTCCCCACCATTAATGAGAAGGAGAGAGGCAGAGAATGAATCACTGACCGCCAGCGCGAGACACTCTCTGAGAAAGGGAAGGAAATTCATTACCGTTTCCCTTTAACGTAGAAAGGTAATTAATGTGACAGCATGTCTTTTTTTTTTTTTTCTTCCTCCCCTCCCTCAGTTAGAGCACAAGTGTGTCTTGCTTCCCATGCGCTAGTCTGAAAAATGCGTATTATTTGTAAGTCATTTGTAAAGAGCTCCTCCTGTTTTATGATTCCTGGTAGAGTGTGCTGACTGTAGAGCTAATAGCCCTTTTCTTATAATGCAATGTGTTGTGAATATTGAGTATTAATTTATCCTTCTCTTTGTCTCTTCTCTTTGAAAGCACAACCATTGTTCAGTATAGCAAAATAAATTAGCCAACTTTTACAGGCACTATGGGACTGTACCCTTTAGCCAGGAGGTTTAACATTAGTTGGTATACATTTGTAAATGTGTGTATAGACAGACATTATTGCTTATTTACCTCAGTGTTAGCGGACACGATACGTGCACCAAAGCAGATAACTTGTGACAAAAATGCCTTTTTGTAATGAATTGCTGGATCCCCTACTCTTTTTTTTTTTTTTTTTTTTTTGAACATTTTAACTTCGCTCTTGCTCTCATTGTAATGAAATATTTCCAAAATCCATATGCAGTATGTATGAGGCCAGTGTTTATGTCTCAGAGGGTCCCTCGGCTGGCACAAGAATGGGAAATAGCGTCCCACTTCAATCAAACGCAGCTCTCAGTATTTGTTAGATGTAAATTAGAAGCTGATTTAGCACAGAAGGACGACTTCTTCTTTTTTTTTTTTTTAAACATTCCGTTCCCTCCTATAAAAGCCGGATTTTAATCAGGCTGGAGAGTGCAGCCTTGTGGGTCATCTTACCTGCACTTTAATCCAGCTGGGGCCCAAACCCCTGTGATAGGACACTGCTTAGGCTAACAAGCAACATAGAAGTTAGCTTATGTATGGACAATAAATATTTTATTGTAGTCCACCAACCTGGGGCTGCTGTTACATTATTCAGCACTGAATTTGATTTGAGGAAAAATCAATGAAGCATGTCATTTTAAGGGTTTTGTTTTTTGAGAGACAAGAGGGTTGAGGAGGCCCCAGCATGCAAAGAGACAGACTCAGGTTGCAGTGCTAGGTACAGAATTGTGGTATCGCTACAGTCTTTGCTATGGGCAGCTAGGTGTCCAAAACATTTGCCATGTTAAGAATATGCCAAATATCTACCTTTGGAAACCATCAGTTATTTTAGCTGTGTGAAAATCTGGAATGTAATTTGTGAAGTGATTGAAGTGATTGCGTCTAATATCATGAAGTCAAAGCGCCTCTCTACTTATTTTGGTTTGATGGGGCTTCAATATTAAATGTGTTCACTTTTTAAGCAGTTTTGCTAGCTGTGTAGCATTAGAAATGTTTTGATTCACTTCCAGAGCAGAGCTACCAAACTCTCTCTAAGGATTTGGGTTTGATTGAATGTATTCAGAGGAACAGGTGCTGGACAGAAGCACAGTAACTCAGTAAGGCGAAAAGTTGTCAGTGTTTTACAGAAGTTTTATGGGCAATGAATTATGTAGGCAGACAGGAGAAACTCAACAACCTCTCGTTCTCAATTCAGAATCGTTGCCAAAACGATAAGCCTATCGAGCGATGCCCTGTTTTCAAATAACTCCAGCCTTTTCCCAGGCTGTCTTTTCTAGACCCTTCTGTTCAATCCAACAAAAAAAAAATCATTTGCAATTTGTATCTTAGTAAATGATTGAATGCTGTTTTGATGGAGCCTGTGAGTAATGAGAGTTGTCCTGTTGTTGGCCTATGCCTGCACTCTCCCGTCCACCAACACCCCCTCCACCTCCTTGCCTGCTATTGATTGAGAGGAAATTGACATGCGGTTTGTCTGTATTTGCCATTATAGGATTTTTATATTACTGTTTGGGCTGCAAATGAAAGTGGCACTCATGCGTGACGGACATTTTTAATGAGAGTGGTAAAATAACTGGAGTTTGAGGAGGAAGGGGGAGGCTGATAAACAGCCTTTTGTTTGGCTTTATTGAAGCATAGCTTAAACCCCAGCCAGAATCTCTCCTTTTTTTTTTTTTTTTTTTTTCCTCTTCCCTTCCCGCTGTAAATGGAAAGTTCTGGGTGCTCATGTCCTCCTGTCTTCCTCTCCCGTGTGCCCAGGCCTGAGCCAATGCTCTGGATGTATGGTGAGATGAGAGACAGGGATTAAGCCTTACCTTAAGTGATATTAATGTCACATGGTCACTGGCTAGTGAACCTTATGAAAAGCAATGAATGCCTTTGGTAAATATGACTGCCAAACACATTAGCATTCTCCATAGCACTTTCACCCAGATCCCCTCCTTTCCTGCCCAAACTATACCACCCCCCGCCCCCCTCGCCTTGTTATAGATTGTGACCGCCGGTAAGAGATGCATTATTCATACCGGCTATGTCGTCTGTTGATGGATGGCTGTTTGAGAGGCCTGTCCGTTAAATAAATCAACAAATAAAAATGCAAATTCTCACATTTCAAGAGGGAGTCTGGCCAAAGTCCCACCCTATCAGCCACCCCCCCTCCTTTAGCTCTGCTCTCACATCGCCACTCACTGCTCCCTGCTAAACTCTATTGACAGGAAAAAGGAGACCAAATGAAGAAGACAGATTTACTCACCTGGACTTCAATTTCTTTCTTTGTGTGGTATTATCCCCTGTAAATGCACCCTTTAACCCGTCTGTCAGATCCCTTGCTTAAATTTAAAGTGTGTGTGTGTGTGTGTGTGCAATGGTATAATGGTTGATTTTGGAGGGAGGTCCATTCTCATTTGAACTTTTTTTTTGTGGGTTTTTATTTTCTTTGTATTCGAGTTTATTTGGGAGCAGACAACAGCTTTTTGTGGCTGGTCGCATTGTGTTGGGTTTTGGCCTTTATGATGAAAGTATGTATGCCTTTTGGATATATTTTGATTCGCTGCATTGTTTTTTATTAAGACGGATTTTCTGAATAATCTGGAGTGGTTTAAAGTCGATCATTCAGTGAACTTTTACTTTATTAGAAACTTTTTATTATTAGATAATTGTACCTTGTCATTTCTGCCATAT